>NC_056695.1:61632280-61935310 GCF_018350215.1 Panthera leo | reverse complement strand
TGTAAAAGTGTATTCAAGATACATCCTACAATGCCATTCCTGGGGTACATGGCTTTTCTTTTTTGGTTAAATACACATTTTGCCCTGTTTTGTGGGAATTTGCTCAGGGTGGTCTCCGTTGAATCTTCATTAGGGAGGCTTCTGAGCTGGATCCTAGGGGATTGTCCAAAGCCTAGTGGTGGTCTGAAAGGCTTGTGAATGTGTGCAGCCAGAAGCCCACTACCCACTGATGATCCCTTCGATGTACAGCAGGAGCCTTGGGGTTCTGAGTCTGCTCCTTTGAAAGACGGTTCATTGCCTCCTAGGAATTCTGGACCTTGTGGGAATCATTTGTGTCCATTATTTTTCACTACACTTGATCTTAGTCAAAAGGCCGAGAAGCTATGTGTCCATTATTTTTCAAAATAAAATCTAAAATGCACTCTTTGGGGAGAAAAATGAACCTGTTAATTTCACTGCAACCACTTAGACTTTTCCATATGTGTTGGTTCCTTAACTGAAAATTCTTTCTGGAAACTGATTTTCAGCCTCCTTCCCTTCTCTCTAGTGTTAAAAGGAGGAATATTGGAACATTGCTTTCTAAACATTTTAACAGAAACAACCCCTCCACAAGTAAAATCCATGTAAGGTCTGTGATTATTTGCATTACTATTCCATTTTAATTTTCCTATTAATAATTTTTCTTTATGTCTTACCTGTGTGAAGTCAGCCAAAAATTACGATGTCATTTCCTTGCAGTTACACGGTCTTACAATCTGAATACTCGATAAAAATAATTTCAGTAAATAATTGATTTTTCTAAAAGAAGCGTCTCTGTCTCCAAAAGTTCTATCAAATGTTCATTCAACAGACACTTTTTTATAATAGTAGCTCATGTTTATGGAACATTTATTCTGTGCCATGCATTCGGTCTCCTGAGGAGTCTATGCAGTACCCAAACTGGTCTTGGGGAGGATGGTGATGTAAAGCCATTGATTGGCCTCCAACAGCTCAGAGATGGAGGGTGTGCTGTGGGGAGAGGGACCAAGGTGGACGCCTGCAAGGGGGGAGTACTTAGCCCTAATGGAAAAGACTACAAGGATGTTGAGAGCAGCAGAGATGAAGACATTCTGAAAACATTTGTTGTTAAAACTCATCGGAAAGCAGCCAGTGATATCTACACCCTCAGGAATGAAAGTACACAAGGATTATCATGGACAGTGTTCAAAACTCCACAGCTGAAACCATCCCCTTTCCCTTGTAGAATGGGAATGTAAAGGGGAAAATGAAATTTGTTCTGGAAACCTTAGCAGAGAGGATAGCGTTTACGTTCAAAAGCAGCCAATTTTGTGTCTTATGGCCTTTGAGATCATATAATCCTTGTATTATCGACTGGTGACTAATCTGTAAAGATATTTTTGGAATTATTTTATGTTTGGTTTCAGGGATATGCTTTCCTCTCCCCTAAATTATAATGATGGGAACATATAAATCTACCCCCAACCGAAAGCATAACCTTGGTTGTATTTATTTTCTCTTTTCAGCATATAAAATATAAAAGAAAACAGAATAAGTCCCCCCTGCAGTACAAATAACAACTTCTTCTTCCAAAGGAACTTATTTCTTTGTTTAAATAATGAGAAATGTGTGTCCTTAGTACCATTATTTATTATACATTGTCCCCTTACTACAAACATTTCCGTGCCTCCTAGTGTTTTCCTGACCCTTCCTTAAGATGAATAGATTAGCTTCTCTTCCATTTGTACAGCTGGAGTGAGATGTAGAGACCCCACACAACCAAGATTCCCGAAAGCACAGGGGCTTGGGTCAAGCCAAGCCTAGATGTTAGGATTCCCTGACCCTGTCCTCTGTCAGATGCAAACACTACACAGCATGGTCTCTCAGAACCCAAGACTTTGGGTGTTTTCTGAAAGACCTTCTTGCAGATACTGCTGGAAAGATGTCTCAGATCCAACTTTATTGCATCTCTCATTTTCTTGGTCAAGAGAGATTGTCTGTGTCCAGAATTTGGACCTGTGTTTAAGCATGGCTTAAAGCAGTTAACATCTGTCAAATGTTGACCATGTTGTAATATTTGAGGGGAAACATTTTTATGGGAAAAATGCCCTTGAGGAGAGTGGGGGTAATTGAAAACCCATTTTCTGAGTAGTGTTTTATTGTAGTCATAGGAAAGGAATAGGATTGGGATCCACACTAGTGGAATGGGTCTAAATGGAACCTGCAGCCAGCCCTGCTCTCCTGGATCCCAGCCTCCTGCAGTCCAGATTTTCATATTCTTCCCAGTTTGCCCCAGAGCGTGCTGTGACCCTCATCCATCTTTTTTGCATTTAACAAAGTTGTAAAGGGATTTATATGCTTTCCATTAGCCTTAGCAAAGCTGCTGTCATGAATATTTAATGGTGAGCACAGTTTGTTTTCTTTTTCTTTCTTTCCCAGCCTCGTCCCCCTCCCCCGCTTAGGCAGCTTGGAGAAATGTAAATATCTCAGCCCTGCACCCCTGGCTGGGTCCCAAAGCGGTCCTGGGCTCCCTCAATTCAAAGCCTTGACCCCGTAAGGCAAGGGCTTTTTTCTTTTTTCCTTTCTCTGCACTTTTTTCCCCTCCTCCCTTTCTTTCAGTTCCTCTTCCTGCAGGATTTGTGAGCCCCTGGCGCGGTGGCCCTCGGTGGCGCTGGGACAGTCGCGCGTGGGGCTCTGCCTCCCCCCGGTCTCCTGAGCCCTGCGCTGCAGCCCATCCGCACGCTCCCCCCCCCCCCCCAGCAGTCTCGGACGGTCCTTTCCTTTGAACTTCACTGAAGCACAATAGCTGCCCTGCAACTTTGCTGGGGCTCCCTCAGATGCATTCCTGACACTTCACGGGTCGCTGGTCCCTTTCTCTTTGCAACAGCAAAAAGGGTGAATGTCTGGGACAGAAAATGACTTTTGAAGACACTAAAAGATTTACCGTGTCTAGAGCAACCTCTGAACTCTGGTGGTTGTTATCTCAGAAAAATGCACTTTTCCCATTGGTAGCTTGGATCACCCCCTTCCTGCCTCCCTTCCTGCCTCCCTTGCTTCCCTCATCCCAGACTTTACTATGGAATTTCTCCATCTCTTTACCGCCTCTCTCCACCTCCCATCCTGGCTCTCCCTTTTTCCTGTTTGCCTTGTCTGCTCCTGGAGACAGGGGAGTGTGAAGATTCTAAAGGTGAGGATGGGAGGGGACCGATGAGCTAAATCTTTAACTGAAGGGGAAGGTTAAAGGCAGTAAAGTCTCCCTTCCCCATTGAAGTTGAAGCTGTTTAAGTGTGCGATCTCCAGTACCAATCCTCTAGATACCCGGAAGGATTCTTTGAAAGAGTAGGCAAGGAAATCCAAATGAAATGTTGAACACGGTATTTGACTACAGTAATTGCTCAATAAATGTTATCTGTATGTTATAATTAATATTATACACATTTCCTCCTTTCAGAAACTCCTCAGTGTAGTCGCAAAAATTCCTATGTGTTCTAAATCTTTTTCCATTTAATTAATTGTAGAGTGGGAATAAACGTTAGGGCAACTGAACTGGATTCTGTTTATTTTTTATGTGTCCAAATATAGCTTTCTTTTTGCACGGTTAAATACAAAGCTAAGGAGCATGAACTTGGATTTTCTTTATTGGCTTCAGACTTTCCCCTTTTCCATGTATCCTGGGCCTCTCTTCTACCTTTTTCTATCTCTTGGATCAGACTTTAATCTTAGTTCCTTTTGGTGTGATTTTACCCACTAAGCACATTTTATAAACCCTCAAAAGTAATATCTCTTCCTGATCCCGAATGCAGGGCATTGTGTTGGCACTTCAGCTGGTCTCCATACCTCTCCCACTTCCTCTGTTTATAACAGTAAAAATTCTCTGTGTCTCCTCCTACCTTTAATTGCAGACACTATTAAAAGATGTTGTAACATCACAGCAAACACCATGTCCCAAGTGATATCTAATCCTTTTAGACTTCCCAGTGAAACTTACTGTAAAGCTAGTAGTGAACCTGGCCTGTGTGTAAGTCAGATTTATTTGGGGATATTAAGTGGTTATTTCTTATAGGAAAGAGTGGAAAAAAATTGCCGCAGCTTCAGGAAAGTCACCAAACAAATTTTATAGGAGAATCTGTTAGCCTGCCCTTGGGCTCCTGTAGAATCATCCTGTTTGCCTGCCAGTGAGTAGTAATCGTTATTTGGTGAGCTCAGTGCACTAGCCATAGGAATGCACATAGCTATTGAAGGAACTGAATGGGAACGTGAGTAAGCTTTATCTTCTGGGAGCCTGTTCATTTGCAAATCTATAAAAACATATGACAGTGAGTGGGTCCCTCTCTCAGAACAAATTATTTTTACTAGATCCTTAAGTGCTTATCTATCTCTAATGAACACCTACCGCTGTGTGCTTAATTGATGGGAGTGTTGTTTCATTTCTCTTTGGGTAACCTAAAATTAATTAGTTAGCGTGTGGGTAACCTTATCTCACTAATTCATAGTGTAGTTACAATCAATGAAAATCTCTCCAAGATTTCTACCTGGGCTACTAATTAAACATCTCCTTCGCTCTCCTGTTCGGAGGGCTTGACTACAACTTTTATAGATTTCTATATTAAATTTCTTGTTAATAGATTTGGCCCCTAATTCCAGCTGATATAGTTTTGGATTCTGTCCCTGAAGTCTGTCAGATCACCCTTTCTCAGCTTCAGGCTTTCTTCCGATTTGGTCAGCATGCCCCTGGTGTCTGCGATGGCTTTGTTGACAGACTAGTAAGTGGGAAGGAGCTCTTTGGTGCATCTCTATAGACCTACTTGCCTTGAGTTGACTCAGACCCATTAGTAGGTCCCTTTGGGTCAGAGTTCCCACTGGCAGTATTTTCCTCTCCATTTCTTTATCATGTTTTGAGGCTGACTGGAAAGATCTTGTCAGATGTCTTGCAAAAATTCCAACATACTTGTGAACAGATGTTGGTATGATTAGGCTGGATGAACAGAAAACACATATAGCCAGATCCGTTTCTTGAATAAACCAATTTCTACATTGCTTTTGATCTCATCCCATTATGTTTCCTGTAAGTAAGACTTTCGGTGCAAATATTAATTGATGTTAAGTCAACAAGCGCGGAGGGTCTGGTCACAGGGGACTAGGAAAGAGGGAGAGAAACAAAAGGGGTCTCTCCTCTGGAAGGAAGCTAGAGCCTTGCTGGGTCAGACAATTAGGTAACAGTGTAAGGTAATATGTAATTAAGTGCTAAATTACCTGGAGGAGATGATAGGAATTCTGAAATGGGAAAAATGACTCTTACATCTCTTACATCTGGAACGGACTTCAAAATTGTTTCATGCAAGTCTCTCTTCTTTATTCTGAGGCTCTTCACTGTCATTGACACTTACCTTTCTTGAAGCAATGACAATTGTTAGTATTTTCTGAGCACTTTCTATGTATCAGGGGATAGGTCTAGGAACTGTACCGACACCAACTAATTTGACCCTCACCACATACTTCTAAGGTGGATATGCTTCTTTTCTCCATTTTACAGATGAGGAAACCGAGGTGGGGTGGCTGTTACTCACTCAGCATGAGCTTTGATTAATTCCTTCCTCTTGCTGTGGGAGGCCTGTAGTGAAGGGAGCCAAGGAGAGGCAGTGTTGCCTTCTGTGAAAAGAGCCTAGATGTTAGTCCTGGCTTCTTTTTACCTACTTCTACCTCTGTAGGTAGGACCTTGGGGCAAGTTGCTTAACCTGGTCAGAGCTTCTCAGTTGTAAAATGAATCCTTATTTTAAGGATTTAAGTGCTTCCCGTATAATAGGTGCTCAGTGAATGGGAACTGTTGTTTATTAAAAATAATGATAAGAATATCATTATCACATTATCCACCCAAAGAGACCTGTTGGAATTGTGCAGAAAAGGAACATGTCAGCCTTGACAAGTTTTTAAACTCCAGTACCAAGTACAGTGTCAGTCCTTTGTGGAAAATTTGTGGAATGGATGGGTAAACAGACAGAACAGGACAGGGGCCAGGAGAGCTCTTGTAGCGAGCAGAAGCATCATCCTTTTCCAATGGAGTTATTCTGTTCCTTACTCATCATTTATTAATTTTATTAGCCTTAGCCGCCACCATTTGTGATGGAAACGGTCACCGCCTGACTTACTTATTTCCTTTGGAAAACACAAACAAAGGTGTCTCTTTCTCTCACGGAGATTTTAATAGTAAAAACCCACTGCATCGTTACTCCTGTCTTGTATTCCAGACAATAGTAAAGGACGTTGTACCATCACAGTGTCAACACAAACGAAGAACTATGTAATTTCACCCCATATTAATACATTGTCTCACAGAAGGTCCTATCATTAGCAATCTATAAAAATGGCTCCTGAGACCAGGCGTGGGCACGATTATTTATTCTTCAATTATTTATTTAGTCCGAAGGAAGGGAATGCTGACAGATGCTGCAAAATGCACTACCTACCAATTTGCAATAATTGAATGACGGAATCATTTGCAGACTGAAGTAGCTTTTTATTGACACTATTTTTATTTACTTAAATTCTTACTTTCACGGCCTAACTGTGTTTACTACACCCACTTAGACGACCCAAATGAGAGGCTGTTTTGTTGGTAAAAGCTACTTCAAAACAAATAAATTAGCATTTAGTCTGAAAGGGTCAGATCATAAATGGAGGCTTTAAAACAGTCTCGGGAACGTTCAAATCAGTCTTAATATTTTACATGGTTTTGTGTTTAGATTAGATATTTTATGGAAAGCCTTTTTTTCTAAAGCACTAAAAACTGTACCACCTGAGATCCCTTTTCTAGCTGGGTTGGGGAGAAAGTTACACGAAGCTCCATTTGCAGTAAGTAACTTCAATTCAGTGTATGTCAGGGGAGATCACCAGAAAGTTCCTGCCCTTGTCTCTTTTTTCTCCACTTAACTGTATCGATAGGTGCTGTTCTGGTGATTCCAGCGTGTTATTTGTGTGTGATAAAGTAGGATTCGTAAGACTTTGCACGCAGCTGTCATGAAGACATTAGTTTGGACTTAACTCCTGAAGTTTCAGAGCTTATTTGTATTTGTATTGATACGCAAGTCCAAAAATCGAATCTTTTCCCAAATGGTATGGCTTTCTTCAGAGATCAGTTTCAATTTTCATTAAATCAGTTATTTTCAGTTTTGATTTTACAAACTCTTGGGTGATTCCCAGTTAATCCTGCCTTCTGAGACTTCTGAAAGGAAAGTAACTTTAATTTACATTAATTTCCAAAATCCTTATGTCAAACACTAATTGATTTGAGAGGATTGACTATGTAAACAAAAATCCTAAGAGAGAGAAAGAATTTCCAGTGTTTTAGAGGTATTTTTTGAAATAGCCATAATGCTTATATTAGGTCTATGTGTGTGTGTGTATTCGTTTATGATGCACACAAACACATATATGGAAATTTATGACGTGTTTTTAGAATCCTGGATCTGTCAGAAAAAGTAAAGTAAAATAAAAATTTTTGAAAATATATGTCCTGGAATAAAAGTATACCATCAGTGTTACATTTCTGTATGAATTAAATTTACTGAAATTTAAAAACAATCCACATTTTTATAGTTACTTTAAGCTTGGATATAACCAGATATATCTAATGTTGACATCAGTTACAGTATAAAAATGATCACATTTTTTGCTTAAAGCCTCATTTGCATGGCTAAAACAGGTAAGCAAGGATATCATCCTGTTCATGAGGTTCTTGTCAGAATTAAATTAGCTAATACAGTGCAGATCTTTGTAGTGTGCCTAGATGACGGGTAACCTATACAGAAATATCATTGCATTATTACATTCCTAGAGGTAGGCTTTCATGCTGGGTCTTACCATGAATCATTTGGTAGTAAAGTACATGATACAGAGTAGCAGATTAAAAAATCCCTCGCAAACACCCATGACATGCTACAAAATATCTTTCAACTTTTCCTGGGAAGCTATTTCCTGGAGGTAAAGTTGGCCATCCAGATGACCTGTCTTGGTGTTCACTTGATTTCTGCAACACCTCTCAGCCTGTCCATCTCCACTAACTCTAAATATGTACTCCTGCCAAATACACATTTGGCCCCATGCCTTTTGCTTTCTTTTCAGCTAAATGGGAGAATTTTATGATTTGCAATTTGGAGAGAATATTAGGTTTGCAAGATTAGCCTCCAGCAGGAGTTCTGAGACAACTAGTCTAGAGAGGAGGAAATGGAATCAGAATAACAGAATGGGAGCAGACAGGGCACCAGCTGAAGATCACATGGGCAGGCAGCCTTTTGGGAATGACACTGCTAGAGTGACAGGTAGGAGACTGTCCTTTGGTTCTATGTGAAGAAACCTTAAGCTAAAAATGACAGGTTGTTGCCTCTCTTTCTGTAAAGTTATTACAGGTGGGAAGTTAACCTCTGCTACATAATACTGACAAAGACAAGTCATGGGCAAGTAGAAAAATCTAAGTGGCTTATCCTCAGCCTCCTGTAGTCTTTCTCATTGTCTTGGGTTACTTCATACTACTTGCTTCTTCTAGCTGGTCCAAGCTGTGTTTATCCAAGTAGGACCTGCCATTTAATGAGCACTTGCTGTGAGCCAGGCACTGTGCTGTTGGTGGAGGGTAGGTATTCAGGGGGAAGGCCTCCCCAACAGGTTAGCTTGGCCTTGGTTCACGGGGCCCAGTGTTCCAGGATGGCCGGAGTGGAAGCCAAAGGGCTTCTCGCAGTGTAGACCTGGACTGAGCGAATAACAACAGTGGCAAAACAACAACAGGAACAGTAATAATATAAACCGCTCTTCTAGGAAATCTGAGACAGATCTCTTTGTTCATTGAATATCAGAAATATTTAACATTAAAGATTATTTTAAAAATCATTCTGAGTGTTGTGTATCAGGCATGTGCACTTGGAATAATGTGTTTTTGTAACATGTTCTGCCACCTCAAAAGAGCCAGTATTTATTCAGACACAGGCGTTGTGCAAGTTTATCACTTTTAGTTTCTGTTTATCTTTCATGTTATTACATTTAGCCAGTCCTGTTACCACATTAGCCACGTGGATTAAAAAAAATGTACTTTTTCTTCAAGACAAGATTTTGGAAGTATTATCTACGTTTTTGAGGTCTCTTTCAAGATGCCAAGATGAGGCTGACCACTGTGTTTTAGGAATTGTTAAGAACTCAGGCTATGGAGTCTGCCAGACTCCAGCGGTCCTTGCCCAGCTCTGGAGTAGGTAAGTTCTGTGGCCACAGCTTGCTGAACCAATTTACTGAACTATAAAATGAGAATAATAATATCTTTGTACAAAGATGAAATGAGAATGTAGTTCTAAAGATCTGAGTACACTGGTGGGGGGTGGCTATCTCGGGTCTTCAGAAATTGTAGTTGTTATTGCTATAGCAAATGCTCAGAAAGCAGGCATCAGTGGCTGTTTCTTTTTTTAAATATATATATTTTTATGTTTATTTATTTTTGAGAAAGAGACAGAGATAGAGCACGAGTTGGGAGGGCAGAGGGAGAGGAAGACACAGGCTCCAGGCTCTGAGCTGTCAGCACAGAACCCGACGCGGGGCTCCAACTCACAAACAGCAAGATCACGACCTGAGCCAAAGTGGGACACTTAACTGGCTGAGCCACCCAGGCGCCCCTCAGTGGCTGCTTCTTATAGATGGTGACAGCAGCTCACCCTCCCCACCGGAGGAATAAGTGACTACTTCCCTTCCATAGCTGTCACCGGGTTGCTCTGGCCTCACAGTGCATACAGCATGGGGCCTATGAATCATGGATCAACACAAATGTTAACCAGCTGGGAGAGAGTTTAGCAGAAGTAGGCCTGTCTCCAGATAAGGTCTCTGACTTAATGTGCAATTTCTAAAAACCAGCCAGCATTTAACTGGCCTTATCCCTGCTGAGATAAGATCTCTCTGGATAGTTGCTTTGCAATTTTAGTAATTGGGGGAGGATAATTCCCATAATTCCCAATTAGTATTGATCTGACTGCTGCTTTGGGGACGAAATCCCTTTGTCTCGGTCTGATTTCCTCAGCTGTGGCATGCATTGTCCACACCTAAAACTGGGCTCAGTTTTGTGCCCTGTTCAAACTGGAGAAAACTGGGCAAGGAACAGAGAAGAGCGGGTCTCCTAAGCAGAAAAGGCGTCAGCCAGTGCATGCTGTAGAGCTTACTTCCATCTCGCTGGTGCGTCCTTTCTCGTTTTTGTTGTGTTACTTCACGCTACTTGCTTCTTCCAGCTGGTGCATGCTATGCTTGTCCAGGTAAGAACAGCCACTTAATGAGCACTGGCTATGGGCCCGATCCTCTGCTGGGGGCCTGGATGGGGGGCGGTCTAGGTGCCCCCAGGGGGAAGGCTTCTCCAGCGGGTTAGCTCAGACTTGTTTTTGTGGCAGCAGTGTCCCAAGAAGGCAGTAAGTGGAAACAGTAAGATTTCTCACAGGTTAGGTCTGAAAGCCTTGTGTTGTCATTTCCACTACATTGTTTTGGTCACAGGTCCGTGAGGGAGGGGACTGGTCTGTGTCATGCATGTAGGGAGAGGGACTATGATGGCCACGTTGCAGACAATCTACCAGAGACTTAGAGATGGCATCTGTCTTTTTTCCCATTTGGCTTCATCATTTATGAGCAAACATTTGTCAAACAAATATTGGATGGCAGAGTGTCATGCTATTAGGTTTTAAGTTTTCCCTTTTTAACATTTTTTTCAGAGTTTAACTTCATCTGCAAATCATTGATTGGCACTTCTATAAAGCCTAAATTTCAAACAGGGGTGGTGGCTAAGCAAGAAATTTTAAGACTGTTCAGGACAGTAACCTTATTAGAACTAGAATGGTCTTGGGGCACCTAGTGGCTTAGTCAGTTAAGCGGCCAGCTCTTGATTTCAGCTTAGGTCATGATCTCATGGTTCGTGAGTTTGAACCCTGTATAGGCTCTGTGCTGACGGTGCATCCTCTGTCTCCCTCTCTCTGCCCCTACCCCGCGCTTTCTCTATTTCTCTTTCTCTCTCTCTGAAAAATAAATGTTAAAAAAAAAAAAAAAGAACTAGAATGGTCTTTAAACTCTTGAGTTCAGTTTCTTTTCATCTCCTTTCCATGAGCTTTTTCTCCAAATGTGGCAGCTGGGACCAAGGGCAATTTCAGACCCATGGCCTAGGTCAGGCAGGTATTTAGTGACAGAGCAAAGACTCTTGCCCGTTTTTGCAGCCCCACTGCTCTATTGCAAAACCTGGACAAGAGGAAATTTAAAACATGCTCACCCACTAAATTTTATCTTTCTAATTCAGCTCCCCTGCCCCCACAGATACGCTTGAATTGGTAAAAAACTTATCTTTGATTGGGGTGCGCCTAGGTGGCTCAGTAGGTTAAGCTTTTGACTTAGGCTCAGGTCATGATCTCGCGGTTCTTGAGTTTGAGCCCCATGTTGGGCTCTGTGCTGGCAGCTCGGAGCCTGGAGCCTGCTTCGGATTCTGTCTCCCTGTGTCTCTGCCCCTCCCCTGATTATGCGCTCTCTCTCCCTCTCTCTCTCAAAAATAATTAAACATTAAAACATTTTTTTAAAAACTTACTTTTGATTGTGCTTGGTTTACGGAATGTGTGATTGGAACCACCCTTTCTTTAGCAAATTCCCAAGAAGTATGTTAAAATGTAGAAGGTTTTTTTTTCCCCCTGAATGCTTTAACAGCATGCAGTTTTACAACACATACTAGATTCTTAGATTCATTTGGTGAAGACTGATTTAAAACCTTTAACATTTTTCTGACTTGAAGCTAGAGAAGAAATAGAGAATGGACCTTTTATTTTTTTTCTTTCTGACACAACTTTGTGAAATCACGGTGTTCCTGATCTTTCTGGTCTGTTTGTTGCTACCGTTTTGTTCCTCACTTGATCTGTCCTAGTGTTTACTTTAGAGAGCTTCTGGAATGTAATCCATTGGCTCCTGGGGAATTGATTCTTTTCAAAGACTCCATCCGGAGGCATATTTAAAGGCATGTTTAAAAGTGTGTAGTTCCAGTGTTAACTAAAGTGTATGATGTTTGTCTCCATGTAAATAATAGTAATGTAAGGACTGAGAGGTTCATACTCTAAGTAAAACCTTTGGTCTTCTGAATTAGGCCGGTGATCTCCCAGTCCAGTTGTAAACTCAAGGTCAGAACTTACAACGAGTGCTGCAGTGTTATTTGTAAGAGGGTATTTAGTCCGTCACAGTTAAACAGACTCCTCCGTATCCCCACAGAGAAATAAAGCAATTTGTTTTCAAGACTCCGAAGAGCAAAACATCTGCATGTGGTAGGAATATCAGCAAATGCAGTGAACCTGGTTGTCACATCAGTTGCCATGTTTCAACTCTGTCCAAACTGATTGTGTGATTAGGGCTTCAGTGAAGCTTAGGAAAATGCCTCGGCCACTTTTGTGAGAGGGAGAAAAATAAGTGGTTGCTTTCAGTGAACACTGCCAGCCTTGTCGAAGTGTACACCTTTCATACAAAAACCGCTAGATGAACTGCAATGGAAAATACGGGTTTGTGATAATTTTGAATGATGTGTGATTGCCTTGATTAGCACTATAGTTACTAAGCAGATACACGCTTCTTTGTTTTAAAAGGGAACTTGAATTTTTTTTTTTTCCTGTAACTGTCAGTTGCTTCATCTCTACCATCTTAAAAAAATTTATTTTGGCCCCACTAATCTGTGCTCGTCAGTGATGTCAAGTTTTAAAAGTAACTCCAGTTAAAAAACAAACAAACTGGGGCACCTGGGTGGCTCAGTCGGTTAAGCATCCGACTTCGGCTCAGGTCATGATCTCACGGTTCGTGGATTCGAGCCCCGCGTCGGGCTCTGGGTTGACAGCTCGGAGCCTGGAGCCTGCTTCTGATTCTGTGTCTCCCTCTCTCTCTGCCCCTTCCCTGCTCATGCTGTGTCTCTCTCTGTCTCAAAAATAAATAAACATTAAAAAAAAATTAAAAAAAATAAAAAAAACGAATAAAAAGCAAACTAACAAACGTACCAACTCTACAGAAGCCCTCGTCTGTCAAAAAGTTTGCATTTGATTTTTCCTTTCAGGTAGAGGTGAGACATTTTCTGCTTTTTTTTTTTTTTTTTCCCTTCCAGATTTGCACCTTTGAGGTTCCAGAAAGGTTGGCGTCCATATTATTTTGAGTTTATAGGTTTATAATGACCTAATAATAGTTATGACGTGGTTGGGGGTGGAGGAAGTGGGTAAGTCACAGAAAAATGTTAAGCAGAATAAATTGTGTATTCTTATCTTTGACACATAGTCCTTGCTTTCTTTAATCCACATACAGAACTTCTCTTTCTGAAGCACTGATCCAAGTAGGCCAGTTTCTTGTTTAAAAGCTTTTTGTATCTGCCCCTTTCCTGTGGGCAAAACACTCAAGCCTGGAGATGAAGTTCTTCCAAAATTGGCCCTAAGCATTCTTCTTAGCTCATCTTTACTTCTGTTACTCATGAATGTCTCACATCCGTAGACTGCTAACATGCTATTCCTTCTGCTTTGGATGCCCTGAAAATCCCCTCCTTGTGCCAGCTGGTAACTTTGGAGACTAAGATCAAATGTCCTCACTTTGTTGAGTCTTGGGATAATGCCCCGGGTAAAGCTGGCCAGGTTGGGTCCTCTTCTGCTTTCCGAACCCTTGAGTGATCTTTTGTAAAGCACAGACTGCCCTACATTGTGAAATCTTTGTCTACCATTCTGTCTCCCCCACTGGGATGTGGCTTATTCATCTTTGGACTTCGAGGCTAACCAGGACTTGACATGTCACAGGCCTCTGCCTAAATATTGAGAAAGTCAATGAATGAGCCTTCGTTGTAGCTTACCAGGCACCAGATGATCTTTTCATAGAATCCGTGTTAACTGGAGAAGGATTATTGCGACGCAGAACTCATAATGATCGAGAAGCTAGAAAAAGGTCATTGAATGTACGATGTCCCTTTAGTTCACCTCTAAAGATGAATGAATGCTACCTGACTACAGGTGTCTTTGTTTCGTTAATGAAGCTCTACCATGACAAACCATTTCCTCTCTCTGAGTTTCCTGTGGAATTTCTTTCCTTGTCAAGATAGTAATGTTTTGGCGTTTTGAAATTTATAAATCCAATCAAGGCAGTTTTTTTCATTTTGTCTCGTTACTCAGAGTCTTGTCCTGTAAAATGGGGATAATGTCCTTGCTATTAATTTATCTTGAGGGAGATAGAATGGAAATATTATCTGATCTGCAAATCTTTGGAGATGAACAACTCTGTTGACTGGTCTCCATACCCGAAACCAGCCTGTGATTTTAAAATCTTGGAATATTACTTTGCTGACCAACTAAACGCAGAAGTATTTTCCTTCTAGCTTTCCCCCTTTCACATGACTTGTGGTTGAATTTTGAGTTTCAGGTTGAACAAAGTGCTTTTCAAACTTCCCCAGAGACCTAGCCAATCCTACCCCTCACCCAAGGGTGTGCTGAGCCAGTCATGGGGGCAATTTGCCTTGTTTTTCATTTGAACATTCGGGTAGAAAGTTTAGGGTATTAAACCTTGTGGGTTATGAAATGGTTTTAGGTATCTAATGAGCCACACCATGTTTCTACACAGATGAACAGTTTTATTACCACATTTTCTAGGAAATGTATTTGCTGGTTACTCCTGAAGCAAACCAAACACCGTCTCCAAACTGCATCCCAAACAGCCCCAACTTAAAGACTCTTGACTTACAAATGTCTTGATTTACAGCCACTGGAGTGGCTGCCAAAGGCGTCCCCTTCCCTATCTTGGTTGAATGTGCTTTTAATTTTGGCGTGAATGGTCTTTGTTGATAGTAATAAAACAATAACAGTCATTGGAGCCTTTATTGAATGTGTATCCCAGCCCCTCTGCCAAGCACTTTGCATGCAGTGTTTACTTCTTCCTCACTACAGTGCTCTTCTGATGACCGATTTCAGATCAGAAAACCAGGGCAGCAAGGAGGAAAGTAGCTTACTCCAGGTGCCTGGCCAGTTTGCAGAAATGGACTTTCTATGGAGTTTTTGCATATCTTTCTGACACTCCTGCTTTCTTCTCTCAGGCTTGGGCATCTGGGCTGCAAAGCATTTTCACCCGAGAGCATCCCTCGTGCAGCGACTTCTGCTTTTCCTTTCGCTGTCTTCTGATGTAAAGAAAGAGAAAACAACACTAGCCAGTGTTTTTAATAATAGAAAGCAGATACATATATATCTTCCTTAAACTGCTCTCCTTGGGGGAGAGTAACAGATGTGCTCCACAGGCTCTGACGGCGTGATTTTTATCTGGAGCTGCCGAGCGGGGTGGTGTTACAGCTTGCTCCTGGACATGTTGATACAGCCCCTTAATTGCTTCAGGTATGTACCTCTTCTTAATCACCTCTGCTTTAATGTGAGAGCTGTGCTACACTGTGACCTGGAAAATGTAGGCATTTCTAGCAACCCCAAATGTAAATGGCCCTCCCTGGCAGAGACTCCTCAAAACTACAAGTCACCAGTCGAGAAACACCCTAGGACAAAACAGTTGAGGAAACTCAGACGGCACGCAAAGGCTACGTCTTCGAGCCTTGGAGGCCCCCGAGTACTGGCTTCCCAAGAATGAACACCAGTTGGCGGTTGCAGCCTCACATGTTCTCAGGGTCTAAGCAGGTAGTGAGTGGAGTGCAAAGTGGAAACCGAGATGGTGGCCACGTAGGAAAGTGGGGCTGGGGCAGGAAGGGGGTAAAATTGTCTGGTCTTTCCGGACAAGTTGGAAATGTGAAATTTGGGGAGGAATCTCCCAATTTCTCAAGATCTGGAACCAATTCAAACATTTGGAAAAGTCTGAAGGCCAAACCAAACATGCCTGTGGGCCGGAATCAGCTTTCAGGAACCCAGCTGGCGACCACTGTTGGTACGTGAATTTATCGGTACTTGACTAACAGAGTCTGGGAAAGATTTATTTTATCTTTCGGGTAAGAACATAACTCACAGGAAGGAAGTCACTTATTCGTCATTACTCAAGAGTTAATTGTTCGACTAGCAAAATATTGGAAACTTAGCTGTTTGGGGTACTTGGTGCGCTGTAGAGGGCTGTCTGCCATGGTAGTCAGCTTTGGCATGCAGATCTGCAGGGGTGCCGCGTGGCTCTAGTGTGTGGGTAGGTCATATGTGTGGGACTGTAGAAGCATGTTCCTTACTGAGCTGTGTTTTGGTCCCTGGGTCTTGTTGCTGGTCACAAGTGGGTCAGTAGTATGCATTATTATCCTTTTATCAGCTAGGTTTCAGTCTAAGAGGCAGAGCCATGGTGAGTGCTATAGGATTAAGGGATTTATAGAAATTGACCCTTCCTCAAATATGGGAGGAGCTGGGAAATGAAAGTCTGAGGAGGGGATGGGAGTGTCAGGGAGTTAGAGGAAGTTCCACCGGGAGGCCACCCAATGGGGACCATGAAAGGAAGCACACGAGAGGAGTCTAAAGGCCATTGCCACTGTGTCTGTGTAGTTCCTACCTCTGCCAGGTATGGCCAAGCATCTCCTAGTAGTCTAGGGCCGCTGCTGGGTGGCAGGGCCATTTTGGGGAAGACAAGGGAGTGAGAGCAGAGGGAGACAGGGACAAGCTGGGACCCACCAGCAACCTTCCATCTGTTTACCAGCTGTTTGGGAGTAATGGACTGGACTTAACCTGTGCTTTCAGATCTCGCACAAGCCCCTCATGTGGCTAGCTGGAGCTGGATCACAGCGGGAAGTGCATTCTGTTTAATGGAGTTCCCAGCTAACCAAGTTGACAGTAGTAGCGTCCGTGTACTCTGTGAATAAGAACGACTGCCTCCTTAGAACTGGGTTCAGAGAACTGCTGGGTTCTCCCCTCTGCTCCTGAAGGACTTCTTCCCACTCTGAAGCAGAGGACTTAAGTAATGGGGTTTGGGGCTCCTGCCATGGTCAAGCCAACGTAGGTGTTTTTCTGTTTGAGATCCTCTCCACGTTTAATCAACCGTTTACATGCATTTTCAGGTTAATTATTTTATCTGATCTTTTTTCCTGGAAAATTTTGGTCTGGCGGGTTGGAGGAAAGAGGGATGTTGGGGACCAACATGCCGAGAAGCAACACAGGCAAGACAGAAACTTTGGAGGTTGGGTTGAGGGAAGCTGAGTTCAGTTTTTGCCTTGGGTCCAACCCGTGTAAATCTCCTACATTACAGTTTTGTCCATCTGCTTATCCCGCTGTCAGTCAGTCCATTCATCCATCAATCATATACATGTATATATATATCTATATATCTGTATATTTATTTACAGTATATCTAATCTATATCATACTATATGCACATACATGAGAAGCTTTATAATGGGAGATTTTATGGGTTTTTGACCCTCCTATGTTAAAAGTGTTCTGTATCAGGTAAACACTTTTATTTATTATTTACTTATTTAGTACATTTATTTATTTATTTAATTGTAGAGAGACAGAGCATGTGTGTACACGTGCATGTGAACGGGGGAGGGGCAGAGGGAGCGAAAGAGAGAATCTTAAACGGGCTCCACACTCAGCACAGAGCCCAATGCAGGGCTTGATTCCATAGCCCTGGGATCATGACCTGGGCTGAAATCAAGAGTCGGATGCTCTATTGACTGAGCCACCCAGGTGCCCCTCGTAAGAAATTTCAATTTTAGAAATTCTCATGCAAAATAAAACCATCTTAGGTGCCTGCTCTTTTTGACCATGTAGTGAGATCATTGGTTTCTTAACATATGAGGGGATGCTAAGGTGGATAAGAACTCCCGAGTTTGTCCACCCTCTGCCTGACTCCAGAGTTGTTCTTAAAGAGTTAAGTCTTGGTGGTGAAGGGAAGCATCTTTGTAAGTTTATGGCTGAAGTTTGGCAATTTTTGCCAAAGTATGAGCTGCTTTTAGGTGATACGTCAGCTTTTTATTGAAATATTGGCTACTTGCACTTCTTGACTGGTGGGTAGTATGACTGCTGAATAAGAGAAGGTAAATTACTTTCAAACCTCAGAACATTGATTTGGAAATTCCAGAGCACAGGATCAGGTTTCCCCCTTATTTCCTCTTGCAGCAACTAAACTCTTTCTTATCATCTACTCCCAATTTGATAGATGTTTCTTAGTAAGTTTTGCTTGCCCCCAAAATGATCAAGCCCCATTTTTCCTTCTCATGTTGTATGTTTCTGGTGTATATTTATGTCTGTGTGTGTGTGTGTGTGTGTGTGTGTGTGTGAGTGGGGGAGTCACATGGTGTCGAAGTTTTGAGAGATATACTGTCATCAAGGAATATTCTCATGAAGCAGCTAAACATTCTGGGTAGAGATAGCCTTTGGCTCAGGTGCAGATCATTTTAGATTTTTTTAACGGAGCAGACATTTATTAAACTCTTCCATGGGCCAGTCACTGCCCTGGGTACTAGGCCATCCTAGGTGCTCAATAGGAAGATTGCCTACTGGTCATGCCCATGCCCAGGTGCGGAACAAAAGAATGGAAATTGAATGTTCATGAATTCAACCCATTACATTCATTAATTTCGTACCTATTTATTGAGCACGTAGTATATGCCTCAGGCATTGGGCTGAGTGCCAAGGATATAAATGGTGAGCAAAAAGACAGCCCTGTTAGAGCTTACAGTGTAGCTGGGGAGCGGACAATAATCAAATCATTATGCAAGTAAGCATATACATTCATTACTATGGTAAATGTCTGAGGGGACCTAACAGGTGTGACAGGAGCATGAACTGGGGACCTCACTAGGGGAATCAGGGAAGGCTGTTGAGAGAACGCAGGCATTTGAACAGCTGAGGCTGTGAGAGGAGAGACTGGCCTTTCTGCTGTGTCTGCCTCATGCTATCCTGCTGCCCTCTGCAAATGGTAATCAGAAAGGAGAGCATCCTTGAGCGTGTTCCTGTTCTGCATCCTTAGTTTTGGGAAACTAAGTCCCACCCCCAGGGCTGTTGGTTAACAAGGCATAGCTGCCTCTTACTCCGAAGAACTGTTGTCCAGGCTGACTGAGTCGCCTCCTGAGTTCTCCGGCTACACCTGCCAAGCCCACTGGGCACTTCATCGCCAGCCAGGGTCGGAAACTCACACAAAGTTCCCCCCCCAGCCTCTTTCTCTGGGAGCAGTCCCTGACACTCTGCCCTGTGCTGCCGTTCTTCCCATCACATCAATGTCTAGTTAGTGTGCCCATCATCTTTGTGGGAAGCTTACTGTTTGTCTAGGCCAGACTGCCCCGTGCAGGATCCCTTCCTGGCCTTCCTCACAGATGGTCACCCAGGCTCAAATTACAGAGCATATTTCTTCTCCACCCAGGGCCAATTACTTCCCTTCCGAACACTCCCTTGTCAGACTTGCCTGCACATGTGCAGGTAGGTACAAGGGGTGGATGTTAGGGGCCAGGTGGATGGGGGTGGGGGAGGTAGGGTAAGTAAGCCAGTGTTGAAGAATTATTTATCACCGTCTTCCTGGAAACTAGTTGGGTTTCATTGAATCCATTCATTTCCTTCTCTCTGATGAATGAATAATCAGGTGACTCACAGTGAGCTACTGGTTAGAAGGTTGCAACATGTCCTCACAAGCTCTGTCCTATCAGACTGGAGGAAAGGCTTATATTTGATATGTTTTTAGGCACAATGTGTCAGTTCTTCTGAGATTTTTATTAAGAACTTCTTTTTTTTTTTTAATTTCCACACAGGAGGCAGAGTTTAAAAAATGTTTAAGAAGTACTGTGCTAGATCATCTTTTGTTTGTTCTCTGATTTCCAACTGGTACTGTGATTATCTTAAGGTAAAATCAGTATAAAGGAATTTGGTAGAAATAATAGGAATTTGTTTGAAGGCATAATGAAGCTTAGTCATTTTTCACAATAGATATTCACGTTAACAGTAATCATATCCCATAGTTAGCAACACTCACCATCCATTGGGCGCAGGGTTATGATCGTGTATGGATTATCATCATCATTTAATCTTTACAACAGCCCTGTTCAGGAGCTTCTGTTATCTTGATTTTATACATAAGGAAAGTGAAACAAGGTTAAAGTATTACTAAGGGATGAATCCAAACGATGGGACAAGCCATCTGTCCCGGAAGAACACGCTCCTCGCCATTTCTGCAACATGTGCTCAGTAAGAGGGCGTGCTTGATGCTGGAAAAAGGGTTGGAATTTAACACAGTTTGATGATCTGGCAAAATTTTTCTTTGGATGCGGCCGAATTTAAAAGAGAGCGGTGACTTGTACACGAATGCTCGTAGCAACTTGTAATGTCCCTCAGCATTTGGATAGATAGACAGTGCATATCCATACGATGGCATGATACCCAGCAGTAGGAGGGGATCAACTATTGACACACCCTAACATGGACGAGTCTCAAAATATTACACTAGAGGAAAAAAAAGAGTATTTGTGTTATATGATGCCATTTATGTACAATTCTGGGAACTGCAAATTAATTTACACTGACAAAAAGCAGGTTGGTGGTTGGCTGGGTAGAGTTGGGGGTAGGTGGGGGTGGGGTGGTGGTTAAGGAGGGAACCGTGAAGAAACTTTTTGGGGTGATGAATATATCATTAACTTGATTTTGGAAACGGTTTCATGATCATGTGTCTATGTCAGACTTCCGAAGTGCACATTTTAAAAATGTGTGAGGTTTATTGTATATCAATTTTACTTTCATAAAGCTGTTAAAAATATATATATGCAATCGGAAAAAGCAAGGAGAATGGTGTGTTTATGTGTGGGGGTAAGAAAAGAGAAATTTGTACAGTGGGAACCTCATTCGCAGCGTGACCTCTGAACCCCAGAGAGGTTGTTATTGTGAGATCAGACTATCAGTGGGTGTTTATTGAAGAAGACACTTTGGGAGAATCGGAGGTTTGTGTGAGGCATGAGTTTTGCTGTGTGCGGCAGTGGGACCCATTCAGAAAGAGCCCGAGCATTACAGTCAGCTGGATGGATATAGACTTGAATCCTGGCTCTCTCACTTTTCAGGCTGAAGCCTTTGAATTCCCTTAACTTCTCTGAGCTTCAGATTTGTGATGGGGAGAATGGAGATAACAGTATCTTTATTTGAGGTTGTCTTAAGGATATAAATATATATCAAATGCTTGGCCAAAGTCTGGAGCACATGGTAGGAACGTAGTGGCAGTGATCATTCTTGTCAAACCTGTGAGCTGGGGGTGCATTGTAACTGGTGAACTGGAGACACACATTATAGGGGGAGGAAATACTTGCCGTAGGCTGGTCGTCTCAGGCAAAACCTCACTTGAAATAGCTTTTGAAGCCTGTGCAGGAGTTAGATGAAGTAGAATGAGCTGAAATGTACAAGTGCAGAAATGGCACTACATAAATCAGGGTATTTGGGGGGGGGGGGTAGCAAGGAAGAGGTCAAATAGGGGAGGAGCAAGAAAGCCAACTTTAGGAAAGTTGGTTTCCTAAATAGTTTTGGGTGCAAATAGTCAATAGATTTGAAGGCAGTGGTTGAGAAAAGGAATGGAAGGAAGATCTTTGTCAAGAGAGGACTTACCTGATTATTCGTCATTATTGACATTTTGTTCTGGACAGTTCTTTACTGTGGGGGCTGCCGTGTACATTGTAGGATGTTTAGCAGCATCCCTAGCATCTACCCATTAGACGCCAGCTGCACCTGCTTTCCCGTTCAAGTCAACCAGAACTATCTCCAGACTGCCAAGTGTGTCCTGGGGGCGGGGGGGGGGGGGGGGGCACTGAGGACCACTGCTCCGGTGGTTAGACCAGGCTTCATTGAAGAGGATAGTTTCTTTTCCACATTGGAAGGGAGAAAGGATTGGAGCTTGTATAATAATGCAGTAAGCTGTTCTCTTGTAGAGGTTTAGCAGAAGGAGAGTGGTTTCCAGCATTGATCAGGAGTCAGAACTGATTCAGATCCTGGTACCGCCAATTACAAACATGGCCTTTGGCAAACGACCTCTTTGTATTTGAGTTCACTTATCTGTAAAATGGGGGCAATTATGGTACTTACTGATAGGGCTGTTGTGAGAATAAATAAATTGTAACTGAAACCATTAATTATTTGCTTAAAGAAAACAGCCTACCGTTTCTTCCTGTATTCACAAGACTTTGAAAGCCATATATGGGAAGACAAGCAAGTCTTTCTGTCTCTAGCAATCTTCAGTTGATTTTTAAAGCGCCCATGTCTTGAAAAGACCTGTTAAAAAAATTAGCCTGAAAGGAAGGTATTGAAAGATAAATGTAGAAAATGGTACTTTGTCCCCAAGCTCATTCTTCTTCCTCCGTGGACCCACTGAGAGATCCTTGTGTTATTATGTAAGAGCCAGGTATCCTTGAGCAGAGCAGAAAATGACATGGAGGGCACGAGTGGCTGTGTGCTGTAAAGGAACTTGTGAGAGCAGCACTGGCCCCAGGCAAATCTCCATCTTCTCGCCACTGAAGGAAGACCATCCCAGACACAAAAGCAGACCCTGAAAGGGCCTTCATTCCAACGGGACTTTTCAGTAACACTGGAGACCTCGTGTGGTAGCCAGATTGTCTTCTGTGACCATTTCCAACTGAAGCCTTCTGTTGCTTTTACAACACACTCGTTTTAGAGGCTGCTTAGGAAATGCTATTAGGGATGTGTCAGGCTCCAACAAATGAGAATTTCCTCCCCTCCACCCCAGCGAGGGTGGGAGCAGCGCGGGAGCAGCATAGAGCCTGGCAGAATGACTGATGCAGTGGCTTATCAAGGTCAGGAGTGGCAGCTGGCCCCATTGTCCCACATTCAAAGAAGGATTCCCCAACACTGCAACACTCCAGGATTCTCACCCAAATTCCTCAGATTCCACACACACAAAGGCAGTGCCATAGTGCTGGAGCGATCCTCCCCAGGAAGGCAGATTATTTTAAGCCCCTGTGTTGCTTTTACTACAGAAAGATGGGCCTCATCTATTCTAAATAGAGAATATTTAATAACATTTGCTTCTTATCACGAACTTTCTTTAATCACCTAATTTCATGAATCTAAACTGCTTTGGAACATCATTTGAAATGTTCCAAAACAAAATGAGAATCATTTGGCCCCACACTTCCTTTGCAGAAGGTGACTGTTAAAAAGGGTTTAAGGATTTTTTTTTTTTAACCTTACAAGAGTTGAAGCTTGTTCTGTGGCCTAACATATGTTATTCTGTGAGTACAACGTTTAAATTAGCCTAGTTGTCTTAAGAGTATATAAAATCCAGGGCACCTGGGTAGTTCAGTAGGTTAAGTGTTCAACTCTTGGTTTCGACCCTGGTCACGATCTCATGGTTTGTGAGAGGGAGCCTTGCGCTAGGCTCTGCGCTGACAGCACGGAGCCTGCTTGGAATTCTCTGCCCCTTCCCCCCCCCCCCCCCCCTTCTCAAAATAAATAAATTAAAAAAAAAAAGTATGTAAAATCCTCCCAATAATTTAGATTAATTTGACATTCTTGGCTAAATTTATTATGGTTAGGGCTGATTCAAATGTGAGAACAACAGAAATACAAGTAACCCAAAACAAAAGAAAAGAGCTAGTAAAGCAGACAGTGAAATAAAAGCAAAGTGTCTGTCCACGTGTTGTCATTCAGACCTGTTGATTGAGAAAAACAAAGTGCACAGATGTTAAAACTTCAAATGCCACTATCAGGAGGAAATGTTCTAAAGATTTTCTTGGACAGTCTTTCCTAAACATTTCAAGCTGACTGACAACGGGTAAAAACCTATCCTGTTACCCACTGGCTAGTGTTTTGTGGTACGTTAGTCTCTGAATTTTAGGCAGTAGCCTTTCTGTTGCTCACTTGTAAGTCTCTTTCCTATTCCTCAAGGTGGGACAATTGTAAGGGTCAGTTGACATGATTCACGGATGACTTTAATGCATAAAGACCTTGAAGGCAAAGTCTCCCAGTGTCTACGTGTGTAAGCTTCTTCCCCTCAGAGGTGCTTCTGACACTTAGCAGCGCTCCCACCCATTAGCATACATTTACTTTGCGGGTAGCATGTGGTATGGTAACCCCCTTTCCAAAGGCAAATGGTAAGGCCACCGCTGATTTCAAAACGTGGTTACACTTTATGTTGGGAATGCATAGCAGAAAATAGCCGGCCAGCCATGTGGAGAAACAGAACCAGAAGAGACAGTATATTTTCAGGAGCAATTTAGTGCATGATTGATCTTACTGATACTGCTAGTGTAGTGGTTATCGTTGACTGGCTTTACCCAACTGGCCAGCACTCTGTGTTTGGGGGAAATCCTGGGAGGAAACACATTGATTAGATGGTAAGTTAACTCCACACTAACGTTAGGAAATCAGCCTGTCATTGCTATCTTGGAAAGACGTTCAAAGTATTGTATGCCTTACTGATCTCTGGCCGTGGTTGCTTCTATTTTCCTTGCCGAGTCAAGTCGTCTCCAGTTTTATGATTTTCAACTGATTTTATTTATGATTTTATTTTATTTTTTATAGTTTATTTACTTATTTTGAGAGGGGGTAGGGGCAGGGAAAGAGGGAGAGACAGAATCCCATGCAGGCTCCACGCTGTCCGCGCAGAGCCAGATGCGGGGCTCCAACTCATGAACCGTGAGGTCATGACCTGCACTGAAATCATCAGTTGGCACTTAACTGACTGAGCTACCCAGGCACCCCTCAACTGGTTTTATTTAATCTCCTTTTCCTTCTAGAATACCTGAGGGGCAGTTGTACCCAGGAAGCAAACTGATGCTTCAGAGTTTTTTTTTTAAATAGAGAAAATTTCAGAATTGTATGCTAGTGTGTGAGCTGAGTTCATTTGAATGAAATATCGCTATATCTGTATGTGTGGATTATTCTTTCTCTGCTAGTATCAATGGCAGCAATTTATTTTTTATTTTTTATTCCACTGGTGTGATGGAGAAGATACCTGGCCTGCCATGAAATGGGAATGAGGTTTTAGATTAAACAACACAGGACACCTTCCCCCGATTCTCCCATCTAATTCTTAGGACAGTGTAATCTCCCTCCCTCTCCCCTACCCACAGCTTAATCAAGATGTTCAGTTCATTGAGTGTCCGACTTCGGCTCAGGTCATGTTCTCGTGGTTCATGAGTCAAGCCCCACATTGGGCTCACTTCAGAGCCCGTTTCAGATCCACTATCCCCTTCTTTCTGCCCCTTCCCCACTTGTATTTTCTCTCTCTCTCTCAAAAAAAAAATGTTATCTATGAATGTCGTAGAGCAAGGCTGACTGACAAACTATGGCCTATGGTCTACGGGCTAAGGATGGCTTTCACATTTTTAAATGGTTAAAATAATCAAGAGAAGAAAAACATTTTGTGATGTGAAAATTACATGAAATTCAAATGCTAGCATCCATAAATAAAGTTTTATTAAAACCCAGTCATGCTCATTCCTTTACTTACTGTCTCTGGTTGATCTCTCCCAGTAGTGGAAGAGGTGAGTCACTGCAACGGAGACCTTATAGTCAGCAAAGCCTAGAGTGTTTACTCTCTCTGGCTGTTCACAGAAAAGTTGCCCACCCCTTCTGTGGAAGCCGACTGAAAAAGCCATCAGCAAGAAAAGGAGCACAGGCTTAGAGTCAGGTGGTATGGAGTCCATTCCTTGGTTTCCTCAAAGGTAAAATGACTCCAGATTGTTCTACTTCTGAAGGTTTTGGTGAGGATGAAATGAGATAGTGAATGTAACATAAATAGATATGTTTTTAGACACATGTGTGCACACATATATATGTATACACACATGTATACATGTGTGTGTATATATATATGTATATATATATATATATATATATACATATACGCATACACACACACACACACACACACACACACACACACACATTTGGCCCTTGAACAACACAGGTTTGAAGTTTGTGGATGCATTTACAAGGATTTTTTTTTTTTTTATATAAATACAGTCCGGTACTGTAAATATATTTTCCCTTCCTTATGATTTTCTTAATGATGTTTTCTTTTCTCTAGCTTACTTAATTCTAAGAATTCAATATGAAATACATAGACAAAATGTGTCTGACTTGACAGATGACGCTATGGGTAAGGCATCCAGTTAACAGTAGGCTGTAAGTAGGTAAGTTTTGGGGAGTCAAAAGTTATAGGTGGATTTTAAACTGAGTCAAGGCCCCTAATCCCCTAATGTTCGAGGGTCAGTTGTACCCGTGCGTTTATACACATACAGACTTTACACAGATGTATTATATATGTGTATGTATATATGACGTGGAATAATCTGTAATTGTATCTGTATAATATTTATATACACACCTCATGGGCACTCATTGTGTCTTTCCTTTTCAGTGTTACGAATATCTCAAGTTCATTTCCTCACGAATTCAAATAGAACTATAGCAGAAAATACCTCTCCCAAGTAGCTGAAGAGTTTAGAAGGAAACTCCTCCTTCACTCCCACCCTCTTTTTTCCTTTATTCAGTGTCTTTCTTTCCTCTACAAAACTTGCCGGGCATTCAGCCCTTGAGAGGGCAGTGAGATGTCATTTTACCTTGAGGTGAATGGGTATATAGAATCGGTCTTAACCTTGAATGAGAGCAAAGCACGTCAGGCAGCATCCAGTCAGTGGAACTTAAGAGGAGCCGCTGGCTGAGCGTAACGTGGTGCATTGACCTCTGGTGGAGACTTTCACACGTGACATTCTGAGCCCGGTGCAGAATGTCTCCGCGGACAGAAGGGGGAGGGGCGGAGGGAGGGACCCCCGCAGTCACGTGGCCACCTCCACCTACAGAGCTGTGTTCTTTCCGTTATCACGCTTCTTGTTCAGCCCCTGTGGTTGCTTTCTAAACTGCATATCCACAGGCCAAAAAGAAATAAAAAGCTTCTCCGCGTGAAGATGAAGGTTCTTTGGCACGATTTTCCTCCGTCTCTTAGCACAGCAAACAGAGAACTCCTTTCTGACTTAAGTTACACATATTTTTTCCCTCTTTTTTACTTTCAAAGCTGGCAGCCTCATAAGAGCAGCATTCAAGTAGACTGAGCCAAGGATGCGGGGCGTCATGAAAGGAGCATTTCTTGTCCTCCTGGCCCCCCTTCCCTTTGTGCTGTCTCTACCACGTATTATTAGCCACCTTGTGAAGTCGGAACTTTGCCAACGCCTGGCTTCTGGATCCCGTGGGTCGCTGCCTAAATCTGCCGCTTGTCTAGCAGAATGAGTTCGTTTCTACAGTTTGTAGAAAAAAGCTAATCAGATTTTATCAAACTTATTTAGGTTATTAGTACATGTGGTAGCTCATCTAAGTACACTGGGGGTAAGGCTGATGCTATGCACTCTTTACAGTTTGGTTTTTAATGTGAATTTTGCACAAGTTGATGAATGGTTGTGCCCATTTGGCCTTTTAGTTCTCTTGCTGGTTAAAAAAAAAAAAAAAAAGACAAATTTCTACCTTCCTATCTTTTTCCTCTTTTAAAAGTATTTTCATGTGACCTACCAGCCCCAGTTAGCTGGCCATAAAGCAGGGCGGGAGAATGTCATTTCAGATCTTTTATAACTTGGGAGTTTTTTTGGTGGGGGGAGGTGAATAACAGAGCTACTTTAGTTCTTGTTATTGGCTTATGATGATAGTCTGGAATTATTTTATAGATTGTGTTTGGCTGCCAGCATGGTGCTTGGGTGTGATTAATTTGTGCAGCTTGCCATTGGATAAATAATATTCATTCCTTGGATCCTTGTACAGAAGGGATTAGCCAAGTGAACTGGAAAACATGCCTTTGCAGGAGAGCTTTTGGTGTTTGTGATAATCAATGAACAATCTAGTGGCTGATTTAATTCAATTCTTACAGAACTAGCTGACTCATTGGCTCTTAATGCTTCTTAACTTCTTGTGCAGTGTTTTAATCTTCAGTTTCTTACACATATACCAATATTATAGTGGACACAGTTCAGAACTTAACATTTCCCCAGGGACCTTGCTCTGAGAATTCAAAATAAATACCTTGTGAAATGGGTTTCAAGAAAATTGTTTTTCTGATGGGTCTGTTTTTTCTGCCTTTTAATGGAAAAAAATTGCTTTGAAAAAGTAAAATAAACTTAGCTTTTTTTTTTTGTAAAGGGAGGATTAAAACAAAATAAAACATAAAGCACGTGACACCTTAGAGACCTGTGTGGCTTAGAACTCTCAAAGCCTATACCATGGCTTTGGGTTTTGGTCTTGCATCATTTATAGGGCTAAATAATTTATAGTTAAGCTTTTGCCCTGTGGGATGGTTGCAACATGTTCCACCAAGAGGCAAGGGTTTCTGTTCAAATTTACAGTTCGCTTGATTTATGTATCAGATAAATGACTGCAAAATAGAGGGGCCAGCTCAGGAAAGCTTTCTTCTTTCTGCTCTCCTTTGCCTTTGAATAGTTTCCCAGTGCGTTTTGTTCATCTGAACAATGCATTGACTTGCCCTACAGGGGAGCTGGCTAGTTGCTTATCATTATAGTAACATGTCTTTTGGCTACCAGGGAGCGAAGCGGTAAAGGTCCCAGGTACTGATTTGTTTTGTTTTACCTTTCTTCGTTTGGTTTTTGTTTTTGTTTTTTGGTTCATCCATGGACTGGATTCTGCCTCCTCACCTCCATTTCAGCCTACGTTTAGATGACAGGTGAATGTAGGGTTGCGAGATCTAACTAACAAAGATACGGGGTGACCAGGTAAGTTTGAATTTCAGATACACAGTGAATAATTTGTAAATATTGAATATGTCCCTGTATTTTATCTGGCAACTCTAAGGGAGTGTTAAGGAGCTAGGTTTTTCTATCCTGAGGGCCCTCAAATTAGATCAGGAACACAGAGATAATTGTGGGTGGGATATAAGAACAGGAAAAGAGGGACGCCTGGCTGGCTGAGTGGGAGGAATATGCGATTCTGGATCTCGGGGTCCTGAGTTCGAGCCCCACGTTGGGTGTAGAGATTACTTAAAGTAAAACTTTAAAAAAGTGGGAAAAGAGAGCACCATTTATTAAGCATTTTTAATATCAAATCCTGCGTAGTTAGTCCTCAGCTTGTGAGATAGGCGTTACAAACCCCTTATTCCTTTGGGGATAACAAGAGCTAACGTTTATTGAGTGCCTTCAACATGCTGGGCACTGTTCTAAGAACTTCCTTGTAACCTCTTCATTCAGTGCTGAAAATAACCTCTGTGAGGGGTAAGTACTGTTAGGATTCCCACTGGACAAAGAGGAAACTGAGCTGAGGTCTTGTAGCTAGTAAAGGATTGTTTGGGGTTGAAGAAAAAGGATGCATGAGCAGTCTCTTGCTCAAGGTCACATAATTAGTGGTAATTAGTGGAGCCAGGATTCCAATGCAGGACCTTCATTCCAGCAGTTTTTACTTTGGCTGCATATTGGGATCCCCTCAGGGTGGTGGCGGGGGGGGGGGGGGGGGGGGAGGAGCCATTAAAAGCCACAGATACCCAGGCCCACCCCCAGAGAGCTGGATTTACTTGGTCTGAGATTGGCCTGGCTCTCAGGATTTTTAAAACTTCCCCAGGCGATTTTCATGTGCAGCCAGGGTTGAGACCGGCTGCTTTACCCCATTTTTGGCGTAAGATGAATTACTCTCCTTAGGAAATCGAGTCGCTCTATGTGGCCATTCCCTTAGTTCCAACCCCTCCTCCACAGAAACTCACCATTCCAAATCTGGCAGCTAATTTTTCATGGTCTTTGTTTCCTCAAAATTATTTTCAGGAAGTCCTGGTGAATATATGTTGGGGTATAAACAAACCACAAAGAAAGACCTCTTGGGGGCATTCTGTTGATGGATTTTCAGAGCGATCTTTTCTTTCTCGTTCCTGTTCTACTTCCTGGAGGAGGGAATAGCCCTTTGTTCTTCATTTAGCCCCAGCTGGGTACCAGGCTGGGTATTTGAGGAGGTTTACAGATTAATAAAACTAGACCACTACCCTCCAGGGGTTTTCAATTTTGGAAGGGAAGTATATAAATGTAATTCTAGGTTTAATTTTCTCAAAGTCACTTCGGAGGAGTACAGAGCAGGAGGGAATCCGGGGACGGCAGAGGCCAGGGGCGAAGCGGTGTGGAGAGTGGCCTCTGCCGGCCGCAGCCCTGGGATGAGTTCCCGCTCTGCCACTTCTCCTCAGCTCAGCCCCGCCGGTCTCCGTGCCCTCCTTGGCACAGTGGACGTGCCAGGCCTTTGATGGGGACCGGGAGCCGGTCGGTGCCCGTGGCGTGGAGGGCAGACCGCCGACGCGGCCGGGGTGACGGCGCTGTTCCAGCAGGCCGCGGAGCCAGGGCGTGAATAGTAGGTTACTAAGCTTTAGCTATTGTTGCTTGAATTCACGGGGCCAAGGACTGTCCTTTGTTTGGTAGCTGGTGAGCAGTCAGGAAGGGACATGAGTGGGAAACTAGATGTATTTCTAGAAGATAACCTGTGGCTGGCCCAGTAGGAACTGGAGTGGGATGGGAAGGGACCCCCAAGAGCCTGAGTGGCTAAAAAAGAAAAAGAAAGGATTTCTAAGCCAGAGTGAATCGGGGCCTTAACAAGCTTGAACGCAGCAGAAATAGAAAGGGGGAAGGCTTTGGGTGCAAGGACTCAGATACCTATGACATATGGTGAGTGAAGGAAAGAGGATGACAGCTTCCAGCCTTGATGGTGACGTTCACAGATGGACAACACAGGAGGAGAGTCTGAGTGTTAAAGGGAAGAGGATGATGAAACAGGTTCTGGGCAAAGTTACATTGCAACCTTCATCACAAGCCAAGCGGGGCCACATTCCACATTATTATGTACACGCCGTGGCTGCACATTGGGGCTGATGTAGCGTCTCCCTTTAACTTACACTGGCTGTAGCGCCTGCGTGAAGAAGGTCCATACCACTACTACCCATCCCACCTGTCCTTTATGTTGAACTTGGGCTTTCCTGGCCTGGTTTGGTGAGGTCTGAGTGTAATACTTTGAAAAGGAAATCGATAAATCTTCTATTGCTATTGGCCAATGGGGCCGTTTCTTTATTATCAGACAGTTCTGCGAGCAATAAATACTTCCGGGATCCTGAGTGTGCTTATTTCTAAAGGGGAGTGAGAGTAATGAGACATTTACTAATGCCAGGCTCAACTTATAATTCACAAACAGAAGGCAGATGACTCGGAAAGACTGTTCCCACTCAAGATTTTTAAGGTCATTGGAAAGCTTCCATTTTTGTTGCAAGCGCTGTACTTTGTGTATGATATGTTGAGCCTTTTAGAAGACTGCTAACACTTAAACATTCTATCTTTGCCAGTATAGCCTGGACCAGGGGTTGGCAAACTTTTTCTGTGAAGTGCCAGACAGTAAATATTTTAGGCTTTGTGGGCCACACAGTCTCTGTGCAAACTCTTCAGCTCTGCTGTTCTAACATGAACACAGCCATAGACGACATGCAAAGAAATGAGCTGTGCAGCATTTCAATAAAGCTTTGTTTACACAAATATGTGGTAGGCTGGACTTGGCCCTCAGGCCTCAGTTTTCTGACTCCTGGGGTAGTAGATGGGCCGCGGAGGAAGAGCGTCTGGTATCACCTACCAGTTCTCAGCTGTGTGCCTTACTCTCCATTTTGTCCGCTGTAAAATGGGATCAGTAGATGGGGCGCCTGGGTGGCTCAGTCAGTTAAGCGTCTGACTTTGGCTCAGGTCATGATCTCACAGTTCGTGAGTTCGAGGCCTGCATCAGGCTCTGTGCTGACAGCTTAGAGCCTGGAGCCTGCTTCAAATTCTGTGTCTCCTTCTCTCTCTGCTCCTCCCCTGCTCATGCTCTGTCTCTCCTTCAAAAACAAATAAAAACATTAAAAAAAAAAATTTTTTTTTTTTTAAATAAAAAATAAAATGGGATCAGTAGAAGAACCAACCTCATAGGGGTTATTTTGGCATTAAATGAGATGACAGGACTAGTTTTACATAGTGACCAGAACATAGGAAGGGCACAGGAAAGTTAGTGAAAGTGAAAAAGCAAAACAAAAACAAAACCGATGTCCCATTTCAGTCTGTATGATACACAACCCTGATGTTTGATTACAGTCATTTTTTTTAAAGTTTATTTATCTTGAGAGAGAGAGAGTGCTCACGAGCACAAGTGGGGAGGGGCAGAGAGCGAGGGAAAGAGAGAATCCCTAGCAGGTTCTGTCCTGGTAGTGATGTGGGGCTCGATCCCTGGAACCGTGAGATCATGACCTGAGCCGAGATCAAGAGTCAGATGCTACCAACCTATATGAGCCACCCAGTTGCCCCTGACTACAGTCATTTTTAAGGTAAGACAGAGAGAAAGTGAAGCAACATTTTTGCAGGACAATGTTAAGATCCCAGCCCTGCACGGTGAACCGATATTATAAACTAGTTATGTATTGGCTTTCACAGACCAGAAGTTGATGACATCATGGACGCTCCACATGGCCAGCACTGTTTATTCTTTTGGATGGTTTTCTTCTTGGAAATTCTGTGTCATTCCCTTTCTGGGAGTGAATTCGACTTTGACCTAATTTTTGGCATTGATTTGGGCTCCCCTCCAGCCCCCCACCCAGCAGAGGTGTAGGGAATAATTTCTGCAAGTGAGATGTAACAAGCACTTATTGAGCGCCTGCTGTATGTTCATATTGAGTGTTGTGTTTTCCGTTATGCTAGAGCTTGCGGTGGAGTTAGAAAAGAAATATGGATGTATGTGAAACAGCCAGGCACGATGCTAATGTATATGATAGGATATAAAAAAGTGAGGGCTCATATGACGCAGGGGGCCATATAAAGGTGCTTGAGATTGAGCCTGAGGAAAAAAGTCAAATCAGGTGGCGTTAACCCCAGTGGATACTTCCTGGAGAAAATCCGGATGGAGCCTTGTGAGTACAGTTTATCTTGGCTGCATAGATATCTTTCCTAGGAAATAATTCAGTCCTGTTCCCCACAGGCATCAAGGTCGATTTTTGGTGGATAAAGTGTCTCCTCATTTTAAAAACGGCACCGAGTCACCAATGCAGTGACATAGAGGGTAGAATTTTGTGGTGTCAGCCCATGGGGACAGTAATGGCTTTAGGCATTTAGTTTTCCTTCACACTTCAAAGAACCTAAAAGTGAGGTGATTTATTTATTCATGAAAACATGCTGCACACAACTACTCGTTGCACCTGGAATTCTTGTTGTGGGTGGTCAGGCTGATCTGGTGAGAAGGCCTGGAAGAGGGATGAGGAGTAGTCCCTCGCCAGGATGGCAGCCGCCTGGAGCAGGCATTGGGGGCTGTTGGGTTCACTGCCATAAACCCAGCAGCTTGAAACAGAGTGTGCCATAGAGTCAGAGCTCGATGTTTTCTGAATAAGTGAGCAAAAGAAGTACGTGAGGTGCACCTACTGCCCTCAATCTGGTGTTGGGTGTACAAGCAGAGTAGTCTAATGGCAGCATGGATATGAAACAAGTGAGAATTATTCCACAGATGGGGGCTGTGATAAGTGTTCAGGTGGGCAGAGATGAGAGTGCCAGCTGTCCACCCCGGAGTTCAGGAAGGCTTCGGATGTGGTATTGTATGAACTTGATCTTTAAAGGGTGGGAGGAACGATACCAGGCGTACCAAGGTAAGGAGAACAGGGAAGGGCACGCCTAGCAGGCGAGTGAATAGCTGGGCAAAGACATGGTGAGATTAAAGAACAAGATGGATTCGGGGAGTCACAGGCCCTACTTGATGGGAGCCAAAGGCTTGAGAAGGGTCATGGGCACACATCCCTGGAGCCCCATTGAAGCTGACTTCTTCTTTTTCTTTTTTTTAATGTTTGCTTATCTGTTTTGAAAGAGAGAGTAGGGGTGCCTGGGTGGCGCAGTCGGTTGAGCGGCCGACTTCAGCCAGGTCACGATCTCACGGTCCGTGAGTTCGAGCCCCGCGTCGGGCTCTGGGCTGATGGCTCAGAGCCTGGAGCCTGTTTCCGATTCTGTGTCTCCCTCTTTCTCTGTCCCTCCCCCGTTCATGCTCTGTCTCTCTCTGTCCCAAAAATAAATAAAAAAATTTAAAAAAATAAAAAATAAAAAATAAAAAAAGAAAGAGAGAGTATGTGCACTTGCACAAGTGGGGGAGGGGCAGAGAGAGAAGGAGACAGAATCCCAAGCAGGCTCCACATTGTCAGCACAGAGCCCAACTCGGGGCTCATACTCATGAACCATAAGATCATGACCTGAGCCAAAATCAAGAGTCAGACGCTTAACCAACTGAGCCACCCAGGCACCCCGAAACTGACTTCTTGACATTCTTTGATGCAGGGACCACAGTTAGATTTCTTGGTGTCCCTTCTTGTGTTCTAAGCATCAAAGACCCTATGGATGTTCCCACCCTTAACGGGAAAAGTGTCTTCTTCAGCAGGGCAAACAGTGGGGAGAGAGTAGAGAGCAGTGGTCTCATCCATGCAGTTGGCCAGATCACCTCACCCAACCCTGGGTTCCGTGGGGTGACAAATGTGATACTCAGCCAACATAACCTGCCTTGAAAAAAAAAAAAAAGTATACCCAGCATACTTCTTCCTCCATCTTGTAGGAAGACATTTCCTGCTCTAAATAATAGTTACTGTTTATTGAGGAGCATGTTCATGCACCAGATACTGTTCTAACGGCTTTACCTCCAATCCTTGGTGTGGAATTACATGATATCCCTATGACATGGGTACTGTTATTATCCCTGTTGCTACTGCTTTCAGGCAGACCTCATCTGTTTTGTTCTCTGCTGTATGCCCCATGCATAGAAAGACGCCTGGCACGTAGTAGGTGCTGGATTTTGAAAGGATTAGTGAAATGCAGACATAATCTATCGAAGTCATACTGGTTCCATGTGGGAATCGGAGACCAGAAACATGATTTCAAAGTGTGGATCGTTCACTCTGTACAATAATCACTTCCCTGATGCCTACGGAGGAGATCCCCATGTTTTTTCGGTCTTGAGGACTCCTTTTTAATGTTCCAGTTGTGAAACACCCCGCACAGATACTTCTGGTCATTCTCGTATTTGTTATGGATAAAAAGTTTACAATTAATGAGGTGATGTTTAGAAATGGCTTTGTATGTCATATATTAGCAACAACGTGTGTGTGTACTTCTGGTTCCATCTCCTGACAGTGCTTGCTCTGTACAAGAATTGGGTCTGCTGCAGGAACCCAACTCCCAAATGGACAGATTGGGGGAGGTGTGGCTTAGCACGTGAAGCCTGCTCCTTGGGTGTGGGTCAGGCCTGAGTCTGGACTTACCCTAGAGCTAGAGATTTAGTGGCTCATCTGACAGAGGCCCTGTGAGCACTTGCTGCCAGTCCTTATCAGACAAGGAGTTCGTTCCTTGTCTTCTCAGGCCTTGTCTTCTGTACTGGGAGAAGTAAGAACTTTCTTTGCCCCAGGGAGCTTGTCTTCCTCTGGAGGAGATAAAGATGGAAATGGGACAGACCATGGTAAGTGCGTTAGTAGAGGCTGCAGGAGAAAAGAGGAGAGAAGAGATGAACGTTGGAGGCCGTCTCACAGATTTCTCCGTGGTCCTTGGATCTGGACGAACACCACGATTTTCTGTCTCGTTCCAGTTGTAGCATGGGCGTTCTTGAAGGAAGCATAAAGGAAACTTCCATTAATAGAGCTGAACATGGCACTGGTTCAGGAGGCTTGCTATCCAGCTTATGGAGTCAAAGCAAAAACAGAGACGATGGGAAGGAGGAAATGAAGAGAAAGGTGTCTAAGCAATTCAGGAACCCAAACAACTCTGTCTAGCGGCTCTTCCTACCCTCATCTCCCAAGGTGACCAAGAGAGAGTTTCATAAAGATAGTTCCCTGCAGCCTTCCATCACTTTGACAACACTTGGGATTCCCATCTCTGGGGAACAAAGACACTCTTGGGAAGGGAGTTGCTACCGGGGTTAGCATGAATCTGTAGTCTGAGGACTGGGAATGAGGCCAGCAGATTTTGTGTTTTATTTCGTGTATTTTTTTTTTTTCTTTTTTAGTGATAGAGCAATTTGTTAAAGATAATGTTTTAAAAAATACATCAAAGTCTTGTTTCTCACCATAATGAGAAGGAAGGTATGAGAGGTCAAACATTGGCTCTTTCTACTTCTCATTTGAAATTTTTATGAGCCAGAATAGCTTGTTCATGAAACAGCAGTTTCGACATTGCAGGACTCTCTGTTTTGGGGAGCTGTTGTGCTTTTCACACAATTTTTGAAATGTAGCCACACTTTGGGAGGAAAATGCCAAGTGCAGATGCTAACATGGACAGAGTGGATGTGCTTTTATCTGCCTTCCTCCCATAGTGGGTTTGTTTTGTGTGTGTTCATTTATTTTTGGAAAAAAGCATCGAGCCTGCTCAGTCCTTGACCTCACCAGCCCAATGAAGGCAGACCATTTCAGATCCTGTCACCTTCTCCCATAATTTATGTGAATTTCTGGTTCTGGCTTGGGTGTTCAAGGAAAATAATTCATTAGCATTTTCTTCACAAAAATTTTCATTTTTCTGTCATTTTGCCTTGATATTACCAGATGGCATCCTTTCCATTGCGCTTCCTGGTTCTTCATGTTGAAACAGAATGTAGACCTGAACCTTGGAGTGAAAGAAAGAATTAGCAAATAGATTATCTGGGCCCATCTAGCCCAACATACTTTTTTTTTTTTAAATGAACTTGTGGGGCGTCTTGGGTGGCTCTGTCGGTTGAGTGTCCAACTCTTGGTTTCTGCTCAGGTCACGATCTCATGGCTTTGTGGGTGTGAGCCCCGCATCAGGCTCTGTGCTGGCAGCATGGAGCCTGCTTGGGATTCTCTCTCTTCCTCTCTTCTTCTGCCCCTCCCCCACTAGCACTGTCTCTGTCTCTCTCAAAATAATAAATAAATTTAAAAAATAATAAAAAATGAACTTCTGTCATTTGGAATTAGATGATGCCACAAAAGCTGTTGAATTATTCATCCATCCCTACAAATATTTATTGAGCTCAGTCTTCCAGATGGCTATCGACAGGGGACTGAACTAGAAATTCAAAATCACTGCCCTGAAGGGGCCTCCATTCTTCTTGTCGGAGTGTGTGTAGAGAGAAGATAGATAATCTAATAAATTGACAACATTGTTTCAGAATACAGTAAGTTCTGTGAAAGAAATAAATGGTCCATGTGAAAGGGAAGATGATAAGAAGGAAGCATCTTATGGTCAGTGTTCAAAGGATCCTTCTCTGAAATGGATGGAGGCACCGAGTGGACAAATTTATTAGGATCTTTCTGGTATCATTTAATGAGGAATGCTTATAAACTGAATGTTTGTGTTATGCACCACCCCCCTCCCCCCCAACTCCTTCATGTTGAAACCTAATCCTCAGTGTGACAATATTTGGAGGTGGGGCTTTTGCAAGGTGATTAGGTCATGAGAGTGAGCCCTTATAAAAGAGACTCCAGAGATACCTACCCCTTGTCCCTTTCTACCATGTGAGAAGACAGAGTCTATGAACTGCAAAGTGAACCGGACATTGAACCCCACCTGAACTTTGATTTTGGACTCTCCAGGCTCCAGAACTGTGGGAAGTAAATTTCAGTTCTGAGCCACCCAATCTGTGGCATTCTGTTAGAGCAGCCGAGTGGACTAAGTCAGAATAATGGCTTAAAATGAGACAGTGCTAACTTTAAATCTCAGCTTTATTCTTGGATTTCCTCTTAGCAAGTAGGAGAAGTAGTTATCTGCAGGGTTGTTAAAAGGACCAAAGACAAAACACAACGTCCCAGGGCACAGTCCGTGCTCAGTAAACAGGAAGGGCTGTTATTAGTGTTGGGTGTCCTATACAGGTCCTCAAAGTGAATTACAACTTTGGAAGAAGGGGACGTGGCTGATCTGAACCGTTTTTAAATTAAAATTAAAACCACCTGATATAATTTGGCAAAGGCAAGCCTGGAGGCTGTGTTGAAACAGAGTCCAACACAGGGAGGGTAGCTGAACTTGGTGGCCCTCGAAAGGTCCACCCCTCCTGCCTGATTATGCAGGTTCGACCCCTGCCGGGGCATCGTGCAGTGTCCCTGGCACAGAGCGAGCACAACAGTCTGCAGTATGAAGTAGCCGTTGACTTCCTCAGAATTTATATTTAATCCATTAAGGGAGCCAGTAAGCCTCCAACGTTAAGTTGTTCTTTTTAGAACTTGTCCTTATTCAACATTTTCTTTTTTCACGTGTTGCATGTTTTAAATACCATTAGGATGTCTCTCCCTCTCCCACTAAAAACAGAATACTTTTGGAGCCCGGCACTCACATTCTTCTTTTCCAGCTGATTTTTCCTTCCTTTGAAATCTCTTCCTGATACAAGGAGGATCTAGAATGTTTCATAGGAGGAATATTGAAAGACTGGTCAGAGAGAAAAGAAGAGGTTTTGCAGTTTTCAGTTTGCAGTGGAGAACCCATATTTGACTTTAACTGTGTGTAACTGGTAGAACACACTCAATAATGTACGTGCGTGCTGCTTAGAGGCAGTCAGGTCGTGAAGCATGTGTGTGCGTAAGAGAGAATAAACACGAATTTCTCTTTTAGGGCATGTCATAAGAGGGGAATGCTTATAAGAATGTTCTCATGGTGGGGGTGGGCCGGCGCCTGGGTGGCCCAGTCGGTTGAGCTTGAGCGTCCAACTCTTAGATTTCAGCTCAGGTCATGATCTCACAGTTCATGGGATCTAGTCCTCGTCGGGCTCCATGCTGACAGCATAGAACCTGCTTGGGATTCTCTCTCTCTCCCTCGCTCTCTACCCTTCCCCTGCTCTCTCTCTCTTTCTTAAATTAAATAAGCTTAAAAAAATGTTCTCATTGGAAAATCGTAAGGTCCATGAGGGCAGGCATCAGTGTCTTTAGATCTATGTGTGTTTAGGTGTGCAAGCCTGTGTGAGCTCACGTCCCACATCTCCTGCCTTTACATACTGCAACCTGTAACTTTCCAAGGTCAGTTGGGGCTAGCTTATTTCACACAGACATTTTACTCAGGTTATCCTGGAGAAAATTCTGAAGAGTCATATGCATTGATCATGAAATTAGAAAATGTGACTTGTAAAAGGACACCGAAATAGGAATTTAACTTCCCTTTCCCTTTTTCCCTCAAACATTTTCGAGGTCAGTGTTTCCCACTCTTGCTCGGATACAAGCAGCACCTGGGGAGCAAAATCTGGTTTATGAGGTTTTTTCCCGCCTAGGGATTCTGATTGCCTTGGTCTGGTGTGTGCCACTGACCTCTGGTGATTCTCACGATAAGGCAGATTTGGAACACACAGGGAGATGAGAAAAGGGGCATAAGACACAAGTTCACTAGGAGGTGACACTAGGAACAGAGTTGGCAAAGTCTTGCAGGTTCTAAGAGTATTGAAGAAAGGGGCGTGGTTCTGGGTGGGGGGTTAGGGCGGTGGGAAGAGAAAGTCTGTAAATTCTTTGACAGGCACTTGAGGAAGGCCTTGTGTTCAAGGCTAAAGAGTTTTAACTTCATTGCTGGCCTGGTGCTGTGACCTTATTCACCATGTACATTTTTTGTTCTTACTGATGATCACAAAAGTGATGTTTGTTTATTAAATTGAAACATTATAGGGTTAAGTTGACCCCCAAAGAGAAATTTTCCCATAATTCTACCCCACCCCACTCAAATGAAATTACCACTGTGAAGTGTTCGGCATGTCAGATGAGTGATTTAGAATTCTAGCTCTGGCAGTGGGTGCGAGGAAATGTAGTGGGAAAAGAGAAAGATTATGCAATTTCACTGTCATAGGCAGGGGCTGAAAGAGGCTCCGAACTAAGGCACCGGAGAATACAGACCAGGGGAGGCAGCCTGGAGGTGCTGGGACGTGGGGGAGTGGGAAATGTGGGGAGAATCCCAGGGAACGCTGAGGTTTCTGGCTCTGAGTTAACTGGCCCGGTAGTGGTATCATTAAACATGCTTAGGAATCTAGTGGAAGATGTATGTTCGGGGACCTGTCAACACTGAAGTGTCCAGGGGTGTGTGTGTGTGTGTGTGTGTGTGTGTGAGAGAGAGAGAGAGAGAGAGAGAGAGAGAGAAATCATTTGTCTTCTGGGGTAAATTTTGTTCATGAAATACATTTTTTTCCTATTTCTCTAAATATTCTAGATTAGGAAGAATTGACCAGGATTGTATCTTAGTTTAAAAAGTTTGAACTTTAAATAAAGAGGGCACAAAAATAATTTTATTTTTGAAATTTAAAATAGGGTGTTACACGTACGTGGGTTTGTGGCAGATTCGAACAGCGTGGGTTTGGAAAGCGCGCTGACCTCCCGTGGCTTCAGCCCCGTCGGCTTCCCAGGGCTTCCGAGCATGGCTCTGGAGGTGACCCAGTGCCTCTGAGCTTCAGCCCTCCTGTTTGCACGTGAGGATAGCAATCAGCATTGCTCAGGATGGTTTGAGGATTAAGTTACACTCTAGATGAAAAGCCCAAGAACAGTTGGAACCTGCCCAGGGTCGGTATTCAAAAAATGTCCATTGCCTTTCCGTTCTGTCCTTTCTAGAAAAAAAAATCATGCTCTGTTTCTGTTAAGACTCTTTTGTAACATTCTGTTTTAACAGGATACTTAATACACTGTCAGAAACCATGTTTCCCAATGCATTTAGTGCACTTTATAATTTTTCATTAAAAATTTAAAGCTTTTTAGTTTCATAAACTCATCTTTTACTGCTGACACCCAGCAGGGTGGGGATTTCTATTTCTGCTTTGCTGGTAACAACGGAGTCCCTCCTCTCCCAGTAGTAAGTTGAACCCCTGCGTCCAAATAGAACGTGATGAATGCCATGTTTTGGCCATCGGTGGAATTACTGCTCCTGCCTCTGCAGCCTGTGGCAAAGGTAGAATCAGAGAGGCCCCTATGTCAACTGGTAGTCATTCTGAATATCACAGCGGCCCAGAAATGTAGACCACGTCAGGAAAGTAGCAAGCAAGGATCCTCTCCAGTGCCACCCCATTCAGACATGCTGCCAGTCATCAGGACCGCTGTGACTTCGCATGTGTGCATGAGGCCGAGCCACTGTCACATTAATATCTGTGTGATCTAAATGCCATTTTGGTTTTCCATCATTGTCAGGGCTGCTGTTGTTTCTGTGTCTAAAAAATGTCGCCTCAAATAAACAGCCCACGGCCCACAACTCTGAGAGATGTTATCGGCCTTTATCACTTTTCTCTTTGAGAAGAAGGTAGACTCGGGTTTCAGAAATGTTGTCTTAAGATAGCTGGAAGGAAGTGTTTGAAATGGCACATGGGCTTGTGATTCTGGTAACCAAGGAAACACGTCCCTGATCCAATGCTTCCTTTAAAAAAATGCTAGTGTCTTTTGGAGATTGTCTCAGAAGCACCCACAGGATTCCAGAGGGATTTGAAATTAAACTAGGTCACTTCCAGAAACTGTATCAAGAATTAGCAAAGTGCATGAGGAACCACCTCGTTTAAAACACACTGTTTACAAGAGCAACTCAGTGCATTGTGGGTGTGTGCATAATATCCTCCCACCTGCATAATCTGAATCTTGCATCCACTGAAATGGATGTTGAATAAATCTTACCTGGGATGAACTTCCCTCTGCTCTTGCCCCATTATTTGTATTCTAATTCTTATTCTTAGTTTGCCTCCTATTCCCAGTTGATTTTCAGATTCTTCCCACCCCTTTGTAACAGTCAGTGATTAAAATTATATAGTGGCAGTGCAGCTCAACAGCTACCCAGCCTGCATATGGATTTTGCCAGTACGGGCATCTTGTCTAGAATCCTAGAAATTGGAGTTGATTTGGGAGATAATAATATACAAACTTTTCTTTCAATAAATGAGAAGCTGAATCTTTAGGGAGAGTTCCTTAGAGGCAGAGGCCGTGCCTTGAATCTGAATATACACATTTTGGTAATGTTCTTCACACAGAGACCGAGCGTCGTACAGATCATGTCGAATGATTACCGACACCATCTCAACATTTCTTTGTGTTAACAAAAGGTTTCCGAGCACCAGACAGCAGGAAAGAAATACAGAATTCACAAACAGTAAAAGGATGAAGACAATCCTTCTGAATGCAAGGGTCTCAGTCTCATGGGCCACAGCGGCCAGGCAGGCTTTACAGTGTTGCAGACTGGTCTGGCGTAAGAGAACAGGGGGTGGGCAGGTATTTGGTGAAGTGCAGGGGGCACAAACTTAAAGTTACCTAACCTTTGGTGGGACTCTTGATAGCCAGACTCCCGATAGCCAGATGGGTAGCCACCTCAGCCTTAGGCTGTCTCGCAGTAAGCTGTAAATTGAAATCATGCTGCATTTTTCTAAGGGATATGTTCCACAGTTTAAGAGTTTGAAGCGGAAAGAAGTAGAATTTTCACTTGAGAGCACATTTTACTTATTCAGTATTAATTTTTGTTTTGTTATTTTATTTATTTCCAAGCTAGTTCACATACAGTATAATCTTGGCTTCAGGAGTAGAGCCCAGTGATTCATCTCCTACAAATGACGCACGTACTCCTCCCCGCATGTGCTCTCCTTAATGCCTGTCACCCATTTAACCCACCACCTCCCCCAGCCACCCCCACCCTCCAGCAATCCTGTTTTCCCGGTATTTGGTTTGTCTCCCTCTCTGTGTTTACCTTATTTTTCCTTCCCTTCCCCTATGTTCATCTGTTGAGTTTCTCAGATTCCACATATGAGTGAAATCATGTATCTTTCTCTGACTTATTTTGTATAGCATAATACCCTCCAGTCCGTCCACGTTGTTGCAAATGGCGAGATTTCATTCTTTTTCATTGCCGAGTGGTATTCCATCACACATATACACCACATGTTCATAATCCATATGAATGTCCATTCATCAGATGATGGACATTTGGGCTCTTTCCATAATTGGACTGTTGTCGATAGTGCCGGAGAGCACATTTTAAGCCTAATGCCTGGGTATTAATTAAATTATATTTTTGAGATTAGAATTTCAGCTTAGTTTGAAAGTTGTATTCTCCCTCTCTGTGAAAGACATGGTAGGGTTTTGATGGGATTTTCGATTCCAGATGATTAGAGTCATGAGAATTTCCACAGACCTTGAAGCAAATCTCTTGTCCTAAAGCACTATTTTGCGACTGCGGTCTGTACCAGAATGACCTGCAAGGCTTCTTCCTGCAGGTTTCTGGGCCTCATCACCCTCAAATTTCTGACTCACTAAGTCGAGGGTGGGGCCTGCGAATTTGCATGTCTAACCAGTTCCCAGGAGATGTTGCTATTCTGCACTTTGAAGACCTCTGAATTATAGAAAACCCAACTATTTACTTACTCTAATAGAAGTATTTTGTTTATTTATTATTTTTCATACTAGCTAACATTTATTGAATACTTGTTACATATCAGCAACTGTGCCAGAAGTATTCCATTGACTTTGGCACTTTTTACTCTCAGCCTGGTTGCTCAGCCCATCACCCAGAGGCCTTGGCACCTTCTCTAGAACATCATAAGCAGCAGTGTGCTGGTAAATAGCTCACAGTTGGCTTTATGTTTCAGGAGGAGACCTAATTTTAGTGTTGCTGGTTTCTGTGGCATAAATACTTCCATCATGACCAATTTATTCTTTTTTTTTTTCAATATATGAAATTTATTGTCAAATTGGTTTCCATACAGCACCCAGTGCTCATCCCAAAACGTGCCCTCCTCAATACCCATCACCCCCCCTCCCCTCCCTCCCACATCATGACCAATTTAAAAGCTACCTATCAACCAGTTTGTGTAAAATTCCCGAAATTTAACAATCATCTGTCTTCAGCACACCTCTGAATCCTAAGGAAGTATCAAAGGTCATGCTGACATTTAACTTTAAGAAAAGGGAAACTTTGTGCACTGTTGGTAGGAATGTGTACTGTTGATGGGAACGTAAGTTGGTGCAGCCTTACGGAAAAACAGTATGAAGGTTCCTAAAAAAATTAAAAATGGAACTACCACATGATCCAATGATCATCTATATTTCTGGGTATATATCCAAAGTAAATGAAGTCAGTTTCCCAAAGAGATATCTGCACTCCCATGTTTGCTGGATCATTATTCACAGTAGCCCAGATATGGAAACAACCTGACTGTCTGTCAGTGGACGAGAAGATACAGGAAATGTGTGTATATACAGTGGAGTATTATCCAGTCATAAAAAAGAAGGAATCCTGTCATATGCAGCAGCGTGGATGAAACTTGAGGGCATGTTGCTAAAATGAAATAAGCCAGCCAGAGAAAGGCAAATACTGGATGCTATCACTTGTGTGCGGAATCTTAAAAACTCATACTCCTAGAAACAGAAAGTAGGACTGGTTGTCATGGGCTGGGGGATGGGAAAAGGGAAGATGTAGGTCAAAGGGTATAAGCTTTCAGTTATAAGATGAACAAGTTCTGGGGATCTAACGTGTAACGTGGTGACTGTAGTTGATAATACTGGGTTGCATACTTGGAATTTGCTACAAGAGTAGACCTCAGGCGTTTCCTCCACTGCCACCACCATCAAAAAAAAAAAAAAAAAAAGTATAGGAAGTAAGAAGGAAAACTAATTTAATCTTGAGAGACGGAGGCTTACCTTCTCTTTGAGAGTCAGGTATGGAGCGGGATGAAAAATAAACCCTTGTTTGCCCCTGGGGAGTCAGATGGAGATGGCTGTGCTCAAAGCACAGTGGACTCTAAGGTTCAAAACTCAAAGGCTGGCTGCCCACGGAAGCGTTTTTACTGGCTCTGAAGCCTTTTAATCTTGAATTCGTTGCTGACTTGGAGATTCTTTGCATGAAAAAAAAAAAAAAAGAAAGAAATAGACAAACCCTAAATTTCTATCTTTTATTGAATGAAACATTAGAAGTTGTGGCAACTCAAGGCCCAGATTCTTTCTCAACAGCCAGGGACTGGAGCTGAGTAGCAGCGGTTTCCTCTTCCTCCATGAGCATTTGGTTCAGAGGGGACAGGCTTTCCAGGCTTTCCAGGCTTTCCCCAGGCCCTCAGCTCTGCCTCATGAGGGGCCTACTTCTTTCATTTAGCTAGCTCTAGCTTGCCCTTGTGCCCTCTGCACCATTTGAGGATGCAAATCCAGGAGAATGAATATGCATCCTCCTTTCTGAGTGCAAATTTCCAGTGGGGGAAGGAGAAGCATTTGATCACCTTGGAGAACCTTTAAGAATTTAACAGTGGAAGTGAGTTGGGCGTTTCTTTGTGTTCCTTCTCCAGTGTTCTCACCACGCTGCCCCCCCCCCCAACCCCCCCGCTTTACTTTGGGAACTGTAAAGGAGGAAAGAGGAATTACCCTTTCTAGAAACAGAAGTCAAAACACAGAGAACCCCCTTATTTTGCTTTCTAAACTATAGACCTGAGGTCTAGGTGAGGGGATTCCAGGTAAGAAAACACACGCTCCTAGGTGCTTTAATTATTGTTTATATGGTATAAACACTTTCCAGAATCCTGTTATTTATTTGTCACTCCACTGTTCCTTTTCCCATTTTTCTCTCAGCGTCTTGAATCTGCCCTGGCCAGGTTGACTTTTATATCCTTAGCTTTTGTTAGTATGGGAAAACCCAGGTCAGAAGAAAATTCTTCTGGCAAAATCTTCCACCTGCCCGAGCTGCTCTGTGGTTATTATATTCGAGGGTGGGGTGCGGTGAGGGAGACAGAAGATTCTCAGAGAGAAAAGCCGTGGATTTAAATCTGATCATTATCAGATTGAGAGCTAAATATTTTGGCAACTTTCATGAGGAAGTATCCCTGGGAATTTTCTGGATAAATACCATTCTTAACTTTTAGCAGCCTGCGGAATTCAGGCCCCCCACGTCGTGTGGGGCATAGACCTGTTCAGAGAAGTTTAAATGATGCGTTTCAAGAGTTTGGGTGAACTTGTAACTTAACCTGGGGGAGAGCAAACAAATACTTGTGGGAAAATATTTGTACTCGGAATCGGTAAGGAAAGTGCAAGTAAGTTGCCTGCATTCTGGGAGCGCTGGTTCTCAGTTGAGATTAGTGCCGGATGGCATTTGTTCACAGCAAGCAGAGAAGAGCAAAGATGTTGACTCTCGGTGGGGTACATTGACTTGCTAAGAAACATTACTACTGGCTGCTTGGCTTATCACGTGCAGGTCAAGTTTTTTCACAGATGAATGATCGGTAAGATTTGTTAAGCGTTTTCTTTGTGCCACGTGGTACAACACAGGAGTTTAAGCGCTGTCACACTGTCGGCATGCTCACTTGTCAGATGGGGAAGCTGACTTCTGGAGATCCGTTACTCTGTGATGGTCTCACACTTGTGTGTGAAGGAGCCAGGATTTGGGCCCAGCTCTACTTGACTCCACACTTTGAATCACATATTATGTGAGCAGGTCATGGTCCTTAAAGAGGATTCCTTGCCAATCTTAGGGTTTTATATTCATAAATGTTGAATCTACAAAGATATCTCTATAAATGTTTCTTATTTTAAACTGGGTACATATAGTTCTTTGTATATTGCCTAACATACATACACTGTCTATCCAACTAGGCATGAACATATTTTTTAAACCCTTTTTAAAAATATTTATTTTTGAGAGAGAGAGAGAGCGCACGCACGCTCATGTGTGAGTAGGGGAGAGGCAGACAGAGAAACCCAAGCAGGCTCCTCACTGTCAGCACAGAGCCTGACACAGGGCTAGAATCCACAAAACTGAGATCATGACCTGAGCCGCAATCAAGAGTCGGATGCTTAACCCCCTGAGCCACCCAGGTACCCTGGCATGAACATATTTTTATTTTTTAAACTTTAAAGTTATTGAAGTGCAGTTGACATACAATGTTATATTAGTTTCAGGTGTGCGATGTAGTGCTTTGACAAATCTATATGTTAGTCACTGCTCACTCACCCTCGTAAGTGTAGTCACCACGTGTCACCATACAACATTATTACAGTATTAGTGATTATAGTGCCTATGCTCTACTTTTCATCTCCATGATTTATTTTGTAACTGGAAGTTTCTCTCTCTCTCTCTCTCTCTCTCTCTTTTTATTTTGAGAGAGACAGAGAGAGCTTGAGGGGGGTGGGGGTGGGGCACAGAGAGAGAGAGAGAGAGAGAGAGAGAGAGAGGAAGAGAGAGAGAATGAGAGAGAATGAATCCCAAGCAGGCTCCACGATGTCAGCGCAGAGCCCGACTCAGGGCTCCAACTCACAAAACTGTGAGATCATGACCTGAGCCAAAATCAAGGGTTGGATGCTTAACCAACTGAGCCACCCAGGTGCCCCTGGAAGTTTGTATCTCTTGATGTCCTTTCCCTATTTTGTCCATCCCCCCACCTACCTCCCCTCTTTCAACCGCCCGCTTTCTGTATTTGTTTATTCATTTTGTTTTTTGGATTCTATATATAAGTGAAATCACTTATAATCACGGTGTTTGTTTTTCTCTGCCTGACTTATTTCACTTAGCGTATTACCCTTGAATTCCATCCACACTGTTGCAAATAAATGGCAAGGTCACATTCTTTTTTATGGCCAAGTAATATTCCGTTGTATGTATAGCACATCTTTTTTTTATCCATTCATCTGTTGATGGATACTTTGGTTGCTTCCATATCTTAGTTATTATGAATAATGCTGCAATAAACCTAGAGGTGTGTATATCTTTTTTGAATTAGCGTTTTTCTTTTATTTGGGTCAGTGGTCAGTAGTGGGATTACCGGACCATATGGTATTTCTATTTTTATTTTTTGAACAACATCCATACTGTTTTCCACAGTGGTTGCACCAATTTACATTCCCACCAACAGTGCACAAGGGTCCTCTTTTCTCCACATTCTCTCTGGGACTTGTTATTTCTTGTCTCTTTGATCCTAGCCACTTTGTTTTTATTTTTGGTTTTTGGTATGAAGATATCATTTATTTACTTTTCTGTTGGTGGGCATTTGGGTTGTTTGCAGTGTTTTACTCTTCCGAACAGTGCTGCTAAGAACTTTCACATGTCAGCTTGCACCCATCTTCTCAAGTACATGGCACAAGACTTCTAGCTTATTACTGGGAATGATTTAATGATCATTAAGGTGTTAGGATCTTCAACATTTATAGGTCATATTCCTTGAAAAGCTTTTAAAGGGATGAAAGGCTTGTGTTTAGGGTGCTTCAGGAAGCTCGACATCACAGAAGTGTGAAGTATAGAATGGAAGAGACAGACCTGGAGGAGGCTGGGCAATGAGGAAATGCTTAAAACCAGTCCACTGTTGAGACAGAGTACAGCACAGAACTGAACAGTACAGAACTGAACACGAGCATAGCACTGGGCAGTGTCGGTGAAAATGGGAAGGAAGAGGTGGATGTAAGAGACCTTCTAATGGATTTCCTGGGACTTAATAATTAACCATATTATGAAGCGGAAGACTGTAAGGCACTGTTCATTCATCCAGAAGTCTGCTTTGGGCCATATGTCCGGCTGGGCCTTGGTGAAAAGTACACAAAACAGAGACAGACAAGCTGTCTCTACCTTCATGAAGCTGGCAGACACGAAGAGATCAGGAGACAGAGGGGAATATAGATCAATAAAGAGGCAATTAGGTCACAGGATTATATATTGGCTAAGAGATGTACAATATGTTACAGAGCATCCCCAGAGGGACGTCTGGCCAGAGGAGTAACACAAAAGAAAAGTATCCCAGGGGCTAAAACACTTGGTACCCTAGAAGTAAAAGTAGTTCAGGGTGGCCAGACCACAGTTTTGAAGGATACTAGCCAGTTTGACTCTCTGAAGTGATATCTCATTGTGGGTTTGATTTGCATTTCCCCTGATGATTAGAGACGTTGGGCATCTTTTCATGTGTCTGAACATATTTTGATTTTTAACGAGTATTTATTTACACATGTGTATCTATTATGATGAGTACATCTTACCATATAACACATTGCTTTATGCCTTACCTTTGTTTTTTTTCCTTCTTGTAGTCAATTTCGCCACCAACCAGCCATGTATATATAAAGAAATTCATGTTTTAATCTCCTTTCTTTCATTTAGTTAAGTTGGAAACCACTTAACTTTCATTTAGTTAAGGTTGTCACACACCCACCTAAATAAAGTAGGCAGATTCTAATATTGTTAAAAAAAAAAAAAAAAAAAAAAGAGCAGTGTCTGGTGAATGGAGCATGTTGGAATTTCCATCGAGGATTCTTTCGTGCGTCAATTATCTGGTTATGCGTGGTGCTCTCCCAGTTGACCCTGAAGTGTGCTTTTCTAAAGAGTTCCTGTTTCCTCAAGGCTAGATGTGTCCTTGCCCTTTCTCTGACATGGCTGTGGGCCACTAGTGGAGTGTTGGTATCTCTAGAAGAGAGTGACTGCTTCTGGGGCCCGAGCAGTGGACTCTTCCCCATCTGTCCAGTGTTGTAGGCTCTCATGGCTTCAAATGTTGTCTTCACCACAAGGGCCTTTGAGGGTCGGGGCCACAACTCTCCCTCTGATTCTTCCCTTACAGCTGCATAATTGGATGTAAAACTTTCATTGTAGGTGAAAACTCATTTTGGCAACCATTAATTTCACCGTAATTCAGGTAGAAACTGCAGCATTTCTATTAATGGAAAAGTGAGCTCACGCATCAAACAGCCCGGCTAATATGTGTTGATAACTGCATATTGTTGATAACCATAAACTCCTGGATTCCGCTAATAGAAGGTCATAATTTCCAGGACAACCAGGAAGGGGACTGGGGAGTGGTTGCAAAGTCAGCCCTTGCCATTTTGCCATTTCGCTATGTTTAAGTTAGTGGGAAATGATCAGAGTGCCAGTAATGCACTGGGATGCTGGGGGCGGGGGTGCGTGCTAAATAAGGGTGACTGGAGAGTGAAGACTTTGTGTCCAGGTGGGGACATGGGATGTGACCGCTGACGAGGCAGGTGGTTACTCTGATAATTGCTCAGAGCGCGTGGGCAAGTGCTTCCCAGAAGATTGCAGCTCAGCACAAACCTTGTATGGTCAAAAAGGCATCTGCTCGCCTTTTGGATCCACATTCCATGTAAGCTGATAGCCTGAGCAATCCCTTGTAGAGACCAGGTGATGAGGACAATCAGAAGGTGGGAGCTGGAGTCTGGCTCTGTCCCTTAGCCAAATGTCCCTGAGCCACAGCCCTTCAATTCAGTGACCTCAGTTTCTTCTGCACATGCGAATGTAGCTGTTGCTTTGTGGCTATTGTGAACATTAACTGAGATAATGTATATATGGGACGTTCCTCTGCAAACCAGAAAGCACTCTTTAAACATGAGGAACCTGGATACCTACCTTTCTTAATTTTCTGATGAGACAAATGGACCCAAGGGAAACATCCCTGTAAAACTGTTTCTTGTACTGCGGGTTCTTTCAAAACACCAACCCTGAGTACTCAGTGCTTGTAGTTTGTCTCTTTGAAAAAAAAAAAAATATTTTTTTTTTGTTAAAAAAGTCAGCCCATGACTCATTGCCTGGGGCTGGAAGTGCCATTTTTGGTAATCCCGATCCCTGTGGCTGCACATTGAGTCATTAGTTTGGACAATCTGATGCCTGAGAAGATCCTGTTCCCTGTGTTCCAAATGAACCCTCTTGGGTTTGAAGACAACACTGCCCAGAATGTGTGACTAATGGATCATTGAAGGTGTTAGATGTGGTCCCAACAATCCAGTGAATCAGTGACTGACTGTGGGCTTCAGTAGCCAGCACCAGGTTTATCTCCAAAGATAAAAGACCCAGGAGATAATTAAGTTGACTGTAACAGCATTTGTGGCAGAGCTGGAAGTCAAATGAAAATCAACTTTGCTTCTCGTCTTCAGGGGATTTTTCCCAGTGGCTTAACGTCGTCATACTCAAGATGAGAATGATGGTGAATATATTGATTATCTCACGGAGAGAGCTAGAAGTCCTGTTTGTTATGGTTAGTTAAAATTTAAAAAAAGATTAGAGGAATTGAAAGAGAAAAGAGTATAGAGATTGTTACCTTTTTAACGTTTATTTATTTTTGAGACAGAGAGAGACAGAGCATGAACGGGGGAGGGGCAGAGAGAGAGGGAGACACAGAATCTGAAACAGGCTTCAGGCTCTGAGCTGTCAGCACAGAGCCCGACGCGGGGCTCGAACTCACGGACTGTGAGATCCTGACCTGAGCTGAAGTCAGACGCCCAACCGACCAAGCCACCCAGGCGCCCCGAGATTGTTACCTTTTTAAATTGTTATCAAGATTATGCCACAGACTCTGAGTATATAAAAAATAACAACCCAAGCTTTTCATCTTGGGATCCTAATGAGATCAATGCTACAGCTGTGCTATTTTCTCTCCGAGTCATCATTTCAACTGGGTGCCAGGGGTGTCGTGGACAGAGGGGTTAGTGTTTTCTGTGAGCTAGGTGCTAGAATGCTCTTAGAGCCAGCATAAATCCCATGAAGACAGTAGGGCTTGGCATTGGCCCCTGGGTCTCTTGTTGTGCAGGTGGAGACCTATGTATTTTCACTATGGTGACAGAGGCAGGTGGTATCTCTTTCCATAATCTCTGCATAGCTGACCCCCAACCTGTGTAACTCAAGGGACAGTCCTGACAACAGAGAGCCATCCTTTGCCACCGGCGTGGGGCACCCCTTTTCTGCATGAGCCTTTGTCTCACATTTTTGCTGTCTGCAGAGCCTTCTCCAGCCAAAGATTGATGTGCTCGGATGATTTATGGCAGTGATTGTCAGGGACTTTTGAAGCCCATCCAATTTCAAGATTCAGGTTCTCATTTCTTGTCATTTATGGCACATTTGATGAATTTTCACTATCAGCTGACATGTTTCATAATTGTCAAAACTTTGATTGAAATGGTAGTTCTGGAAAAAAAAATATGGGGGGAAAAACAACAACAAAGCTCCTTGACCACATTTTTTCCCCTGCGCCCAAAACTGCTTTGCCTGAGGTTCGCAGCCCATCATTTAGCCACTCAGCGACTTGCTGACCTTGCAGACGACTCCCCACTCACTCTCCTTTTACAGTCTTGTGCCTACATTTGCTGGGCCTCGTATTTTGCTTGACGGGCCTTTTCTAGTCCAGATGGTAAAAACTGTTGAAAGTGGCACTTTGGAGAAAGTTTCTCGGTTTTTCTTCAAGTCTTTCAAGATACATCAGAGTGGGGCCTGCATAGATGGTGTCAGGCTCTTTCCGTTATCTTAAACCTGGTGTGGTTTGTTTTGTTTTTATTCCATAAGCCAACATTCTTTGGCTGGAACACAGGCTCTCCAGGTCTTTGGCTGCTTTCATAACCTAGAAAACCGTTCTTGCACTTTGGAGTTCTCCCCACACTTCAGCCAGCGAAAACCCGTCAGGAATGGATCTGGTTCTTTACTATGTAGAGTGATTCTGTTGTTGTTTTTGTTGCTTTTTTTCTACTTTTGCTCACCTCAATCCTTCCTAATTCAGTGACGGTTTTTTTCTGTTTTTAAAAACATTTCTTTTTAATGTTTATTCTTGAGAGAGAGAGAGAGGCAGAGCATGAACAGGGGAGGGGCAGAGAGAGAGGGAGACACAGAATCCGAAGCAGGCTCCAGGCTCTGAGCTGTCAGCACAGAGCTCGACGTGGAGCTCAAACCCATGAACCCACAAACAGCGAGATCATGACCTGAGCCAAAGTCAGACGCTGAAACGACTGACCCACCCAGGCTCTTCCATGACAGTTTTTTTCTATAGCAGCACACTCCTTTCCCTTCCCTCTCTATCCCCAGGGTATGGTGACAATGAAGTCTCTCTTCTACTTCTCGCTTGTAGTCTCTTGGTCTTTTCCCCCAGATGCAACCAAGAATATCAGTTCTTTTTATATCCTTCTAGAAATATTTCATGAGCTATAAGGATTCACTCACACACATATGTAGAAGCACATACGTATGCAACAACATCCCTGATAGGATCCGAACTCATAAATCTGGATTTCTGACTCTGTTTAAAACACGTCGATATCTGGCATCTCCTTCCTGCTCTTTTGGTGGAAGACAATCTTATTAAAGTCCTACAGTGCTGACGGGCCTCGTGTGGTCTGGTTCCTTCCTGACTCTCCAGCCTGATCTAGCATCATTTTCCCTCTCTTTCTGAGTCCCCTTGCCTATGTCTTGTTCTTCTGTTAGTTTCTCAAACAGAAGTCTTCCTTGCTTCCTTGTATCAGACCAGTTACCCCACTATGTGCTGCATAGTGTCCTGGACTGTTTGTTTATAGTATTTATCACAGTTTGTAAATTCTATATTTGTGCGACTATTCAGATAGCACTTCTTCCCTCGTATTTAAACTACAAGTCCCAGCGTGCCTGGGCGGCTTAGTCAGTTAAGCATCTGACTTTGGCTCATGTCATGATCTCGTGGTGTGTGGGTTTGAGCCCCGCATCGGGCTCCACACTGACCATGCAGAGCCTGCTTGGGATTCTCTCTCTCTCCCTCTCTTTCTGCCCCTCCCCGACTTGTGCTCTCTTTCTCAAAATGAGTAAACTGAAAACTACGAGTTCTATGGAAGTAAACTTTTTCCTTTCCTTTCCTTTCCTTTCCTTTCCTTTCCTTTCCTTTCCTTTCCTTTCCTTTCCTCCCCTTTCCTCCCCTTTTATCCCTAGAGCTTGTGCATTGCCTGGAATATAGTAGGGTCTCCATAGAAAATAGTTGAATGAATGGATGAGTGAATGAAACACAAACGGGTGGCTGGCTAGATGAATGAATACATGATATAGAAGCTTCCTTTGGGTAGGGAGGAAATGCTGCCTTTTGGAAAATAGTTGCACTTCAGTATCCAAACACATTTTTTATCTTTAGATTCTAGACATTTCTTGTTGTTGTTTTTAACCAATTCCTAAGAAGTCAGCCATCCTGGAAAGGTTGATCATAAAGCACTGTCAGGAAAAACCTTGGTGGTTATATTGGGTATTAACTCACAGTGCTTACACTTCCTCACCTTTCTTGATCTATTTTGTTTCAGCTGTGGTTTATTTTTTCAAACACGAATACCCCCTATTTTTATTTTGAAATTTCTCCCACATTGTCATCTACCGGTGAGGCATCTAGCATGTAAGAAGGGGAAGATCAGAGATAAGAAGAAGGGGAAAGTGAGTGACTGCCAGCTAAACTTACAGTCCGCTGAGGGCAAGATCCACATCAGATCTCTGTTTCCAGCATCTGGCACAAGTGACGTGCTTAATGCGAGGTGTGGAGCAGAAGCGTGACGGTGAGCGAATGTGCAGGAAGAAAAGAAGAGACAACACTGCTAATTCTGGAACTGACATTATCATTAATGAGCAGCTCTGTTTCTTTGCTCAAGCCCTGGTCCTGATAAGCTTCTAGAGATGTGCGTTGCTCACTGCTGTGTTCACTTTTTCTTCCAAACTGACCATCGCTTCTTTCCTGTTTACTTTTTTCATCTTAACTCCTCAGTTCCATCTTTTGTCTCCAAAAAAGAAAGAAAAGATAGGGAGAGTTTGGGGCCAGGGCAGGATGCTGAATATTCGGGAACTGCTCTGTGTCTGGACTTGGTGCTCATTCATTTCCGAAGGCTGAGGGTTAGCTGATGACACCACACTTTCTTTGTAGCCCAGGACTCAGTTTTCCTTTCCATCAGTCCACTTCTTGCATCTAAAGTGGCCAAGGGTGGGGCGCCTGGGTGGCTCAGTCGGTTGAACGTCCGACTTCAGCTCAGGTCATGATCTCATAGTTTGTGGATTCAAGCCCCGCATCAGGCTCTGTGCTGACTGCTTGCTCAGAGCCTGGAGTCTGCTTCAGATTCTGTCTCCTTCTCTCTCTGCCCCTCCCCTGCTCACGCTTTGTCTCACTCTGTTTCTCAAAAATAAATAAAATGTAAAAAAACAAAAAAAAAATTTAAAGTGGCCAAGGGAGTTGAGCCATTCCTGTTTTGAGACTCCCCCTCTGCTGACTGAGCTTTCTTATTCTTCTTTTATTTTTTTTTATAATGTTTACTTATTTTTGAAAGAGAGAGAGCACACACACATGAGTGGGGGGAAGAGCAGAGAAAGGGGGACAGAGGATCTGAAGCAGGCTCCCTGCTATTGACAGCAAGCCTGTCGCGGGGCTCAAACTCAGGAACCATGAGATCCTGACCCGAGCTGAAGTCGGATGCTTAACCGACTGGGCCACCCAGGTGCCCCTGACGGAGCTTTCTTCTAAGCAAAGCCAGGGCAGGAGAATTTGTTGCCTGCTACCTTTGTGTTGAGTGGGGTAACGCCATACTTAATTGGCAGTGGTCAGGGTCATTCCTTCTTAATAGGAATTTTTGACGTTTTTATAATTAGCCCTTCGTATACCAGTCGTGTTACCGTATTTGAAGTGCTTGAAAATAGTTTAATCTCCCGTAAGTCAAGGATATCTCCTTGTTTACCTGATTCTCTGCAAACTTCCTTTTTCCTCAGCTAATAGGAAAGTCAACTTTCCTCTAGTTCATCCTAAGTAATGAAACCATTTTGCCCTTTTATGGAACATTTTGAATACTTATGTAACATTCGGTTATTTTCCAGGAAATAATGGGACCTTGTCTCGAAACGTTGTGTGCTTTATGACTGGGTTTATGACACCAGACGGAAGCGACGGACTTAAATCCTCTAGCCACCTGGCCTTCCTCGCTACCCTTCATTCGTTTGGCTTTTGACTTTTGATGAAGTTCTCACATCCGAAAATATGCCTGGGTGCCGAGCCTTATGCAGTGAATGTTCTAGGGTTTCAAATATTTGACCCTCACCGGTTTCCCCAGGCTTTTTACCTCCATCAGTGATAGGACACACTTTCTTTTTGTCATAAAAAGTAATTGGTTGTTTCTTTTAATCTGCTCAGCTGCATTCCAGAAAGTAATAAATCTTTGAAATTATTGAAATAATGAGCAACAATTATAGATGTTGTTGGGTTAACCTTGGGAACTAATCCTAAAGGAAATGAAGAATTTATCCTATTTCAACATCCCTCCCATTCTTCTGTGTATTTTTTTGTTTGTTTCCGTCATTACAGATTCATTTATGTTAACTTTACAGATAACCAAACAAGTTACTGCTCTTGGGTACCATAATCTGCACCTACTATGAAAGCTGTGTCCAGGTTTCTCTGATGGGGTCAGTTTACCCAGAGTTTTATGAGTTGGGAGACTTACTGAAATTCTTGGTTTTCAGCCAAGTTTCTATTGCATTACAGGTGGAAAACCTGGATCTCGCTCTACATTCACTAAAATAGGTTGATGGGGGCAAGTAAAATGATCAAGAAGGTAACGTGGGTTCCAGAAAGCAAAGAGCAAAAAAAATTAGGACTCCGGAGTTACAGGATGAAGGGAAAGTGTAAGGGAAGGGCAGGTAGGCCGTGGGCCTGCTCTGGCACAAAAGGGTATGTCTCTGAGCTAGAGGGAGGTAGTTTTAGTTCAAATCAAGGGAACTGGAATGTCTTAGAGGCTAGCAGGCACATCGAGCTCATTATCCCAGGCCCCTGTGCCCTCTGGCAGGCCAGGGCTGTGGATTCAAGAATGATTTAGGCAAAACCCGCTGATGTCCTTTCGACATCCAGGCAACGTGTAGACGACACCTGAAACCTTTGAGTGTGCCGTCACACAGGCGAGTGATTCTGTTGCACAGACTAGGTTTTGATGCCCTTGTCAGACATAATGTCTGGTGAGACGTGGACTTCTGGTCCTACCCAGGGTGACAGTTTTTATGTTCTTCAAATTGGCCATCTTCCAGAAGTGTCCATTTTACCGTGCTTATCCCTGAGCACCTGAACTTCTGTAGAGAATTTTTATTTGAGTCATAAATTTTTAATGTCAAAACCTTCTTGACAATTATTAGCAAAATGTTTAGTCCAAGAAGAGAGATTAAATACATATATCTTATAACTTAGCTACCAAATGACTTAACCCAGTGAGGGTTTTCGGTTTAGAAGTAGTTTCCTCAGACTTTGGGGACAGACACCTAAAGATCTCCTAGTTTAGTGGTCATAGCAAAACCTGTGTAATATATTGTCAGCTGCCTGCCATGTAAAACATATGTTCACAGAAGCAACCCAGAGTATATAGTTAGGCAGTTCTTGCCAATTAAAGCCTCCTTCTTTAAAAAAAATTTTTTTTAATAAGAGTTCATATTTGCACAATAAATGATTTATAGAGAAATTTTAATGTGTAAGCTTTCCACCGAGTCTAACTGAAATTAGAAAGCTTTGAAATGAACTCATAAATATTGTTGTAACATACAAAATATACTGGAAGCTGTAAAACGTACAGCAGTTTATCACTGGAAAGTTAAGCTACATTAAAGGATGTAGATTTGGTTTAACTCTGTCTTCCCCTCGTGGCTCAGCGATAACTTTGTACAATGCTGAACAGTTTGCAAAGTACCTTTTATGTATATCGTTTAATTTGATCTGTGTAACCAACCCTGTAAGTCAGGAGGGTAGGTCTTAACATCCTGGTTTTATAGCCAATGGAGCTGTGGTCACAAGAGGCTCGTGGAGGGTCACCGAGTAGCTGAGTGAGGACTGAAGAACACACAGACTCTGTGACTCACAAATCCAGGCCTCTCTCCCTTCAGCCGTGCTAACCCATAATATAATACCATTCGGTCAGGCACAGTCCTGGAATAACCTCAGACAGTGCTTAACGCTGAAGGGCATATGCTGCGTTTTAATCAAAGAAGACTATGGCAGCAAGGATTAGCATCGCTGTCCCTGTGTCTAATGCTGGATAGCTGCATGTTTGAAAAAGCTCTGTATTTGCATCTTCGATCAGATAATACACTAAGCATTGTTTTATAGAGGATTACCATAGCATCTGTAGTGTGTTTTAGATAACACAATTAAAATAGCTCCTATTTTGTGTGATGCCTTTAAAGCCACCTCTAACCTTGGACACATACATCAATAACTAGATCTGGATTGAAATGTAGCACTGACATTACAAGCAAAGGTGTGTAGAGGACAGACCATGAGCTGTCTCTAATTCTAGCAAGGGAGGGGGGTGAGATTTGTAAATAGAATCTCTAATAATGTCAGAGTGAACTCTAAGAGTGTCACAGTGAACTGTGTTTACATTTTATGTTGCTGTAGGAACTGAGACCAGATGGGTCGATTGCATCTGTCGATCATTTCCAAATGAAATTTTATTAAAATTCTCTCCAGACAAGTGTCTTTGTAAGGATTATTAATAAAGCCTAAAATACAAATTTTAGGTTCCTTTCTTTTATAAAAACGAAGCCAAGGGTTTTTTTCGAAGCTGTTGGAGGAACATTAAAATGATAACTGCCAATAAAGGTGGAGGGGAAGCAGAGACTAAATAATCCCCCAAGGTGGTAACCAGGGCTGACTGAGTGGCCCATGTTGCTGGAATCACTCTTTCACGTTGGAATCACCGGGGTTCTGGACGTGAGACTAAAGACACATTTCCTCATGCACTGGATATATTGCTTCTGGTTACTTAACTGTTGTTTTTTAGACAGCAGCATTGGTGGCGGTTAAAAGACCAGAATCTGGAACCTGGATTCTAGATTCCAGGTGAGTTCAAATCCTGGCTCTGCCATTTACCAACCGAGTAAGTACCTTTGGGCAGTTGTTTAACCTTTGCGACTATAAAAAGTGATGCTGACAGTAATCCATTTCAAGTATTCAAAGTAGTTTGTGGCCCACAGGATCCTCATTCTGTTCAGATCACCAGGTTAGAATGGTTGGGGATGGTGGGAAAAGAAAGGTAAAGAATCTGGGGACTTTATGGCATAGTAGAAGATCATTCCAACAAAGATTTAAGGATTGCTTTCCTGGGTCCGGATGAGGTGGGATGAATAGCCACGGGAAATGAATCTTTCCACAGTAGAACCGGAACCTACCATTTCCCTGAGGCTCTGCTAACAATTTAATGCTGGATTATTCATTATTCATCATTATTCCTGTTCTGACAGGCAGGTGTCCGATTCACACACACACACACACACACACACACACACACTCTCTCTCTCTCTCTCTCCCTCTCTCTCTCTCTGTCTCTTTCTTTCTCCTCATGTGCATGCACATGCACACATATGCATGCACACACTTTTTTCAAGCGTAACAGTTCAGAGGACTACTTAGGGTTGGTTATATGCGCTCAAGACTTGAGTCTTCCTCTGTATGAGAGTTTGAGTCTGTTTCTCCATGTCTCCCTCCTGTTTTGGACTGCCCCACCTTACTATTTCCTAAGTGAAGGGGGAAGGAATCATTTAAAGGGAGGGAAATAAAAGGTTTCAGAAATGAAGAACCATGGATTTCTAAAGCCACTTACATTGTACCGGGTTATGTTGTGTATATTTCTTTAAGGTTTTTTCCTCCCCCCCCGCCCCGTCTCTGCCTCTGAAGCTACCGAAAGCACATTGATCACTTTTTACAGCTTTTCCATGATAGGTGCAGTAGTTGCTTTTTTATTGAACCATAGATTGCAGCATTATAAAACACACTCATTCAGAGGAGTAATGAAGGCCATTTTTAATTGCACTTGGGAAGCAGGGCACTATTATTAAATTATACCTGCATCTGTATTGGAAGGAAGAGAGAGAAAACCAGATCATGTTTCTCTTTGGGATTTGAGGTTTCCCAGAGCTGAAGTGAATTCAGGGCTGCGTGACAAAATTTGGAACTTTAGCCTTTTGGGATTATGAGTCAGAATTTCCCCAGTCGTGTGATTAACCTCACACACCCACAACTATTGCAGATCTAACAGCCGAGAGGTTAGTAATCTAAGGTTATTCACTGGTGGGTGACTGCTTATATACAAATAGGACACATTGGCACACAAGCTTTTTAGTTAAAATTTTTGTGTAGATACATGTATTTGTTTGCTAGGGCTGCCATAGCAACGTCTGTAAACTTGATGGTTAAACACAAACCTCATAGTTCTGGAGGCTAGAGGTGCAAGATCAAGGTGTCAGCAGGCTTCCTTCTGTGGGGCTGTTAGAGACAGTTCCCTGCCTCTCCCCTAGCGGCTGGTGGTTTCTGGCAGTCTTCGGTGTATTTTGACTTATAGAAAGAAGGTTCCTAACTCTGCCTTCATCCTCGCGTGGTCCTCCTTCTCTCCTTCACTTTTTCTATCTCCCTCCCTTCCTCCCTTTTCCTCTCTCTCTCTCTCTCTCTCTCTCTCTCTGGGTGTGTATGTGTATGTCTGCGTCCCTCCAAATTTCCCCCTTTTATAAGGATGCTAGTCATTGGATTAGGGGCCCATCCTACTCCAGAATGACCTCATCTTAACTAATTATATCTGCAATGATATATCTTATCATTATCTTATCTCCAAACAAGGAACTTCAAAATATAAATGTGGGGGTGGGGGAGGACACAATTCAACCCATAACATACAGCTATAGATTTCTCTCTATTGGTATATGTATGTATATCACAATGTTCATGCTATAGGTTGTTGAGAATTTCTAAGAAGTGTAGGAATTAGTTGCAAGAAAAAGAATTTTGTGCAACGAACGGTACTAATTTCCTTCTTGACATTTCTGGAAAGTGAAATTGCTCTGAGCCAATGCATCAATGCATGGAAAATCCTGTGCGAGAGCTCGTTCCTTTTGTTGCATTCTTCCAAGGGTTCTTTTGGCAGCCTTGTGTTCAGTCCAGATGCCTTCCACGTCCGGTGGTTATGCATGTGTGTACACGATTGTGTGCAGGGTTGTGCGAAGCCAATTACGGTTGGAAGCAGTTGCTTAGCTGGCAATTAGGTTCCTCGCAGGCTCGAATTACGCTGCTTTGAATTAAGATTGTGCAGATTTGAGTTGCTTTGGTAATTTGCAAAAGCCATCTCGGGGTTACAACTAGAAATATAATCTTCCAATTAGGTTTTCTATCCAATACCTGTTTTGTTCATTAGACTGCAGGCCCATTTTAAGTATTTTTCGAAACCAAGGGTAAGAGTTTCTGCATGCCAACCAGGGGAGTCCCCAACCGCAGATTTTTTGAGGACCCAATTCTGGCATTATTATTGTTTAGCAACTCAGGTACAAACAAGCATCAAATAACTCTTCCATTGCATATAAAACGTGAGGTTTTGCCGTCGACAAAAACTTTCAAAAGTGAGATCTGTTGTTTAAATCTGAAGTAGTAGTCTATTATTAACCTAGGCCAGCCAAGACCCACTCTTTAATTAGCATGCAAAAGAGAGGATAATACAGGAGGAGAATGAGGTTGATTTTACTTAGTAATGTTTTGGGGTTTTAAAATCCACCCTAAAGTGATCAGATTAGGGTCCAGGGAGACAAACGGATAGAAGTATCTTAAATTCAAGATGATGGACGTCTTCTCCTTAGAAATATGCTTGTACCAGTCCATCTGGGGTAACAACATGCTAAATGTTACATGCCTTGACTCTTTCGCTGGACATTTTATAAACGCCGCACGCAGACAGAGAAAGAAGTTCACGAGTCGCACACTCAGCTGGATGATTTTTCACGAAGTGGACCCCTTCCTGTGTAACCAGCGTGCAGGTCAGGACGCAGAGCCCCCAGAGGCTGCTCGTTTCTCTCTTCCGGTCGGTCGCTAACTCAGACTTCCGATTGTGCTGAAAAGGTGCTTTGTTTTCCACCGGCAGTAAATACTGGTAAATTTTTTGAGAACATGCTTCCATCGCGGTGTTTCTTTAGCCGTGGTTCAATTTTGACTGGGGGTGTTTTCGTGTGTCTTGTTCACCCAGCTGGAGGCTGGGTTTCACCCCTTAGAGTTGAGGCTTCTGGCTGACATTGACTGTGGAGGGAAGTGTCTTCTTCACTGATTGTGCACGCGTGTCCGGGTCTCATCCCCTTCACCTCCCTGCTGCTGTGTTAGTTCCCAGGGCTGCTGTGACCAAGTACCACCGACTAGGTGGCTTTAGATGACAGAAATTTGTTCTCTGACAGATCTGGAGGCCAGAAGCCCCAGATTAAGGTACTGCTGGGGCTGCGTTCTCTCTCAAGACCCCAGATGTTTTTCCACGCCTCTTCCAGCATCCAATAGCCCCCAACATTCCTTGATTTGTGGCAGGACAGTCCCAGTCTCTGCTTCTGTCTTCACATGGCCGCCCTCCCTGTGTCTGCGTGTGTCTCTCTCTTGGCGAGGCGTTCTCCTCACTGTCCCTTTCCAGTTCTTATAAGGATTCCAGTCATATTGGATGATCTCATCTTAATGAACTCTATTTCCAACAAGCCTATTTCGAAATAAGATCGCATTCGGAAGTGCTGGGGTTATGACGTCAGCATAGCTTTTGGGGACACAGGTCAAGCCATAGTATCTAGTTTTCCCTCATTCTTGGTCTAGATGTCACCTTCTCCGGGAAGTCTTACATGATACTGCTTTCTCCAACATCTGGCTTTGACATCCCTTTTGACGCCAGAACTTCCTCACTGGAATGCCTCTTAGCCTATCTCACAACTGATTCTGTGTTTTTAGCCCTCTGCTAGGCTCTAAGAACCCTGATGTCAGAGATAATTCAGGATATTTTAGAAATATTTTTTCAAATTCTTGGAAGTGTTACGTTATAGAAATGTGGATACCTTTATGCATTTTGATGTAACTTGAAATATTGGTATCATTCCTCTTTTGGGGGAAGAAATGATACTTAAACACTTACCTAAGAGCAAAACCTTGGGTGAAACGTTAACCCCTCTCTTGAGTTTTTGTCATTGTGGACAAATGCAGTTTCTAAATCCTTGGCTTGAGATCACGCAATTGTGGAACAGATGTGGGATCCAGTGCTCTCGAGGACCTTAAGCAGCTTACCGATCCAGCCGTTTAAAGACTGTTTACTGGCCGTGGCAACATTACTTCTGGTTGCCTGTCTTAATTCATTTTAGATTAATCTGTCTTGTAGTTCGAAGGAAAATGAATTGAGTCAGTAACTTCAAGAGTTATGTAAAATCTGTACAGTGCTAAATAATTGAATGGGGTTTTATGTACGGTCTTGAAATTGGAATGTCAATTTGACACAAATGCTCCAAAACAGAGTGTTAGATGAGCTGATCTGTTCCTCATATAAAAGCTCTGAAGCTTCCATTCCTGTATCACTCTAGAACTTTCCATGCCCCTCTGTCACAGCATAGTTAGGACCCATTTCTTTTCCTTGAGGATGTTAACTTTGGGAGAGGCGAATCTGCCAGTGTGGCTGCTGGGCCTGGAGTTGAGGGTTTGGGGGTAATGGTGTCCAGACTTCACTGTACTGATGAGTCATCCAGCGGGTTAAGTTAGGAAGGATGCTTTCTGCGCCCCACCCCCGAAACTTTGATTCAGCAGGACTGTGGTTGGGTCCAGGAAAGTCCTTTGGAACCACTGGTGGTTCCAGTACTGACATCCTCAGACCACATGTTAAAGAAATAACAAGTTTAGGGGCTGTGAGGGAAAGAGTATGTGGACTCTTGAGGGGAGGCTTAAGATGATTTCCCATTAAATATATTTATCACAACTAGGTGGACCAAAAATTATTTGAGTGGGAGAAGGAGTTTTTTGCCAACCCAAAGAAAAGAAATGCTGGAGACTTTTCCCAGACATCTGTGGGACGAAGGCTAAAGTATCATTCTAACCAGAGAATATATTAGAGTTCTATTGCCATTCCCTTTAATCCCATTTTTCAGATGGGAAATATTTGAGGCTCAAAGAGCAATGAAAACTAACATTTGTTGATCACTTAAGAAATGAAGCAGCGACAATACTCATAGGTATTGTCATTATTTTTATTTCATTTACCCTGTAGAACAGCCCTGTGAGATGTCATCGCTGTCTATAGATATAGAAAGTGAGAGGTTGTTCGCGTAACTTGCAAGGATTACACATTTAGCATGTGGTTAAGTTGGGATTCACACACAGCTGTATTTGAGTTCAAAATCCATTGTGTTGTTACTACATCAGGTAGATTTTTAAGATTGTCAAAACACAGGATGCCCAGTTTAGTTGGAATTTCAGGTGAACAATGTGTATTTTTAGTATGGCTCATGATGTATTTGGGACATATACTAAATTTACTAAAACTTTAGTGGGAAAACCTATACTTTCCAAAATTAGTGGGTATACTTATACTGAAAAAATTCATTGTGTATCTGAAATTCACGTCTGACTGGGCATCTCTATTTTTTATTTGCTAAATCTGGTCACCCTGGATATGGCTAGCGGGTTTCACATCATAGGGTCATCTCCTCCTGACTTCTGACTCCAAGTCCATTCCCTCCTTCTTTCTAAGTGCCACATTCTGTACTCCTATCTGGGGTTCTTCCCTCTTCTCTTTGGGGCCAAAATGAATGGCCTATCTACTCTGTCCTTTATTCTTAGGTAGGTAGATCATAGCTCAGGTAAGAATAGGGTCTGTCTGAAGTCAGTGAACACCTGGACATAGCTCGCACTTTCTCCACCCATAGCATAGATGTTTTCATTTGTTGAATTTTAGAGATAAGAGCAAGGGCCAGGGTCAAGTACCTTCTTAGTGGTGATAGAATCAGGCCACTACTCAGCCACAACAAATTTAGGGAAAAGGCTTTTATTTTGGGTATCAATGATTAGAGTCAGAGCGGTAAGGGTGAGTTAAGAAAAATATTCCCTGGAGTAAAATTTTTGTGAGAAAAATAATAATTATATTTTGGTTAATGTTAGATCCAGTGCCCGATAACAATTATTTTCCAGTTAATGTTAGATTGAGTGCCTATTACGTGCCAGGCAATTTACATACATCGTCATTCTTACAGGCTGCCCTGTGAGGCAGTCATTATTATCAGCCCCATTTTAAAGATGTGGAAGCTGATAGAGAAGTGACGCGCGGCCCCAGCCCCAGGTCTAATGGTAGTGACGCACAGGACTGGAGTCTCTCCCCACAGCACTGTTCTTCTGTGCCCTATGCTGCCCTTAGTGCTATAAATCCTGTTAGTTGGGCGCAGTCCTCCCCCCTCTGCCGCTGTAAACTGTCCTGTCAGGTGGCCCTTGTAGTAATCTGTGCTCTGGCGTCAGAGGCCCACAGTCCCCGAGGGTTTTGTGAGCTCGGCCCGAGTGTGCTGGTGAGGAAATCGGGACTGTACACGGGGACACGAGCACCTCACTCCCTGTAGTTTTAGACATAGTAGCTTCCCAGGAATGGGGCCATGCCAGCAGTGCCTTTTAATACCTGTGGCAAACTGGGAAAGCCACTGCGACTTCTTGAGGACTTAGCTGTTGTCCCAGGGGAAATACTGTCAGATGTGCCCTGTGTGCGGCGGAAGCTTCCAGCAAGCTGCTTAACTCTCGATGACTGCAGAATTGCTTTGGACTTAAAACTGGCTCTGGCATGCACTTAAACCAAGATTCCCTGCTTTTGGAGAGAGCTTGTGAAAGCCTGCATCTATGGGTTTTCCTTTATTAGTAAATGATAATGAAGACTTTAAAGAAAAGAAACACATCCACAGTAGTATTCCATGCTGTTGTGAAGACGGAGCGTGAAGACTGAGGGCAGGACTTTGGACGTGCCCTTGCCTCGTGCCCCTGCAGCTACATGTGTGAGCGTCTCTGTTCGCCCCAGGGCCAGCTGCTTCTGTTTCTCTCTGGGCCTCGCCGGTACTCTGGCTGCAGCAGACGTTCTCCCTTCTAGAACCGTTGATAAATACAGACTCTCCCCATTTCTAAGCAATTAAAAGGGTTCCTTGAAATAGTGAGATCCAAGCTGGGGATTTGTCTTTAAGTGAATCTAAACTACGTGTCAGAGGCGTGGCAGAGCCATACCTGATCCTTGAAAACTCGACCAAAAGCCTTCTAAGCCAGAAAAGGGGGGAAAGTGGGAGGCAAAAGGTGCAGGGAATTTTGGAGTTCGAGAAACCAGAAACAATCACTTTTCACATCTATGATTTTGGATACGTTGTCTTAGTTTCTCAGGACCACATTTTTCCTAATCTTCTCCATATCCTAAGGCGGTAGTGGGAAATGGATTTTGATTTATAGAAATCTTATTTTATAGGAGTTTTTAAATTAAAAAACAGCTATTGCATAATTCCAGGTATTCATTTATTGATGTTCATAATAGAAATACTTTGTCAACACCTATGCCAGGTATGCTTTGAGGCACTCGGGGATAGAGTATTCACGGGGCAGGTTTCCATTCTAGGCAGGGAGATGGCTAATAGACAAATCAGTAGATGGAGTGTACTTTTTTCTTTTTAAAGTTTCTTTATTTATTTTGAGAGAGTGAGTGAGAGGAGAGGAGGGGGCAGAGAAAGAGGGAGCGAGAGAATCCTAAGCAGGCTCTGCACTGTCAGCTTGGAGCCCAGTGTGGAGCTCGAACTCACAAACGGTGAGATCATGACCTCAGCTGAAATCAAGAGTCAGACGCTTAACCGACTGAGCCACCCAAGTGCCCCTGGAGTCTACTTTTTTTTCTTTTTAATTTTTTTAACATTTATTTTCGAGAGACAGAGGGAGAGAGAGAATGCAAACTGGGGAGGGGCAGAGAGAGAGGGAGACACAGAATCCAAAGCAGGCTTCAGGCTCCGAGCTGTCAGCACAGAGCCCGACGTGGGGCTCGAACTCATGAACCGTGACATCATGACCTGAGCCGAGGTCGGTGCTGAACTGACTGAGCCACCCAGGCACCCCTGGAATGTACTTTTAATGGCAGGTATGATCGTGAGGACAAGAGACACAGGGGATTTAGCTGTGGGGGCAGGGAGTGCTTGCCTCCCTGAGGAGATGGCTGCTTTGCTAGAGATGACAAGTGGCCGTGGCGGGCAGGCGCACCTTCCCCTCATGGAGACTCCATTTTCTTTTGTGCGTCTTTCTGGCTCTCACTTTTCTTTCCCCTCTTCTCTCCTTCACCGTTGTGCTCCCAGCGTCACATTACCGGACAGAATAGAATTACCCACAGAAAGCTTTCGTTGATGTTGCTCTCCTGTCGGAGTGTTACCGGAAACCTTGGCACCATGAGAGCCTACCGCCGAAGGAGCTTCTAGCGAAAGGAGAGACTGAAGCCTGAGATGGGCTAGAGTGAGAAAAAGGGAGACGTGAGCCGACAGAGTTCTTAAAACTTTCATGAGGTTCGGTAGACCCACGACACCTGGGGGCCGCTCTGCCGCTCGAGAGAATTGATGCCTTCAGCCACGCTAATGGAAGGCTCCCCGCAAACTGAGGTGCTCTGTAAATACACTTCTGATGGTCCTGAAAGCTAATATCAGCACTAACTGCTCTAAAGCTTCTCCTTTTAAATAGGTGAGATGGATTTCAGGAGGTCAACGTAACACATGCAAGTGAAATTTGTGTTGGTTTTCTTTGTAAACAGCCACGGCTGGAAGTCTCCCCAGCTGGTGGTCAAAGTGCTGTTTTCTTCTTGTTATTTTGCTGAGATTTGGGGAGAGTTGAAGTAGAGGTGGGGGTGAATAAGCTGCCAAGTGTGAAAATATACATGGATCCTGCCAACTCTGAGTCTCAACATCCATCTTTTTAAAAAATACTTTTAATGTTTATTTTTGAGAGACAGACAGACAGACAGAGAGACAGAGCACCAGCCAGGGAGGAGAGAGAGAGAGAGAGGGAGACACAGAATCCAAAGCAGGCTCCGGGCTCTGAGCTGTCAGCACAGAGCCCGACGTGGGGATCAAACCCATGAACCGTGAGATCATGACCTGAGCCAAAGTCGGACACTTAACTGACTGAGCCACCCAGGTGCCCCTCAACATCCATCTTTTTATAGACAAATAAAGACACTGTGGGGCAAGGGCTGCTCTAACTTCCCGTCTCTCTTACACGTGGTACAGTGCCCTGTTGGCGGATTTGCCCTCCCTGGTTCTTAAGCCTGTCCCTAACTCTTGACCACCTCCTACACCTCCATACCCTCAACAGCCTCTTCCCCTCTTTGTACTAGATTCACTTCTGGTGCAGGCAGATGTAGACCGGGTGTCAGCGTGTGTGATACCCCTGCCATTACAGAGCCTGCAAACGTTGGCCAGTATCTGGTCACTGCTTCGACCGGTCCTTTTTCTCCACACGCTTTTCTCAAATTGCCCCTCTGTGGACCAGGCCATGACTCACCTAAGGGCTCATTTTGTAGTACTGAAAATAGGGATGTGAGATCTTGGCCAAGTTTTTGATGTTTCTTCCAGGATCGAGAGGTAATCTGGGAAATGCAGTTTGGCTGCCAAAAATTCGGCATTTCCAGGATACTTCGGTGGTTCCTTAGAACAGAGAAGGGTATTAGAGTCTGAGAGGTGTGGTTATTTTCCCGAAAGCAGCTCAAAAGCCACTTTCACCAGAAAGGACTAGCAAACTTCTGAAGTCCCTATTGTGCTGTGTGGCCTCTGGAGCACCCGGGGCCTCTGATCCCCCTTCGCTGAAGCCCACAGCCGTCTCATTTCACAGACTGATTTCCCCAGTCTTCTGGGGTTTCCACCACTAAAACCCCCTTCCCATTTCCTCTTAAAGGTCCTGGAAGTTCTACTACTAGGAATTTAGCCTTCAGATAGACTTAAATAGGCATGAGATGACCTGTGTAATTAATAATAACCACACCTGACACTTGCTGAGCACTTACCCTGTTTCAGGCACTAAGGATTTAACAGCTCTGTGAGATAAGGCTAATCACATCTTTATTTCTAGATAAGGTCGTTGAAGCAGGAAGAAGTTAAGTAACTTGACTGACCTTTTTTTTTCCTTCTTTTTTTTTTTTTTACTACACTTTTGTTTTTAATAACAGGAGATTGGAAACAACCTATTCAATGTATGTCTAATTAAATATAACATGTTTCATTTGTACCATGGGCTTGCTGTGCATGCGATGGGGGTAGGGACAGAGAGAGTTGTGGGGTTGGGGGGTGATACAGAGGACCCGAAGTGGTCTCCGTGCTGTCAGCACAGAACCCGATGTGGGGTTCGAACTCATGAACCATGAGATCATGACCCGAGCCAAAGGTGGATGTTTAACCAACTGAGCCACCCGAGCACCCGGTGTGTGGTGACTCTTATGTGACCTGTCTGCAGACGTGTTTTCTTTGACCATCAAACAGTTAAAAAAAATTGAATTTATTACCATCTCCAGTGATTGGGAAGTTTCACATAAATGTCGGGGTCCAGTGCTTAGGTAGGAAAACTGGAAGGAAGACAATAGGAATCTGACAGTACTAGACTTGTATCACTCCGTGGCGGCTGTCTTCCAGAGCCACGTGGGGGGTCGTTTTCTCAAGTTTGCATCCGATCACACTCAGTATGAGTCAAAGCCAGCTCTAGTCTAAGTGGCATTGGCTTGGTCTGAGGAGAAGCGGATTCTAGTTTCTTTTATCCCTAAAGCAACTCATGACAATGATGTGCATCGTTGTCTGCTGAGGATGGAAAGGAGACTCTGAGACATGAAATGACATCAGCCCATGTTGCACAGTGAAGTGGGTTAGGGTAACATGAAACTTGAACTCAGATCATCCGACTGTAATGGTTTCTCCGCCAAACCACAGTTGTCTCTCATGATTTTATTGGACCTTTATAACATTACTAGAGATGGGTAAAGTATTACATCCATTTTTCGGATGACCAAACCAAAATGTGGTACTGCTGTGAAAAAGGAAGGTGACATAACAAAAGGGCAGAGCTGGCATCTGGTCCCAGGTTTTCTGAATCCAGACACTATACCCTTTTAGTTGTATCCATAAACTACATGGATCTATATGAATTCCAAGACTCTTTGCAGTGGAAACATTAATGATTCTAACATATTTGATTCTGAACAGAAGCAGGAAAGGTGGAGGGAGCCTCATTGTTGATGTTGTTTTAGAACAAGTGGAAAGTTCATGGGGGTCAAACAACAACTTGTAGGAGACTCACTCCTTGCAAGGCACTAACTGGTCTGGGAGCTGTAGAACATGAAAGCAGGGGAGATGCGAACAGGGATAACAGATTGCTTTCCAGAGCTCTATAAACTCTGATGGGGACCTAGCTGTATACAGCTGGAAGGATTTAAGCACTTTTATAAAGACTACACCTCAAGAAGTACCTGTTAACATTATTTCAACTGTGTTCTTATAGAGGAAAAGGGTTGTCGTGCTGTATGATATCAGTTAGAGATGGCTGCTTGATGCTTGATGGAGAGTTCTTTTAAGACATTGTATAGTGCTATTTGGACCCTATTAATTAATGCTGGGTATCAGCCACTACATTTCTAAGGTGGAGGTTCTCTGCCATGAATGAAGAAAGATGGGGTGTGCTATTCACCCTGATGAGGTTGCCCGTTGAAGAGTTGGCAGTCAGCCTACAATCTTCACTTCCAGTAATGTGGAAGAAAAGGTGCCAAGCGGGCCCAGGATCACAAAGACAGTCGGTGTCGTGGTGGAGATCCTGGACCCAGAACCAGCCTGCCAGGTTTAAAATCCTGGCTTTGACACTTACCAGTTGTGTGACCTTAGATCATTAATTTATTGGACTGTTTGTCGCTTCATATTTCTCCTCTGTATGTAGAACTAAGAAAATAAATTCATAGGTCATAGTATTGTTGGGAAGCTCAGTGAGTACCTTGTGAAAAATTTGGAGGACGGAGCCTGGCACATGCTAAATAGTGCATAGGTATTAGCTGCTGCTGCTGGTTTTTGTTTTTGTTTTTGTTCTTGCTTTTGTTTTGTTGTTTTCTTTTTTTTTTTAAATCATTGTTGAGATGCCTGTCTCTGAATTGCTGTGTTGTAGCAGACAGAGCTTGGGATCCAGAGCCAAGAAAGTGGTGGGCACAGACACTGTAAATGGGTATCATCTCGGGCTTCATTCCCTAAACCTTAATGCGAAGACACTGACTAATTCCCTGTAGTGAGGCTGGGACAGCCCCTTGCGTACAAACCCCTGGCTGTCAAAAGACCCGTGACCTTGGGGAGGAACATGAGACTTGACCCTGAGTTCTGACTCTACCCGTCCCCAGCTCTAGGATCTCATGCAACTCACCTTTATTCAGGGTTTTGTCTCCCTCACCCCCATGTAATAGTGGGATAAAAATAACATCTTTCAGGATCTGTGCAGGGAATAAGTAATGTTTGGTAAATGCCCAGAGAGTGTGGTGTGTGGTGGGCTTGTAGATGCTCAGTAAGTGCCAGCGTCTCTCAGTATTATGAATGAAAAATTCTGGTCTCGGATCCCGGAAATCAAAATACTTTACCCTAACTCCATAGGCTATATATATACATATATATAAGTATATGTATACATATATACGTATACATGTATACATATAAATATGTATACATGTATACGTATATATGTATATATGTGTGTGTATATATATATATATATATATATGGCTATATATATATATATATATATATATATATATATATAGTGTGCGTGTGTGCCTGAAATCATACAGATTGCATGTTACTTGGAGAACGTGGGTAAATGAATTGCAGCCCGGCCGGGAGTGACTTGCTTGAGATGAAATCAAAAAGAATTTCCTGGATTTGTGATGCAGGGAAGTTCACAGTGACAGTGGTTAGAATAGAGGGTAACTGAAACACCCCATGTGCAGGACCCAGGATAATGATTGCAGGTGGTTGCAAAAGTAACAGAAAGATTGAGCCATGGACTGAGTTTAGTTGGACATCTACACTCTGCTCCGGGTCCAGTTTCTCCCCTCCAATGGCTTAAAGATTTAGAGTGTTAGCACTCTTCCTCCCCAGCCAAATCAATCTCATTTTTTTTTTTTCCTGTATTTTGTCCACACTCTCTTGCTTGCATTTGCTGATTCATTCAATAAATATTTAGCTTCAGGGGTACCTGGCTGGCTCAGTCAGTAGAGTGGGCGACTCTTAATCTCGGGGTTATAGGTTTGAGCCCCACATTGGGTGTAGAGATAACTTAAAAATAAATTCTTTAAAAATATAAATGAATGAATGAATGAATGAATATTTAGCTTCTGTTATGTGCTAGGTTGTGCAGGTGCAGCAGTAAAACACACACACACATGCATGTGCATATATGTAAACAAACACACACATGTGCACGTGAATCCCTCCCTTTATAGAGTTTACATTCTAGCTGAGGAGGACAGAAAATTTATTTCAAAATTTCAGTGATATATGTAGTTTATTTTCCTTAGGATTGTTGAGGGTTTCTCTATATTTTTTTTTCCCCCTCTGCTATTTGGGAGGTTGTGCGTTCTGCTTCTCTTCTTTGAAGGACTTCTAGTCTATTTAAAGTTCACAAAACCTGTTCTTTGTAGAGCCTCACAGGATTTCAGAGAGCAAGGTTTGATCTGCAATTCATTCAAATGTTTGTTAACATATTAGAATGTGGTGGTGATCTTGCTTTTCTGTTGTGCTAAAAGCAAAAGTATGGATAAGTACACAAAATGTGAAAATGTACCTGTTTGGAGTCAATAAATATGAAAATGAAGTATATTATTAAGCTATGCTGGAGGTCAGTTTCAAATGTATTATGTTTTTCCGTGGGATTTTTCTTCAAAAAGTTAGTAACTACTGGGTTGGTATGTTGAGCAATATTTAAATTGAAATCAAAGTAGAATAAATCCATATTTTGACCAGAACATGTATGCCTGATTATGGGGAAATGGAACTTGCTGACAATAAAATTAAGCTTCAATTTGAGCTTGTAGATACATTTGGCAAAATCTCTGAGCTTATGGTGCAGCTGGCTGGCCCGTGAGAAAACTGATGGTTTTCTTTTCCATTTCTTTGTTTCTATCTTTTTGACTCTTGACTTGAGGAGTCCAGATTCCCATAAACATTGCGTAAATAGGTATATTAGGGCCTCAGAACTAGAAAAATCTCATTGCCTAGTGGCTGGTTGGAACTTTAGAAAACATACAAACACATTTTTTACTTAAATCTCTCTAATGTGAAGATAACAGTTAACAGTGTGTCAAAATGACATCTTTTTTAAGTGGAATTCATACTAAGGAAAAATGACTTTGAAAATAGCGTATGGATGTATTTCCATTGTTAGATTTTGTTGCTATAAAGAATATAGCACCCCCCCACTTTCCTATCTTCTCATTTTTGAACATTAGACAATGACTATTTACTTTGTCTAAAAATCTCCCAACAGGAATCTCAGTGGTATTCTTTTGAAATTGACTTGTTAAAGGGGCACCTGAGTGGCTCAGTTGGTTAAGTGTCCAACTTGTGGTTTCGGCTCAGATCATGGTCTCATGGTTCATGGGTTCCAGCCCCACATCAAGCTGTGTGGAGCCTGCTTGGGATTCTCTCTCTCTCTCTCTCTCTCTCTCTCTCTCTCTCTCTCTCTCTCCCTGCCTCTATCCTGCTCATTCTTTCCCTCAAAATAAATAAACTTAAAAGATAAAATTTATTTGTTAAAAACACAAAGATCCAATTTTTTCTGATAAGTTTTAGAGAACATTAGTAAAGTAACAATATATTAGTGAGTTTCAGTAGACTCTTTCCTATGAACTTGCTGGGTAGGATTTATCATCTCGGTCATGGTTATTTAAGTATATCCCCAAATGTACTTACATTTAGATTTACTTTTCTTTGGTAGCTCTCTTATTGCAGTGGTAACCCTCACTAATCCCAGGCGTTGGGGGAGAAACTGTGAATTTCAAACCCAGCCTTTGAATGATTTGCCTATAAAATAAAAAGTATAAAAATAATGAAGCGTGTTCTTTTTCTTTTTAAATTTTCTTTTAGTATTTACTTTTGAAAGAGACAGACACAGAGTATGAGTGGGGGAGGGGCAGAGAGAGAGGGAGACACAGAGTCCAAAGCAGGCTCCAGGCTCTGAGCTGTCAGCACAGAGCCCGACGTGGGGCTCGAACTCACAAACCGCGAGATCATGACCTGAGCCGAAATTGGGCGCTTAACTGACTGAGCCACCCAGGTGCCCCTAATGAAGCATGTTCTATCGCTTGTAGTTTTCACTAAATTTTTTCTTACTATTAAAAAATAAGATAAAATTTATTTAAAAATATTATTGCATCTTAAGTTTGTTCTTTTTATTGTATATTCCATAATATATATTTTTATTCGTAGAGTAGAACATGTATATTACATGCTCAATTAAAAAAATTTTTTTTTTAATTACTAAGGGGTGGGTACACAGTAGGGAATTTAGAAAACTGGTGTATGAGATGATATCCTATTAGTGCCAAAGGGTTAATAATACTTAACTGTCTGGTGTGTTACTCTCCTGGCAGGGGCCTCCCAGGAACAGGCTCATTGTACATTTTACTGTAGGTGTTTTATGAATGACATGCATTTTTATTATTGAATGATGAAAACATACAGGATTATGGGGAATGATTTTTCCCTTCTTAATCCATCTTTTTTCAGATCCCTTTCTCTAGGATACGCTGAACTCCTAGTTTCAATTATGTGGACTAGTAGATTTTGCTATATATGGGTCAGATCCCCTTCTTCTTAGAGCATGTAGAATCTGTCTCCCTCCCTCCCTTCTTTCCCCCTCCCTTGGTCACCCCCCTCTCTCCCTCCTTATCTTTCTTTCATGGAAATAATAGCCTAAGTCCCATATCCATGATATGATTTGCCCAGCGCTCTATTTCTAGTTACAGTTACTACGGAGTCATAAGAAGGCGCTGGAAGTGGCACTCGGCCTCTGCTTACCTTTGTTCAGATTGGCTCTTTTCCAAAGACCCATAAGATCAACGACGCATGTAGTGCTAAAGGGCAGCCGCAGGGTCAGGGTGTATTTATTGCTTGCTGGGGCATGTTATTGACCAATAAGAAGTTAAACAGAGCCTTCCAACACTGGCTAAGACATTGCTTCCGAGCCAGGAAGACAAGAGATCACCTCCGGCCACTTCCGTTTACGTGAAGAGGTGTGCAAACGGAAACAAGGCTTGCAGCTCTAGGCATCCCACGTGTCTGTCAGAATTTTGGCCTATTTGGTCACGGTGGAAAGGTTTTGAGATAGGTCCGTGATGCTGTTTTGTTTTTTCTTTGTTTTTTTGTTTTTTGTTTTTTGTTTTTTTTTGACTTAGGCTTCCTCAAGGTTGACATGGAGTATTCATTTTGAAACCTCTGTTAGGTACACTCAAGTTCACGGCAAGGTTTTGGTTTGGTGAGGTGTTTTGGTTCATGTTTCCTAATGCTGATCTGTCTACTTATTTGTGTGTATCTTTACCTGTGTATCTATTAATCATCTTTATGCACACAAACCTATTTATAATTTTTTTTCCTTTGAAAGTCATAAATTAGCATTAAAATGAGAGAGGGACAGGAGAGATTTTGATAACATTTGATGAAATACAAGCACACTTTACATGTGCTTCAATGAATAAAGAATTTCAGAGGTGCACTAATCAGGAAAAAAATCAAGCCATAATAATATAACATATAATAAATATGATATTACATAATAATATATTACATTATAACATATAACATGTGTGTGTTTAAATTTTTTTATTTCATTTTTTTACGTTTATTTATTTTTGATAGAGACAGAGCACAAGTGGGGGGGAGGGGCAGAGAGAGAAGGAGACATAGAATCCGAAGCAGGTGCCAGGCTCCGAGCTGTCACTACAGAGCCTGACGCGGGGCTCGAACTCACAAACTGCGAGATCATGACCTGAGCCGAAGTCGGACGCTTAACCGACTGAGCCACCCAGGAGCCCCTATATGTGTGTGTGTTTAAAAGAAGTGTGTAGTGAAAAATCTCCTTTTAGCTTTAGGTTGTGTTCTGAAGCTCAACTCTTCAGGTTTATATTCTGGCTGTGAAGAAATAAAAGAAAAATTATGAAGTTGTCAAAGAATGTTTCTTCTCTCTTTTTTTCCTAAATGAAAAATGTGCTATTTTTGTCAATTATCCAAGGAGGAAGGACAGGCTAGAGCAGGGAAAACACTAGGAATCTAGACTCCAGGGCCCCAAGGAGTAAATACTAGTGTTTGTCACCCACCCCCACCACCAAGTAAGATAATTTCATTTGGTTCCTCTAATTGAAAGAGTATTGAGGACTAGGTTTCTGCGTGAGCCATGCAGAGTTTGTGTTCCATGTGTTTTTCTAACCACTTGCTTATAGTGAAAAGTTTTGTTCTGTTAGGGGTGAGGAGGATCAATGAGAGTGGTGTTAGGAGTTAAAAAAGAGCATCTGGGGGCGTCTGGGTGGCTCAGTCGGTTGAGCGGCCTGCTCTTGGTTTCCGCTCAAGTCGTGATCTTGCAGTTTGTGAGTTCAAGCCCCACATCGGGCTCTGTGCTGACAGTGCAGAGCTTGCTTGGGATTCTCTCTCTCTCTGTCTCTCTGTCTCTGTCTCTGTCTCTCTCAAGGGTAGGTAAATAAACTTTAAAAAAAAGAGCATCTAAAACTAAAGCGCAGGTATATTTTGTATTGTTGTTTAATTACATTTAATGAATCTACAAAGATGATAAACAGTGTATGCCTGAGTTAGGAAGGGGGGTCAGGCTGGGGACACAAATCTTTGGGACCACCCTGTATTTTCTGCAATCCTAGTCTCTAATACGATTGAAGTATAGGAGTTAAGTTGTGGGGCGTTTCGTATCAATTTAACCAGACGGTTCTCCTTTAAAATTGGAATCAAATATTGACTTGTTTGTTAGTTGGGCATTCTTTGTTCAGATTTTCACTGTTTCAGGTAATGGGGGGATGTTTTATGCAGAATTTGGTTGTTTTTAAACCCTAAAGTTATGCATTCTATTGTTTATAAATAATTTGGTCAGACACTAAATTAGAACAGCCAACTTTATAATTGATGGTACTGTTGGTTTTCCACATTCTCTTTTAAAATCTAGCTGGTGTGCTATATGCCAGCCTCTCATTCCAGAATTTCTGAGAGGATGAAGAGAAGGTGAATTAGCATTTCCCAGGGCCTGCTGGGTCCAGGGCATTGTGCTCTGTAAGACATATGTCTTCTCCTTTCTCCTGAGAAAGGAGAACATCCTGGGATGTTAGCCATATCACGATCTTTCCCCAGTGCAGAAGGGTTAGTTTACCTGGGCAGGGCCACCTACTTAGGGAGTGGTCAAGCTGGGATTCTGATTTCAGTGCCTGGAGTCATCCTGCTTTGCTTTCGTGAAAATGGGCTCATTTGGACTCATCTGGGGTTTTCCCAGTTGGCATTTGGTTTCAAGGGCCTAGGAGCCTTCACCCATGTTCAGCTCTCTTGTATCTGTGTGATAGGCACAGAGCACTTTCTTTTTTTTTTTTTTTTTTTTTTTTTTTTTAATTTTTTTTTTTTTTTTTAACCTTTATTCATTTTTGAGACAGAGAGAGACACAGCATGAACAGGGGAGGAGCAGAGAGAGAGGGAGACACAGAATCTGAAACAGGCTCCAGGCTCTGAGCTGTCAGCACAGAGCCCGACGCGGGGCTCGAACTCACGGACCATGAGATCATGACCTGAGCTGAAGTCGGACGCTTAACCGACCAAGCCACCCAGGCGCCCCACAGAGCACTTTCTTATTTATGTTTTCTTGTTTGCAGACCAGCATGATCTTACCAACAGAAACAAATTCCCTGCCTCAAAATGCAGAATTTACCTATATGTGTGAATGAATAAGAGTGGGTTCCCTTTTTCAAAGAAGATGCTTTGCAAAAACATACAACTGCCAGTCACAGAGGATACTGTAGGGAAGGACTATGCAGTCAGCATGGCTTTCCTGGGGCCAAGGAGCCATGGGAGCTCCTTGGGGAGCAGAGGTGACCCCAGATGAAGCAGCTTTGCATGAAACCATAGGGCAAGGAGATAAGAGATGGGGAGGGAGTGAAAAGCAAGCATCCTGCTTAAATAAGATGCTTATTAGCTTGTTAAGAGATGAGCTTATTGTCTCTGATTAAGAGACATTTGAGGAGACCAGTCTCTGTAAAATAAAGGGTGTGCTTTACCAAGGAGAGCATCTCTGGACTGTGCGTGTGTGTATCATTTTAACAGCCCTCTGGAAGAGCTCTCCCTTGGCAGCGTGCGGATGGCCAGTGGAAGGCTTGGTAGGGAAAACCAGCGTGGGAGGTGAGATTCTGTGCCACCTGGGACTAGTCACTGATGACAGCCTATATTTTGTGGAGTTTCTTAGGAGGAGGGAGAACCACTGGTACTGAATTTTTTTTAAATTGTAAGTTTTGGATCTTGAGACCAGAGTCATCTGTGGAGGGCATGAGCTTTACTGTAGGAAAGAACTGGAAAAGCGTATGAGCCATGTGGTGCTTCCTGTACATTTGCTTTGTGACTTTAGATCCTGGGTGATCACACAGGTCACTATGATGTCATGGAAACAGTCAGGCTGGGATGGCTCTATTCACAGATTGGCCAGGGTGTGCCTTGGGGTAACAACCATGTGCTCCTGATTTTGTCATCTGTAAAGTGAGGATGTAAATTGTCAAAATGCTTACCTAACCCTGAGGTTGTATGATCTGTTGCCTTCATCTCCAATAAGAAAAGAGCAATCCAGACACTTGATTAATCCAGTAACCATCCAAGCAAACTATTTTCCTTTTTACATTCTTGCCAAATGAGGGGAAAAGGTTTTGTAGTTTTGTGACTTCAAGTGCCCTGGGATATTAATGGAACAGACGTTGTGCCTATTAACTTATAAAAAATAATCAGAATAAGCTGAATCTGAGCCCATGCTTTCAGACAAAGGCCAGAGTTGGCTGTTTACTATTCCATGCCCCTACTGAATGATGGAAAATGTGCATGTCAGTTCAGCTAGTTCAAGTTTTAATTTCTCTTGATCTCTTTCCCAAAGCAATTCCTATTTGAGTTCATGGCATTAACCCTTTATCTTTCAGTCTGTATATGGGTTTGGCAAACTATGGCCCAGGCACTTTACAGAAAAACTGTGTCAGTCTTGACCTATATTAATGATTTTGGCTTGATTGTATCTGTGCATTTATTGTAAACAACTTCAAATTCTTCCTGAACATAGGTGGGTAGAAGTCTAAATATATATCTGTCACTGTATTCCAGTTGATCATACTGAAAGTTGGGAATTATCCCTTCCCAGTGTGCTATGGCAATTTGGAAGAAACAAACACAAAACAACCACCAAAACACAGAGAAGGGCCAATGCCTAACTTCCAGGATCGCCTCCCAACTTGACAGACAAGTGGAAGGGAACTCTCCCTCTCTCCTAACTACTGAGTTGCATTGTAATAGAGGATTTTGAGAGTGGCACCATGTTTTTCAGATGGCCTTCCCAGTTTCAAGACTGCCACTGCAAGGGGTAGGAACATGGAGAGGGAGCTGACGGCTCCCTGAGATTTTGGCATCTCATCTCTCAGTGAGATGTCCAATGGCAGGATAAGACCATAGAGTAGTGTTCCAGAATGAAGGTGGGTATTCCACTGGCCTGCACTCAGAAAAGAAACTGGTAGAAATTTTTGCTGCTTCTCCTCCAAAATGTTGACCATCAGCCCATTCTGGGTAGAGCAGTTAGTGATAGATACTGAGTGTTCAGGTGTTGTAGTAAAAGCCATCTCAACAATGACTGCCCTCTGCCTGTTGCTTTTCTCTTCCCCTTTTCCAATCCTGCTTTAAGGAATGTAGGAATAAGGTAGTTTTACAAAGAAATATGTAGAAATTGTAATGCAAAATACTGTTTTTCCGGTTACTAGGACTGTATCACAAATTACTCCAAAATTTACTGGCATAAACAGCTGTTTATTATGTTGATGGATTCTGTGGGTCAAGCATTAAGACAGGGCAGAGCAGAGATGCCTTGTCTTTGCTCTGTGATATATGGGCCCGCAGCTGAAAAGCTCAGAGGCTAGGGTTGGAATCATCTGAAACTGTGTTGTCTAATGAAGCTTTCTGTGATGATGAAAATATTCTATATCTATGCTGTCCAATATGGCAGCCACTAACCACACACAGCTACTAAGCAATTCAAGTGTGGCTTGTATAGTTATGGAACTGAATTTTTATTTTAATTCAGATTTAAGTAATCACTAGTGATTATTGGGCAACAATTCTGAAGACTTGTTCACTGAGCTAAATGTAGATTTGCACTATCTAGTATGGCAGCCAATAGCTACTAGTTGAGAATTTAGTTTGGGCTGTCTCCACTGGAACACCCCTGTGTGACCTCATGACGTGGCCTGCTCTTCCTCAGCATACAGTGGCTGGGTTCCAAGGGTGAGCTTCTTGAGAGAAGGAGCTGAGGGACCCAGCATTGGAATAGATAGTACTGTTTCTGCCATATTGTATTCATCAAAGCAATCACAAAATCCCACCCAGGTTCAAGAGGAGGGGCAGTAGACTCCATTTCTTGATGACAAGTGGCAAGGTTCTGGAAGAGCATTTGGACTAAAAATACCACTCTAGTCATTTCTGGAAAATACAGTCTGCCCCAGTTGTTCTAGTGGCCAGTTCGTCGATTCATTTATTCATTCTGTAGACACTTAGTGCCCACTCTGAGGCTGGCATCCAGTTATTTAGGGGATGGCAGTTGAGAGTAATGAAGCATAGGGTGGAAAGGGTGGGTGCAGAGGGTACACATAGGTATTTCCAAGGTAGTGTGGTCTGTGCCACAATAATATGTAGGAAGAGATAAGTAGCTCAGATGCACAGGAATCTCTTTGAAGAAGCAACATGAAAACTGGATCTTTTTTTTTTTTAAATATAATTTATTGCCAAATTGGCTTACGTACAACACCCAGTACTTATCCCAACAAGTGCCCTCCTCAGTGCCTGTCACCCATTTTCCCCTCTCCCCCCACCCCCCATCTGCCCTCAGTTTCTTCTCTGTATTTAAGAGTCTTTTGTGGTTTGCCTCCTTCCCTCTCTGTTTGTAACTGTTTTTTCCCCTTCCCTTCCCCCATGGTCTTCTGTTAAGTTTCTCAAGATCCACATATGAGTGAAAACATATATCTTTCTATGACTGACTTATTTCACCCAGCATGATACCTTCAAGTTCCATCCACGTTGCTGCAAATGGCATGATTTCATTCTTTCTCATTGCCAAGTAGTATTCCATTGCATATATAAACCACATCTTCTTTATCCATTCATCAGTTGATGGACATTTAGGTTCTGTCCATAGTTTGGCTATTGTTGAAAGTGCTGCTATAAACGTTGGGGTACATGTGCCCCTATGCATCAGCACTCCTGTATCCCTTGGATAAATTCCTAGTAGTGCTATTGCTAGGTCATAGGGTAGTTCTATTTTTAATTTTTTGAGGAACCTCCATACTGGAAAACTGGATCTTAAAGACAGACTAGACTGACCAAGGAGTTTGCCAGAGAGAGATGAGTAATTTAGGGAAAAGGTTGAACATATTACAAAGGAGGAAAGTGCAAAGCTAAGCTTTTCCTGGGGATGCCTCAATTCTCCAGTGCTTGTTCAAGAAATAGGACTGTACAGTTAACCCTGCCAACCACGTCCTTCATTTTGAGTGTGTGTGCCCACCCATATCATGCATATTGAGAACCAGCCGCATACCTAGCAGGTTGCCAATCCAGAAAAATCCATAGCCCAAGGGGATATCATTGATGAATTACAGACAAGTTGCCTGTCAGCAGGAAACATGGATTGGATTAGAGAATCCTCATACCATGCTGGCTTTTCTAAAGAAGGTCTGGCTCTGAGAGAGGAACAAAGATGCCTGAACACACATGGTCAGCATTGAAAACAAATATTGATTGGCCCCTGCTAGGAAGCTGAGCTAGAGTGGGTTAGAGTCTGATGTCAAAAAGTGCTGGGGTGTGGAAAACCATTAGCTGTGCTGATTGACCAGAATAAAAGCTCCGTCTATTTTTAAGATCTCAAAAATGAAGGTGAAATATTTAAACGGCTGGAAAGGCAGAAGTGACAGTGAGAACGCACCGCTGGGCAAAGGTCCTCTCTCCCAGTTGGCCTCTGTTGCTCTGGCCACAGGTCTTGGACCACACTTCTCTATCTCCTATTCTGCGTAGTGTTTTTCCGGATCTGTGACTATTTCTTAATGTTGTGCTAAATCCCCTTAACTGAACGAGAATGTCCAAACGGCTAATGTTCAATGGTGTTCAGATTTAGAATTCAGACCGTCTGCTGGGTTCTTCATAAACTGGTAGAAAATGCTGTGGCTCCAACTGATTGCATCTGACTGTCAACTGAGTTAGAAATATCTCCTTCACTGCCAGATGTACAAGATACTGTAAAAGGAGCATTTCTCCAGCAAATTAGACTTGCTAGCTCCGTGGATCTAGATTGACTGAAACAGCTTATTTGAGGGATAAGTCTGGATTTAGTTCAGTCATTTCTTTTAAATACAGGACGTTAGAAGCCTGATCTAGAGTCCTTTCAATGAAGATTTTCAAATTCTGTTCCTTTACTTTGAAACCTGTAATTTGTTTGTCCTTCCAGAGCTGTATTCTCAATAGAACTTCCTGCAGTGATGAAAAATTCTAAATGTGCACGTTAATCATTAACCACATGTGGATACTGAGTACTTGAAGTGTGGCTAGCACAACTGAGGAGTTCAGTCTTAAAATTTTATTTAATTTAAACTTAGCGACACGGTGCTAGAGAGTATCCCATTGGGCAAGACAGTTCTAGGATCTGTTTTTAGAAATGGTATTTACTGAGGTGAGTATAAGAACTTTGCTAACTCTCTAACTTTTTTTGTTTTTTCTTTTTTTTTTCTTTTTTTTTTCTTTTTTTTTTTTGTTGAGAGGGAGCATGAGCAGGGAGGAGGGGCAGAGAGAGAGAGGAGGGGAGAGAGAATCTCAAGTAGGCTTCATGCTCAGTGTAGACCCTGATGGGGGGCTTGATCCCACGACCGTGAGTTTTTAAGTTTATTTTTTATTTTTTTAATAACCTCTATACCCAACATGGGGCTTGAACATAGGACCCAGAGATCGAGTCACATGCTCTTCTGGTTGGCTAACTCTCTAACTTGTTAGCAGTGTCTTAACTCGGGAGTCACTTCTTTTCTGTAGCAGCCATCTCTAGAAGCATGGTTGGGGTGGCATTGGTACACTAAGGCCTGGGGGGAGGGGGGAAATGGGACAGGATTATGAAAGGACCACCAGGCCAGCCATGACTCATTTTTCCTATAGCATTCTCTATAAGATGACCAGGATATTGCTAGTGGGTTAGATAGCCGAAACAGTTTGGAGAAGGCCTGGCTAAATGCAATCATGTAGGTTTCCTTTCTGAACCCTTTCTCAGCCTTAAATATGCTCATATGGGTGGTGAATCTCCAAAGGGGACCGAATATATCAGTACCAAATATATTTGATCTCAACAGACCCCTTTTCTCTTTCTGATGGTATTCTATGAGACGTGCTTTGGGAAGTATGGATTTAAGCAATGACATACTCTCTGCCAAAATAGATGATAAACTTCAGGTGTGTTATAGGCAACGCATCTATCCTCTTCTGGATTTCTGTAGAGTTTAAAAATCTGCCTTTGTGTTTAGAGTCTAATCATTCCTTCACTGTGTTTGCATTGCAGTTAACTCCTGCAGTCCATAAATATCCAGGCTGGCCTGGCCCGACTGCATACCCTGCAAAGCCAAGGACACAAGTGTATTCTTTTTACAGCCTTATCCCTTTAACCCAGGGCCGAAACACCCAGCGTTGGCACAAAATGTAGGTGTCGGGGAGCTAGGCTATCCTGTTCCCTTGACACGAGGCAGATTAACAGGAAAAAATTCAAATTTAATTTCATATGTACAGGGAATCCACACAGACGTGGACATTCCAATGATAGTGAGGTAAAACCAATGATAGTGAGGTATATATGTCATTCTGAACTAAGGAGAAGGGGTTAGGGATTTGGGAATGTCATTCTCAGGAAGATGAAAAAGAGTAAATGTTTAGTAAACAAATGTTTGCTCGGTAAACATTCCCATCAGAAACAATGGGATATAGAGGACTTTGATCCATCAGGCCTTGCTAAGTTCCTCCCTGTCTGCCAGACCTAGTCCATAGGATGATGTGATTACCTATGGTAATAGCTCTCTTCCTGGTGCAGATCTTCTATCTAAATTCATTTTGGGCAATTGGGTGTGTATGGGGGGGTGATAAAGAGCTTTTTCTGAATCTGCTGGGTTTTGATTGTTTTTTAGCTCAAAATCATCTTCATGCCAAAGCGGCCCATCTTGGGGACAGCCTGCTTTCAGCCTCTGCATAGGAAAAGGTGGGACTTACTATCCCCACTACTTTTGTGCCTCTGCTGTTGACTTTCTGAATGGCCGAGTTTAGTCCTTGTACTGGAGAGATGCTGGCCTTTCCTCCATCCGTAATTATTCACTCTCTCTCTTTTTTCTCTTTTTTCCCTTGATCTCCATATAGACATGTATATGAATGCATGCTTGCTTCTCCAAAATTTTTTTTTTTTTATAACTTGATGAGCCAGCAAGAGACCAATACAGCAGAGCACATCACCCTGTTCATTTAATCAAGTGAGTCACAAAAGGTGGGGAAAAGAAAGAAATACAAAACTGGAAGAAAGAAGTATTTCCCTACTGCCCTGCTCTTTCTTCTCTCTCTCTCCAAAAAGTGTTCAACAAGTTATCTGCAGAAAACATCTGTCTCCCAAAGAATAAATGTAATTTGGTTTCTGAACTCGGCATGTCCCCCTCTGGTTGGAAGGGAGAGTTTTTGTCACAAGACAGAAGTGAAATCAGCCAGATGCTGTCTGTGAAGCTGAAATACTGAGCTTGATGAGATGACAAGAAAGTAGCAAAAAGTGGTGTTTTTCTGCTTGACGGTGTCACCATCGCGGGGGTAAGAAAGCATTCCGAGAAGAAGACAGGCTCAGAGTCTACAGCTGTCCCTCCCCATGTCCTTCTCCATCTTGCAGGCCTGCTGCTGTGGAGTGAGAGCCCTCGCCACTCCCTCCCTCCCTCCGCCTCTGTGCTTATCAGGCTTGTGCTGATTATCTTGTCAGGAGACAAAGGGTCTGCCAAGTAGGTGCCTGTGAGGAGTGTCAACAGCATCTCTGTGGGGAGCAGGACCTGAAGACCTGGGGAGAAAATGCTGGGCTAATGTATGAGGCCTGGAAGCTTCTTCTTTGTTAAGGAGATTCATGGGTCTCCAAGGAGTGGAGTAATCAGGGCTAGGGGAAGATTTGGGGCCAAGTCTTTGTATCCTATATCCATCCGCTTAAAAAAAATTTTTTTTTTTAGCTAGTCAAAAAGAAGAGGTCCCATTGAGGCTTATTTGAACAAATATTTGCTCTCCCTAATTATGTACCCAGAGCAGCTCTCCTGAATGTTTAATGCAAACTTTAATATTTACAATAGCACAAGGAAGAGTTTATAACGTGTTTGGGAGGCTTCTGAAGTTGGGGCAATAATTCTTCTTTGCACTTATATAAGATCTTTCTTCCTAAGAGACCTCAGCCATATTTACTTTAGCCACTGTTCACAGAATGAAGCAGGGAGATGAAACCCCAAGGAAAGGAGGAACCCCTCCGGGCAGCTGCCAGCATGTTCTGTAAGGTAGTGAAACACTTGTCTTTGCCAGAAGTTTTGTGTCAGCCACAAACTTGTATTTCTGAGCATGGAGAACAGGCAAGCTAGGGATGGCGAGAGTCCCTAGCAAGGGTTGGGCAGGGCTGTTGACCTTGTGATGGTGGTGGTCTTCTGGCCCTTTCCCTCCTCTGTGATAGGCCTCGCCCATCTCTTTTTTATTCTCAAGATTTGGTGAGTTTGAATAAGATAATATTTGAAGACCTACACTGAAGACATTTGGGTCTAGAAGAACTGAATTGCAACCTTCCATCCCGTGTATGGACCTTCCATCCCGTGTATGGACCTTGGGAAGGTTGTTTAACTTCTTGGTGCCTCAGTTTTCCCATCTGTGAAGTAGGCACAATAAACACCATTTGCACACGTGTGGTATGAAGATTACAGAGTTTGAGCCCATTTCAAGCCCAGCACTTGGCCCCGGGGATGGACCTTTGTGCTGGAGCGGTGGTTATTATTTGTGTCATCAACCTAAAACGCCTTTTGACACCTGAGGACCACCTTCATTTTGCAGGTTGAGTGAAAAGGGCTTCTGAAGTGATTTCCAGAGTTTTTCTTCCATGCAATTCATGGTGCCCAGCACAACACAAACTGGGCAAAAACTGCCCGTAAAAGAGATGAAAACAGGACAGTTGTGCCTAAGGCAAGTAAGGGGATGAAGCACATGGCCACGTCCCCATCTTGGGAAATCTCTAGGAAATCAGGTTGTGGGCCGCGAGGATACAAATGGAAGGTCTGACTTCCGGCCGTGGGTCAGCACACCTAACTCCTGTTTGTCAGTCTCAGTACTGAGGCACTAACCACCCAATAGGTACAAATGGCTCCTGAGCATTTTGTTGTCAGGAAAAGCATATATTTAGGTGAATACGTACAAATACTTTCTAGGAGGCTGGAATGTGTCAAGATGTCTCCTCAGCTACTTTTCGTTCAACCCGGTTCATTGGATGCTGTGCCCAGCTGCTGGGTGGTTCAGTTCTCTGGAAAAGGAAGCCAGTTGTTTCCGGTCTACAGTCTTGAAACAGAATCACTGTGCTTATTACTGTCTTCCGGGGCAGGAGGAGAGGGAGACCCCCACCTGGCTTCCAAGGGGTCATTATATTTTTTTTTCCATTTTGCACACAAGCAAATGCATTTGATTTGTGGCGTCGTTGGTGTCACATGTGCTGGTGTGGGCACCTTCTGGCGGGGCAGGGCTTCCGGAGTTCCTCGGCACTGACAGCACCTGTCAGTAGATGACCTCTCACCCCGACTGATGACTGCCAATCCTGAAATCTGACTTCCTGTCCTGGACTTTTCTCTTTTGAGCGGTCCGAGTGGGTGACTTGGCAGTTTGTAAATGATGCCTAACAGACTTCTCCAAGCGGTACTTCCAAAGGAGAGGAATAGTTACCAAATGGTGGGCTTTGAAGTCGGTCAGTTCAGAAGAACTACTGAGTGTACTCACTGGGCTCCATTATGAGGTCTGGGGCCACAGGAATGAAAGGCACAGTTAACGGTCCTTTTTCTCTAGGAGAACGTAGTCTAGTGGGGGCTGATGGACAAGAAACATGGCAGCAAAAAGAAATAAACCTACAGAAGACCGGGAGAGGGGAGCGGAAGCAGGAGAGTCCTCAGGAGGCACTTGATATACTCCAGACCATAGTAATTCAGTTCAGAGCTAGGTGGGAGCCAGGGGAGACGGGATATTCTTCCCTCCCCGTTGGAGGGAAAGCCAGTGGAATTTGCTGGGTCTTGCCTCTGCTGTGGCCTCTTGTCTTTAAAACCTTCATTTTTTTCCTCCATAAAAGGGAGATAGTAGTGAACTTACTCCACAGAGTTTCAAATGCGCCTATGTTTTAGTTGTCATTTAAGTTGTTGTCAGAGAACATGCACCTCACGCTGGTTTTCAGGGGACAGCCCCTCCCCTGTCTTCTCTCTGTGTGGCTCTGAGTCGGGCCAGCCGGAACTTGTGCTGCTGCGTCCACAGGGACCTGGTTGGCATTTGGCATTAGGAGGCAGCGGCCCCTTCCATTACTGGGTCTGCTGCAGGGAAGAGGCAGCTGCGGCCGCTCCCGCTGCCACCTCTGCAGGGCTGCTTCTGACACCGTGGGGGGCTGGAGGCGGGGCAGTTGGGGGTCTGGAGGAGGGCAGCCGCACACCTGCCTTGCCATTCCTCTTCGCGGTCCTATGGTCTCTCGGTTCCTGGCAGCTGTGCCTTCTTCCCTGATAACGCAGCGCTCAGCCCCTCCAGCACTGGTTCTTACCATGTGGCTTGCGTTTCCGGTTGCAGGAGAACCACCTGAGATCATTGTTAAACAAACCTGCAAAGTCTCGGCCTCACCCCTGACCTCCTGAATCGGCATCATTGAGGCCGGGCCCAAGAATCTGCATTTTCCGACGAGCTATTTTGCGAGCCCTGTGCACTCTAAATTTGGGGAAGCTCTCCATTCAGAAAATCTGATTTTGTTTTTGGACTAATAGTAGTCACTAATATTTGTTGTAGATTTATTATATGACACTGCTCAATGTTTTGCATGCCTGAGAGATAGATCCTAATAACAACGTTGTCTTATCGGTGGGTAAATTGAGGCATAAGGGATTTAAACAAGTTGTTCAAATACGAATTAAAGGGTCAGTGTTTAAACCCAGATTTCCAGCCCTTGTCCTTCTCTTCTCTTTGGCTCTCTTATGTAGTGATATTCCATGAATGAATCTTCTAAGTTTGTTTTTTTCTTAATGTTTTATTTATTTTTGAGAGACAGAGAGAGACAGAGTGCCAGTGTGAGAGAGACAGAGAGAAAGAGAGGGACATCCATAATCCAAAGCAGGCTCCAGGCTCCAAGCTGTCAGCACAGAGCCTGACATGGGGCTTGAACACACAAACCGCGAGATCATGACCTAAGCCGAAGTCAGATGCCCAACCAACTGAGCCACCCAGACACCCCTGAATCTTCTAAGTTTAAACCGAGTACAGGGTGACTTCATGTTGTATAAAAGCTAACAAATTAAACATAGAATATTTTAAAATTGAACTTTAACTTCCATTAAAGCCTGAGGTTTGACTGGGATTTGGACTTAAGTCTCCATCCTGAGTACATCATTTTTAAGGAATATTCTTTTTTGTCCACTTCGGTCCATCAGACGCCATTGTGTGGCTCTGCTTCTCTCGTAAACTTTATCTCCTGTGCTACTTACTCTGTGTGCATGAGATGCTCTCAACTGCCCTGGGCCAGCACCTGGAAAGTTCTCTGCTAAGGGGCCAGCACCCATGGAAGCGTCAAAGGCCATGCTTCTCCCCCCTCCCCCCACACCCCTCACCATTATTCTGCTTCTTGGGAGGCTATGTGAAGAGACGGAGAATCTGGGGTTTTCCCGATGTCTGGAGGTCGCTAAACGTATTTATTTTCTTCTTCGTGGTTCCAGATTAGTGTCTGAGAAAAGTTGGCCATCAAAATAGGACCAGCCCAAGCAGGTCTGAAGATAAAAATCAATCATTCCATTCATAGTACTTTCTTCAGATTACCGTTGCTTCCAACTCCAGGGAGGAATTTGCTAAATAGACGACCTCACACGTAAGGTAAGGTGAAGAGAGGTTTTCAGTATGCATGGACCTGAGGGTCGTTAGAGAATATCTTACAGGATCAGATGGGTGGGGAGAGGTTTCTGCCAACATGCTCTGCTTGCATCTCAGATTCTGAACCCTGCACAAAATTTCGACTTGTGCCTCAACCTGGGTCACAATTGTGCTTCTGAAAGGAGTTTTGTTGGCTTTAACTTCACTAGAGCTGTGACCGCATTGAAGATCCAAAGGCGGGTCTTTATTAAAAAGTAATTTTAAAACATAATGATCTTTCACCTTAAACATTTGCAAGTGTGGTTTGTTTGTGGCAATGTGAAGATTTAAGACTAAGTGTCCCATTAACCACTTGCCAGATGTTTCCATGTCTTGGTGTGCATTTTACAAGTTGTTTGTGATAAGAACTCTTCATATTTTCTGGCATGGTTTTTTGGGAAATGAACGTATGATCCATGTACCAATTTTCTCTAGAGCTTGTATCTCATTGTTAGTTTGAGATTCCTCCCTCTGTTGAAGGGCTGGGTATAGAACACACATACTGCAAAGATGTGCCATGTAGAGACTTTATTTCCATAATGTTCTGGATTAATAGGCTTTGGTCTTCTTTTCAGTCTTAAAGTTATTCTGTATGAAAAGAAGAGGTAAATAGGAGCATTTTTGAGATGAGACAGGGACACCAGAGTGTTCGAACTTCATAGAAGAGAGGAGTATAGGTCCAAGAAAAAGACCGGTTTCTAGCTTTCTATCAAGAGCAGAAAGAGGAGGCTTTGAGCAAAGTGTGTGTGTGTGTGTGTGTGTGTGTGTGTGTGTGTGTGTGTGTGTGAGAGAGAGAGAGAGAGAGAGAGAGAGAGCGCAAGCATGTGTACATGTAGATACATACATACCTAATGGTAGGATTCACCTTAAACATCACAGAAAGACCTTGATACCCTTTTATTCCTGAATTGGATGTGGGCTATCGATTATGAATTGGTTCCTTTTTATTTTAACCCAGAATATGTAGGGTCACAAACAGTAACAGATATTTGGTACCTCTATGAAAGGAATAGCCTAATATCCAGGAACTGCCACTTTCCTTTTTCAAAAAGGCAAGAGTACAGTAGGTTTCTGTTAAGGAAGAAATGTACAGTCCAAATCCCTGAAATAGGGACACAACATCACATTATATTGTTCAAGCTGAGGAAGACTGCGGGAAACTGTCCCTTATTCCAATATTCGAAAAAAGTGATTTGTGAGTCGACCATAACGTTTTTAGGCCTGTTTAAATCACAAAATTGATAAATTAGCCAAGGAACCAGCAATTGATGTCATCTCATGTTCACATATGTTTTGATTTCAAGAATACAAATGCAATCACGGTGTCTATACTCCCCACCCCCCCCACCTCTGCCCCCCGTCACTTTGTCCCTATACAGTTTATAAAGTTAGAAAAAGTAGCTGAAATATGAAGAGTTTATTTCTTTACATTTTCAGTGAAAGTTTTTCTAACATTTTTCTTCAAACGACCTCTTAATTTATTTCCCATTTCCTCTCTTCCTCGAAGGCATAGGATCACTTTATACTCAGAGCACCCTGTACATGCAGACTCAAAGGCATCTTTTCTTTTGGCTGTTTTGCCAAACCAGGAACACTTTCTACTCCCTGGGGTCCCATTCTAAAGATCGCCATGAATAGAGAAATCTGCAAACATTGGGCTGTGCCTGGTGCCATGTGCTGGGAAGTCTCCCTAATTGAGGGACTGAGTTACAAGGTGTTAACAGGCAGGATCAGCGCTGACTCACAACTTTCTCCCTGGTATCATGGCCGGGAGAGCCTTGGTACTGAAAGGGCAACCGTGTGCAAAGCTGCAAAGCAAAAGGGAAGTTAGGGAGAGAGATACGTGGCTTGTGCCTTCGAGAGCTGGCAGGATGAGCGAGCAGAGACTTGGTGAGTGGTCAGGCCACTCCTCTGTCCTCCAGAGGTTTGATTTGGTATGCATGGGTTCTTTTTGTTAATTCCTTCATTCAGTGGTTCAGCATTCCAGAGTTCCATAGAACTGTTAACAGAGTTTCTTCCTGATTCTTGGGGAGCCTGGCAAGCGGACACCGCTTTCTCATAAGCAACCATTTTGAGGAACTTTCCTTGAGATCACAAGTGGGGAGCCAGAGCTCCACGGACTCGTTTGGCCATTTCTGAGGTGGTGGAAGGAGTTAAACTGTTTTGTTTGTTTGTTTGCAGAGGAGAGTCCCTCTCACTCAGCCAGTTTGTGATCAGCTCCGTATCTTCAGATTCTTACCAGTACCCTCTTTCAAATCCTTTCTGGTCTCCTCTCTGCACTCTGTGGGAATGCTCTTTTTTGTGTGTTAAGCCAGATCATGGCATTCATCTGCTCAAAACCTGTCAATGGCTTCTCATCAAAAGATGTGGTTCGGGCGCTCAGGCCTCCCTCCTCACCACACTGCCCGCTCAGTTCACTCTGCCTTAGCCACCCAGGGTTTCCAGCTCCCTGCAGACACTCTTGCAAGGCTCCAGCCTCCGGGTTTCTACCTGGACCACTCTTCCTCAAGACTTCTATATCCTTTTTCACACCTTCACCTTGTGCTCAATCGTCCAAGAAGCGTTCCTTGTTTGCCACATCTAAAAGTGTCTCTAGCCCCTGCGGCCACCACCCTGCCTTATTTTTCCTAATTACCACTTGCTTACATTTCTTCCCCTGCCCTGGAATAAAGTAGGGTGCCACAAAAGTAGGGGAGTTCTCTATTTTGTTAATCAGTCTCTCCAATAGCACCCAGAATAGTGCCTGGCATATTGTAGGGACTTAAGAAGTCTTTATTGCTGAAGTATGTTGAATAGTGGATTTTTGTTTTCCATTTCTTAATTATATAATCTCATTTTCTGAAAATTACAGTAGGAGGGGGAGCCGAGAAGACAGATACCATCAACAAAATAAGGCAAGATAGATAAATTCAGAGTATGGAGGACCAGGCAAGATGCAGCATCATGACTAAGAAAAATACCTCTGCTTCAATATTATGGTTAGGTCTGAAAACAATAATGCGTCTATTTGTGTAGCCCTATGCAATAAACACACACATATATTAAATTGTTAGATTTCCCCTAAAAGGCCCTATTAAAACGGTATTCCATTTTTTTTTAATGTCTGTGATGTTGACCTTGTTTGAAGTAGGATTGCCTTTATTGTTTTGAGGGGAAGGAAGGATATTAGAACTACTGGTAGGTATTTAGAACATGCCTGAGAAGTGGGGGCTGCTATTACTGAGTCTTGCATGTTGATGTTTGGAGTTTTCTGATAGTCTTTATTGCGATATTTAAGGCTGATATTCATTACTCCTCCTTCCCTGCCCTGACTGGTGTTACTTATGTGGAGGAAAAGAAAAGAAAGGCCTTAATAGCTGCCTTCAAGGAAACTACAAATCTTGTTGGGGGGGGGGGGGTCTTAAAGTAACACTGTTTTATATTGGCCTTGATGAGGTATCAAGAACACTTAAATCCAGAGCAGAAGACTGGTGCTGGATCTGACCTAATTAGATGAGCCTTTAAAAAGGGACTCGATACTTCCCTTAAGATGCGATTCAAGCCATGAGAGGGATGCTACCTGAGGGAGCTTCTCCATTGCTGGCTTTGAAGATTGGGGGTCCGAGGTGTGGGGGATATGGCAAGACATGAAGGTGGCCTCTCCTGGCTGTGAGTGGCCCCTGACGGATGTCCGGGAAAGAGATGGACCTCAGTCCTACAACCACAAGGATCTGAATTTTGCCACAGCCATATGTGCTTGGAAGAAGCAGAGAGAAATTCATCATGCTGTGCCAGGACTTTTGACCTACAGAACTATGCACTAATAAATTGGTGGTATTTTAAGTCCCCATGTTTATGGTAATTTATTACAATAGCAATAGAATACTAATGTAGAAGGAGATGTCATCCATATTAAATTAAAAAAAAAAAAAACCCTCCTAAAACTTTAAACACAAAATACAGTTTGCTTTCTGAAGGAAAGTACCTCTCTCAGGTACAAATAGCCAGCACACAGCCAGTGGGATCAAGCTCACATCAATTGCCTATTCCTTTGGGTCCTGGTTGAATGAATAGATAAAACGTTTCTGTAATTAGTAGATCAACTGTTTATAAATTAATGAGTAGCTCCAAATTACTAGGGAAGACCTAAAATAGTTTCTGCCAAGTGTTTTATCCATTCTTGGAACCAGCCTTATTCGTGCATTATAATTTAACAGTTCTTTCTTGGTAGACAGTAAAAGATTGGTTTCAGCTCTCCTCCTGTCTGAATACTGTAGTTTCTGAATTAGCAGGGATGGAATTGATTGTCTTAAAAAAATAAAGTAAATAAAGCACTTAAGATTCCCAGTGTTGCTGGTTTCATGCAGAGAGATAGCCCTCTTTGATGAATATCATGATGTTCATAGATGCTTTGCTACAGAGGCAGATTTTAAAATAGGTTTGAGTAAATGAGGTCCCTTTCCTTAGACTTGAGCAAGGCATTCTTACACAAGATGCTGTCTACATGCAGTCAAAAAACTCATGCAAACAGTCCTTTGTGCAAGGAAGTCACGGATGTAATCGCAGGCTGGGTTTTCATGAATGACGGCGCAGTAACGGGAGAGCAGATAGCCGCTCCCTGCTTGTCCCCTGCCATGGCTTGCACACCGCATGGGGCTGCCCTCCCAGCGGGAGTGTGTGTTTGTCCTGCCGACTGGGGACTGTGGTTTGGCCTCTTTGTTTACAAGAGGGAGGACGGCAGCCTCTGTCCTCCAGCTGCTGTGAAAACAGGGTTGGAAAACCAGAGCGAAGTTTCCACTCATGAACTTATTAGCCTGGAAAAACCCTGCCCAAACAAACAAACCTTTCTTAATGAAAGACCATCTGGGTTAAAACACAGCCCTCTGGGTTAGAACCCAGATGACAGGAAAAATGTAATGAGAATAGTTGTTCTTTAGCAAACTTTCTGAGCGGGATTTCCATATATTAAGTTGGCAAATGGCCCAGCGGTGAGAAACCGGAAACTGGCTCACATGCGGTTTGTACCGTTTGTAATGAAGATTTTTAGCAGTGGGATTAATTGTGCATGTTGGTCAAAGACTCCCCATCTCTGAAGGTCTCCCCAAAATGAAGTATGTGCTGGGGATCTGACTTCATATGGCCTGCAATTTGGGGGGGGATTTACTGTGTCCCAGGAGCCAGGCTTAGGTTCTCAGCACAGGATTGGTAAAAATATACCACGATCTCTCCTTTCTTGGAGCCAGTGCTCTCCTGGGGGAGATAGAAAATACCAATTATTTTAAATTGGAATTTAAATATAATAATTGGACAGGGTAGCCTTATCGTTAGAAATTTTGCTGTGAAATGGAAGACAGTCACAGAATGTAGTGATACACAGTGTGCTGGGGTGGGCCATGGGGAGGGCACAGTGACAATAAGACACAGCCATCAGAGGAGGCCGCTTTAAGGAGGTGGCATTTAAGCAGAGACAGGAATTCAGGATGAATCAGCCCCTGAAGAGTTAGGGAAGAATCCTCCAGATGGAGGAAAACACATTCAAAGCCTGACTCGGGAAGGAGTTTGATATAGTCTGAGAACTCCAAGATGGCCGGTGTGGCTGGGACAGTGATCACTAGGAGGATGTCACCAGACAAGGATGGAGAGGTAAGCTGGGGTTCTTCGCATGTGGTCTTCAAGGAGGTTTTGCTTTATAGTGTCAGAGTGTTGGGGAGCCATTGAAGGTTATACAGCAGGGGAGTGCCATGCTCTGCTGTGCATTTCAGACCTCTCTGCCTACTTTTATGAAGAAGGGACTGTAGAGGGGAAGGGGAGCAGCAAAAGGCGAGGTGACAGTGGAGACAGATAGGGATGGATTGGAACAATCCTTTGGCAGAAGCAGGACTTGATGATGGGTGGCGTGTGGAAGGTGGAGAATGGGGGAGGGGGGGTAAGACCAGGATGATACCCAGACCATTTTTTCAACCCTTTGCCTTGCCCCTCTTCTTATCTATTAGCATCTCAGGAAAAATAAGAATGGGCTTCTGAGATCATTGCTTTGATCAGTCGGTGCCAGAACCCAGTCATCTAGAATTCTGTGCAGAGCATCTTAAGCCCTCTGGACATTGACATAGAGCGCCGACCTGCTGAATTAATAACATACCCATGCTATTGTAGACAGGCAGCCACAGTCACTTACACCACCGGGCCCTCTTCATTACAGCTTTGCTACCTTGTCCATCGTGTCTACAAGCTTCACATTAAAGACTTTGGTCCCAAGGTATCACTGAAAACACCTGCACTAACCCCTGGGACTCTGGGGGAAATATTGGGATGCAGGCATATAATGAAACAATTTAGTTACGTGGGAATTTATTTTTTCTAGCTTTTGTATGTCACTCACTAAAGGTGCAGTGGTCCAAATAAAGGCTGTTTTGTATGTATGTTTCCCCATGGCACTCTGTTTTACTACAGAGCTTTGGAAAGATGAAAAGAGTCACTTAACTCATTCACAGGTAGAAGTTAGGGGTGGAAAGATGGAACATTTCATTGCAGAGATGATGCATTTACTGTTAACTATGTGTTGCCTGGTCTGGTTATTAAACTGTGGAGGGGAGCTGTCTTTGTAATGTTCTTGTTACCCCCTTTTCCAGTGTTTTTGTACCATGATAGTCTGGTGTCTTCCATTGTCTAGAGTACATTTTTCTCTTCTTTGATATTTTTCAGGCATCAGACTCAGTTTTAGAACTTTCGTTACCTGCTTTACCATGACTATCCAACCCCCTCCCCACCCCCCCCCCCCCAAATTATAAAAATATGCCCTGGTAATCGGTAATGAAGGCAGAAATAAATGGTAGATGGGGATTGCAGACTAAATGATTCCATTTGGTTTTCAACCCATCATAGTAATGATATCTTCCTCTTGGGACCAGGGCCTGGGGGACTTAGCCTGAGATGGTGGGAGAAGCCTGTGTCTCGGAATCATTTTCACAGGGTCCAAAGCTGAGCTGTGCCGGCAACTCACAGTGGGACCTTGCTCTGCTCCACTTCCTCACGTGTAACGTGGTAACAGCACCTGCCCTGCCTCCACCACAGGGTTGGGGTGAAAAATCAACTGGGAGAGAAAAGTCCGGCATGAAGCGGCTTTTGTCAGTTGTACAGACCGTGTTAGCATCCGTGGCTGTTGATGTCGTTTCTCCACCAATCACGGGAATGTTAGGTGTAGCCCCCAACCAGATCTAGCCTTCCTAGTTGCTTTCGTCTGGTGGTAACCACTACTTTCAAACAAGTACCCAAAGGCCCAAACTGAAAGTATGAATAATACAGCTGCAGCACATTTGAAAAAGGATAAACCTTCCTGGACTGTCTCGGGAATGTTTGGTTAATTATTCCTATATATGTCATCTAGAGGAGATCGCTCCCCGCTCTACCCTCCCACAGACTCATATGGAAACACAACCCAGTCTTGGTTCCTCCCCCCCTTCACTAGTTTAGATAAATTGTGAGTTTTAGGGAGAACATTTCAGATAAGAAGTACTTTTACATGGTTGAATGTGACCTCTAGATTCTTTTATGTCTCCTAGCATTTGCATTAAAATTCCAAAGGGGTGACATACTGGCTGAGGAAGCTGACACGGAGGAGATGGGAAAAAGTCATTAGCTCATTACTCGGTTTTTATTTTGTAACCACTTAGAATAAGGCTCTGTATAAAATAGGAGTGTAATGATGTGGTTTTAGTTGGAGCCAGATGTGGTTGTTCAGAAATAAGTAAGCAAAGGGTTGCCAGACATTCACATTTCACTGGGCATCCTGTATCGTTGTTGTTTACTAAATCTTTGCAATCCTTGAAACAAAGTATGATATCTCCATTTACTGCACAGCACCTACGCCCTTCCTCAGCAAAGAGGCTCCTTCACATCATGGGACAGAGTGGATATTGAGAGGGCATGCATTCCACACCACCTTTGTGCAAACAGATAAGGTCCTAGGCACTGAGTTAAAGTAACTTCACTGTTAATTATTGTGCTCTGGAGTTATTTTCCTTGAAATGAAACTCCTATCACTCTACCTATTTCCACACTCACTCTTTTGTTAAATGGCTAGGTTATGCATAGCTCCTCTCGGCTAACTTCAGGGTTTGGTGTTATAGATTTGTGTCCTTTATTGTGTACCCATCAGGCCACCGATCTTGGATACCGAGTACAGAGATGTTTACGTGGATCTCATCCCTCTCACCGAATCCTTCCTATGACCAAGGCCAGGTTGTGATTGAGAGGACCCCAAAACCCTGTTGAGGGACCACCCTGTGCTTCATTTTGTACAAGGATTTCTCTACCTCTTCTGCCATCTGTGTTCCTTGCTCTTTTTATATGTGTTCTCTGTATTAGGTTTACAGATTTAAAATGGCTTTTGGTCTGCTGTGAGCCCCACATCATCTTTGCCTCTCGAATTTATCAACTTATTCTAAGTTCATCCTAGCCTCAGGCAATTTCTTTTCCAGCTAGCAGTTTCTTTTACTACTTTGTCATACTAGCTGGTGTCCCTACTAAAGAAGCACTTGGATATATGAAAGATCTTAGGATTAAGCGTCCTTATAAACCCTAATGCACTGTATAACAATGGGTTTCCTGAGAGATCAGTCCCAAAAGATTCTGCTCACTCTATCCAGGGATGCAAACACTAGAACATTAATATCCAGGGCCACTCCTCCCTTCAGGGGGTCACGCCTGGGATACCAATTTCCTGACATCTTTTTTGCTATCACTACTCCGCTCATCCAAGAAAGTCCCTATCCCTCTCTCCCCCAGGATCATCTCCCTCTCCACCACCAGCCCTTCTCCTACTGTACTGTTTTAGGATTAAATCTTCCATTTGAGTTGTTAAACAAATGTATACTAATTTAAACTTCCATTGAAGTGTAAACCTTATAAAATGTTATGCATGTATGCACCCATGTAATTATCACCAGATTCAAGATATAGAACATTCCCAGTGCACTGTAATATCCCCCATGCAATTCGTTGATATTTTCTTTGCATGATTTTAGACTTCATACAAATGGAACCATACTGCATGTACCTTTTTTGTTCCCACCTTCCTTAATTCAGCATTATGTCTGTGAGATTTCCTCCAGGAGCTTGTATTCATCTTGGTTCGTTCTTTGTTCTTGCTGAGCAGTATTCCATCGTACAAATGTGCCACAGTGTGTTTACCCATTAATGTTATGGATGAATATTCTGGTTTCCAGTTTGAGGCTCGTTATGAATATAGCTTGTATAAACATTTTTATACATTATCTTTTGATGGAAACACTTTTTTTTCCCCTGCCGGCTATATAGCCACAAGTGGAATTGCTAAGTGATAGGTTATTCAGATGAGACTTTTAATGGGAGAAATTGAATTTGATTCTGAAAATTATGCTTCACAGTAAGCTTTGTGGGGTATATTTTTCCATAAGTTGGGAAATAGCTCTAATGGAGTTCTGAATACTTTTTGCTTGCTACTCTTGGAGAAACTATTCTTCCAAGTTTCCAGTGTTATTTTGAACATGAATTGGGGTTTGTTTGTTTTCTTTACGTCTTAGCCCACTTTTTGTAGCTCATGTGACTATTTTCTATATTAGCCTCCTTTTTCCTCCAGGATTCAGGTTCTTTTTGAAAAATAGTAACATATGGATCCAGGGTCAACGCTGTCAGAGTCTTTCTTGTGAAATTACTCCTGGGTTGACACTGAACTACAGATGACAAGTTTGCCAAATTATATGAAGCAAAACTAAAACTCAAGTGAGGAGGTTAACTTTTCAAATGGATTTATTTGGGCAACTAGCGTTGTATGAACCCATCACTCTGTCAGGTACCGTAAAACATAGCCATTATTTGTAAGGAGCTGACAGTTTGGTACTGGCAGGGGGCGGGGGCCTGCAGAAAAGGAAACCAATGTTTTTAATGTCCTTTATATATTGTCCTGCATGTTAGAGGGGAGGGCAGGGGTGTGGGGGCATGTATGTCAGACCCGGGGACTCAGAGAAGGCTTCTTGGAGGAGGGGATTTTGAAGGAAGAGAAAAATGGAGGTATTATGAGAAGGTAGGGTCGGGATAAGGGACTTGTACTATAGGTAACGGGTCCAGACAGCATATTTAAAGGAAGGGAGGCATGAAATAGTATTATGCATCTAGTAGCCATTTTTAGGGAACAACAACAATTTTAGGGAACAACAACAAACAGCTAAAAAAAAGTTTTTATTCCATTAATGGTGCTATTGCTGTATACATTTCTGAAATGCCTCTTTTGGAATGACTTTCAGAGCTAATTTTCAAGCCACACCAGAAAATCACCCTTGATACTTTATAGCTTTGACCCAAATGGTACACCCCAGCTGGATACTCAGCCAGAGCTGTCTCCTGAACACTTTTGGCTCATTTCAAAGAAATACAATCTGTCTTCAGAAGGCTTTAAGACTTAACCACTATTAAGAACATTCAAAAGCTTGTGTGTCTCAGGCATCAATTCCAAAACGGCACTTGTGTGCAAAAAGCACTTCTCATTGGAATAAGTCTGTAACCTTCTCCGGTTGAGGCTCAGTTTCCCAAAGACTTGTCTTTCAACCAAATTTCTATTTTAGAAACTTTTTTGGTCAAAATTGGATCATTTTATGTGGCGAGAGATAGTGGATGTGCTTCATCGTAAACCCAGGTCTTTTTGAGGAAGAACTTTATTATGTAGCATTATAATTAGCCTAGGCTTGGTGAGACTGGCTTGTAACCCATGGAAACAAGGGTCCTCTGGGAGACAGCCCTGAGAAGCAAAAGCAAAATCCAGGTGATGGTCATCAGTGGTATCAGCCTGATTTCGGCCAACAGGAGGATCCATGAAGCCATGGGGCAGCAGGGGAAGGATGAGGGAGGGTAATAGAGTAGAGAAGAGGGCCGGGGAAGTAGGAGGCAGAGCCTGGAGAGTCATGGAAGCTGGCCCCACAGAGCAATGCTCAGTTAAATGCCTAGCCTCTGGCTGTATATTTTGAGTTGACCTTTTCTTAGTTCTTTGGCTCGTATGACATGTAAACAAAAATAAACCAAATGATAGGTCTTATCTGTTATTTCCCATGTTTTTAATCAATCTGAGTTATTTTTGAGGATGGGAATAGTTTTATGACCCAGTGAGGTGAAAGGGGATGGGAAAAATGATAAATTTTTCACATCATGTAAAGACTTTATTTAACGAGGGACTAAACTTTGGAGCTGGCCTACACTGGTCTACAAGCTTACGCAGAGTCCTGTCTGTCATTTATTTGTTTCCACTGCCTCAACAGTTTACTTGAGTTGTTATCGTGAACTTGGCTTCAACAAAAACACATACACCATGTAATTCCGAGTAATTAGGTTCCCAGCTCAGTTTTGCCAGCATCTTTCAGGTGTATTTGCAGACTTTTTCTATAAGGTGTAAAGACCCCATATTAAACTAGCATCACTGTTAATATGCAAATACCCAACAGCATACTTGGGGATGGAGATCCTGAAGACTGCTAGAGTCGTCATGTATTTCTTCACACACGTTACAAATTCTCATGCAGTTTTGGTTAGGATGCCCCCGAGGATGTACCTGCTCACCTGAGCCAAGACCATTTCCAGTCGAGCGGTTGTAGTGGAAGAGGAGGGACTTACTGGTGATCCCCACTCTCCTGTCGTTTTGTCTCCTGCCCTTGCATCACGTGTGGCCGTCAGTTCATTGTCGGCACCATGGGAGTGTCCACATCAGATCAAGGAGGAGAACCAGCACTGAATTTCTTGTAAAAATAAAACATTTCCACTGGGTCTACGAGTTCTCCCACCACCACCACCACCACCACCACCACCACCACCACATAGTGTGTGTCTGCAAACAGCATTGAGCCTCACACCAGGGCTTTTCTTGGGTTTCAGGATCTTTCTTTGACTTCTGCTGAAACTTATGAAAACTAGTGAAGAAAAGTTACTGGTATTAGACTTTGCATTTGCCACCGTAATATGTGTGCACGCATGTGTTGTGTGAGCACATGCCCTTTTTTCTCCCCTGGAATAGACAAAAGGTGCTGGAGTATAATGAAGTTGCTCCCCTCACAGCTCTTCACCTCTTCCTGCCATCTGAATGAGGATGGTTTCATATATTCTCTGCCAGCAATTGACCTTTCCCGTGTCTACCTATTACTTACTAATTTTATTTGTGCCCAGCGCCCTTGCCACAAATTTGCTTTTCAAGTAGAAAACGATAAATATTCCTCTACAATGTTCTACTGCTCTGAAAAATAAATGGGCAGAGGTTATAAAATATGGCACATCGCACAATGGATTCTTCAACTGCTCTCCGGAAAGCCAGGAACCTCTTCTAGTGCCAAACTTGATTTAATTTTTCTGTTGTTCAGGTTGTCTTGTGTTATGAATGGCCCTCTTGGTGATCCCAAACACATTGGCAGAGACCTCAAGAATGTCTTTTCAGAAAAAATCAAGATGGGGGGTAGCATTTGCAGAAGGACTCAACCCAGATGACCATCAGGCATCTATAATTTACACTAACCATTCATTCAATAGGTTTGAGGGCAGAGGAAGGATGCTGAGCATTCTTTGGCTCTTCATCACTGATGTTGGTTTCAATGGCTTCTTTATTTCCTTGCAGTTAAGTCATTAATAATCATGAGGAGTCTATAAACTTTGGATTTAATCTTCACCAGTAAGTGAGACCCAAGGAGTAATATCCTTTGACTATAGACCATTTCTCTAATTTATCCTCAAAACTGACTTTGTCCCTTCAGGTTTCTGTGGTCCCCTTCACTACAAGAAGTAAATCCCATGGAATGATTTTGATCAGGAAACAGGTGTCAGTAACTATTTTGTGCCTTTTAGCTCCAGCTGTGCTTTGTGTGGGTTGGCCAGAGTTTAGCACATCATTTCCACTCCAGGAGTTTGCCCATTACTCAGGCTCTGGGGGCAGGGGAAATGTAGTAGTGTTGTGGAAAGAGGTACGAGATGCATTTTCCTTTGACTTTCTATAGCAAGTGAAATGGTTTGGTTGGAAATAAGTTCAGGTGGTTACAGGCCCCTCCCTTTCCAAACAAGACAAATTAAGGTCATTTTGCTCTTTCAGAGAGCCAAAGGCAAGCCTACACAGGGGAGGACACCTGGGGGCTGGGACTGGAGCCAGGAAAGCATGTCACAGGGTTTGAAGACCTTCTCTGTAGGACAGACCATGCTAGGTAATCCCTCAAGGTCCCTCATCCTTCCTAGAATCCTGTGAGGTAATTCTTACTGGCTTTATTTTCCACATGGAAAAACTGAGATAACCTGTGATTACAGTGTCTAGAAGTAACAGAAAATGGCAGATTTAAAACCCTTGTTTTTCAAGTATACTCCACCATGTGCGTTCTCCCACATATGTGTTCTCAGTTCATTTAAATCAGATTTGCAAGGAATTTTGGCTCTATCTCAGTCAAGTTTATAATTGCTAAATCATGATGTGAGCATCCAGATCACTAAGAATTTCAACTAACCCAGTTTCTCAAGTGTGGTTGTAGACCACTTACCTTGAAATCACTTGGGAGGACTGGGCACAGGGAAGGAGTTGTTGACTATGCTGATTCCTGGGCTCTGCCTCCGACTAACCAGATCAGAAGTTCTGAGGGGTGAGGCCCAGTTATAAGCACTCTGGGTGATTTGTTTGTGCACTAAAATGTCAGAGCCATGCAATACAACTTTTTTTTTTTATAGATTCCCCGTCTCCCCCTCCCCCTGCAAAGGCCTTGGGGACAGAGTATGTCTACAAACTGCCAGTTGGTGAATTCTGCTCGAAGATCACCTGGTTTCATCTCCTCCTCTTACACAAAAGGAAGCTGTGGTTTACAGGGTTTAAGTAACTTGTTAAAATTCTCATGGCTTATTTGTGGTAGAGTGGAGTAGACTAGAACCAGTTTTCCTTTCTCTACGCTGAAGCTTGCTGCCTCCAGTCTTTTAAAAATCAGCTAATCAAGGAAACTTGGATCCATTTCAATCCTGTCAGTGACCCTACACTCCACATAAAAGATGAATCCTGTGAGAACCACCGTTCTGATTCACACTCATTTGAATGTTGAAAAAAAAAAAACAGTGCATTTTCCTGCGTTCTCTGTAGGAGGTGGAAAGATTCAATAAGCTAGCTAAAAAGGGTTCTGTCTAACACAGGCACGTGCACACGTGCACACGTGCACACACACACACACACACACACACACACCCTGCAGGTGGATCCATCACAACATGAGGCACACATGCAGGATTTATGCAAGACTTCCATGGATTTTTTCAGTATTTGGAGATGATTGCTTTTTTTTTTTAATAAAAGAAATGTTTTTAACATTTATTTATTTTTGAGCGAGAGAGAGCGAGCATGAGTGGGGGAGGGTCAGAGAGAGATGGAGACAGAATCCAAGGCAGGTTCCAGGCTCTGAGCTGTCAGCAAAGAGCCCCACGCGGGGCTCGAACTCACGGACCGTGAGATCGTGACCTGAGCTGAAGTCAGACACTTAACCGACTGAGCCACCCAGGCACCCTGGAGATGATTTCTTAAACTGTACATTGAAATAGTTCCCTACAGATTAAGCTAGAATTTCACCGTGGCCTCAGAAGTAAGAGAATTTGCATCTCTGGGATCCACGTGTATATTTTAACAGGGGCGTTTCACTTTTTGTTACACAGGGAGCCTCACACTGTGGTTGACATTTTAGTTTACAGGGCTGGATGCATCGATTGCGGTACAGTCCTGGAAAAACAAAATGTGGAGGAGATAGCTTTGGAAAACTGTCCAATTCAGTTAAGAAACAAATTCCTGAGTACAGTTTGTTTATTTTTTTATGAGTGCTCATAGACCGAATAGCGTGAAAGATACTTTTTGGATGGGGTCCGTGAGGGAAGACACTGAATCCTGCTTGTTTGCATTTTCACTTGGGATCCCAAATAATGAGTCTTCTCATAGAAGACTTGGACCCTGCCCGCAGGCCTTCAGTAATAATGAAACTGCTTTGTTTTGCTCCCTAATTGTTTCATTTGTAAGTCTTCCCTTTCCATTGGAGGTGGTAAACTCCTTTGTACGAGATCTGCTTTTTGCATTTTTTGGTTTGTTTATATACCGTCATAGGTATAGAGCCTATTTTTGCTTAATAAATACTTTGGGGCACAAAAGGAGGTACGTATTTGTTTTTTCTTTCAACATGGTGTTTTTGCATGCCTTCTCTGCCAAATGTTATACTTCATCCAGATTACTGAACACAGCTGCATGCAGTAGGTAGTTTGTAGTCAAATATTGATTGCTTTGCATAAGGCAGGATGGGTAGGGTTTAATGCAGAACATGCGCTTTGGGAGGAGGCAGGCTTTCTGATCCCCAGTGGTGATTCTTACTGCCCCTTGTGTGATCTTGGACAAGTTGCTGAATACCACTTACCCTTTGTTTTCTGTGAGTTAGAAATAACTCGGCAAGGGGCGCCTGGGTGGCGCAGTCGGTTAAGCCTCTGACTTCAGCCAGGTCACGATCTCACGGTCTGTGAGTTCGAGCCCCGCGTCAGGCTCTGGGCTGATGGCTCGGAGCCTGGAGCCTGTTTCCGATTCTGTGTCTCCCTCTCTGTCTGCCCCTCCCCCGTTCATGCTCTGTCTCTCTCTGTCCCAAAAATAAAAAAAAAAAATAAATAAAAAATAAAAAAAAAAAAAAAAAAAGAAATAACTCGGCAATGTTGTGAAGATTAAGTAGCAGAATGCATGAGTAAGCAAATGACAAGTGTGATGGCTAGTATTATTGTTTTTAGCAGGAACAGTAACAGCAGTAGGTCCATTTTTGTTCTGTTGTTTAAATGTAATTTTTAAAGTTTTATTTATGTAAGTGATCTCTACGCCTGACATGGGGCTCAAACTCACAACCCCGAGATCAAGAGTCACACACTGTACCGACTGAGCCAGCCAGATGCCCCAATTGGTCCATTTTTGAAGGGGGTGGCTGTGCCAGATTATTTAGGTAGGTGCCAATTTCATTTGACTTTTGACCTTTGGAAGGAACAGATAGGCTTAATTTTGGGGTTTCCCCCCCAAAGTATGGTGTGTTCAGTTCACATCCATATTTTATGATGCTTCCATTTTAAACATACTCTCCCAAGTTAACCAAGCTGAAATTCTAAGCATGGCAGCCTGAAGATGTCTCCTGTTCGGGAAGAATTTGGTGTTGTTGTTTGATGACTGTTTCTTCTCAAGTTTTTGGTCTGAGGAAAGGGCAGCATTTCCTTGGCTGTGGGCCCAAACAAAGACATAAAAATAAGAACAAGAAACTGAATAGAAATGGGGGGGTTTTGAGTGAAGAGTTGGTCATCCTAATAGCTCCCCTCCCATCAGACATTCAGGTGCATTCTGGGAGAGTTAACTGAATTCAAAACACTCACCTTGACAGGGTCACCTTTAAGTGCCAGGCGCAAAACTGTAATGAGCTTTCTCTTCTCATAATTCTTCTTTTCATGATTTTCTCAGCTGGATTCTTCAAAGGATTATTTGTAAAGACCTTTATGGTGTGTTATGATTTAATCAGATGTAGCTTGAATTTCCCAAGATGTGTTAATTATCATCGCCACACAAGTGCAACCGAGGAAGCAAAATGTTTTTCATTTGGGCAGGTTGAGGGTTTGTTTAAAATGTACTTAGGGCCATTAGGATCAAATCAAAATATAGTGCATGGTAATTATGCATGAAATAAAAGATTACCTGCTGTTTAAGTAGCCAGTTTCCTGATAATATTGCAATAAGTCTCGAGAGAAAATTGGTTTCCCAGTAGCAGTAAAACACCTTATTTAAGGGACAAAGTGAACTGTATTAGATTGAAAAATGAAGAAGAGATCAAGAAAAAAAATTTTTTTACCTAAATTATCAGTGGATCTTATCATCAGTGTTAAGGAAAAATTACTGTGTTAATCTTTCCCTTGATCAAAATGGAGAATGATTTGTTTGCATTTAGATGGCAGTGAAGTTGGTGTATTTCAGATTCGATTAAATACAAGAAAGAATAAATGTCTCATGTAAGAAAGGAAATGCATATGTGAATGCCTTACTATGAGAGCAGTATGAAGCCTGACTTCAGACAGGTCCCAAAATTGAAGCCCAGTCCCCATGCTTACCAGCTGTGTGACCTCTTCCTTCCATGTTACTTAGCCTCCGTCCCTCATTTTCTTTATTGGCAGAGTGGGGATGTTAGTCCACCAGACCTTGCTGTAGAGATTAAGTAAGATAATGTATATAAAGCACTCAGACACATTTATCATATAGTAGTGATAAATTAATATTAGATGTGGTTATCATGTCAGCCAGGGGTGTGGCTGATTAAAAATAGTCTGGAGAGCAAGGGGGAACCCTAAACAGTCATATGATATACGTAAGGTAGACATCTCATTCTGTGTTGGAATTGGACGCTGCTTTGTGGACCTGTCATAATGAGGACGATACAAAGTTTACAAGTGTGCTGATGTGAGGAATTTCCCGTGTCACCCATTGGATCATTTTTTACCTTTTAAGGAGAATTAAATGTTGAAATAGACCTGTTTGTGGTAATTTGGCTAGCGGAATAGGTGGTTTCTATGGAGTTGTTTTATTTGTTTGTGGATTGTTTTTGTGTTTTATTTTTTGGGTTTGTTTGTTTGTTTGTCATACACTTGCCCTCGATGAAGAAGAAATACTTCTCTTGGTTATTCCTCTAGTGGGAAATTTGGACATTGCCCCTCTCCTCTGTTCATGGTGAGAGGAGTTGCTATTTACTCCACAGGTCTGAACCATCACGCATATGGTTAAACATTGACTAGTTTACAGAAAGTCTTTTTTTTTTCCTGCTAATTCTAAAAATGTAGCTTCTTTTTGAGTATTAGGAAAGAAGTTCAAGAGATTGATTAATATTTATTGAGCCTATTACATAGCTGATAATGTACTTAGTGCTTTCACAGTTTCTACCTTAAGCATAACTGGAAGGAGGGGAGCTTGGGCGGCTCAGTCGGTTGAGCATCAGACTCTTGATTTCAGCTCAGGTCATGATCCCAGGGTCATGGGATCCGGCCCTGCGCTGGGCTCTGTGCTGAGCATGGAGCTGCTTGGGATTTTCTCTTCCTCTGCCCCTTTCCCCCGCTCCCCTGCTCGCTCGCTCTCTCTCTCTCTGAAAATAATTAAAAAAAAAGTAACTGGAAGGGAAGAGGAAGAAAGAGATTCTTTGTCTCTGTGTATTAGAGAACTACCCTTTAAGTGTCGAGGTTTGTATATGGTCTTCTCAATTGCACCATATCTATTGAAACTGTGTAATCAGCGTCTTCTGACCCCAAAATGCCAGCATCATCTTTGGTGGACTTTGAAGCTAATTTCCCCTTGTTTTCCATGTAACCATTGAAAAACTAAATGGAGACATCTAGTGCTCTGCTGCGGGGGGAGCCCCCCGAATTGGCAGCACTGATTTGGCTCCAGGTTGGTAATTGAACGGTAGCAATCAGCCTGTGTGATCTTTAATATTCTAATATTGCCGACTGACGCCCAGGACACCAGACGTCTTGTAATTGAACACGAAATCATCCTGTGCACAAGACTGAAGAAAAACAACACATAATTTAGACCATATTTTATCTTCACCCTCAAGTTCCAGTGGAAATGCTGGTTGTATCTTTCCACTCTCAAGTCCTCCCTTATCTCAAGTACAAGGTGTAGGAATACTGAGAGTAAATTAGGGTGAATTCATTTCTTTCGGACTCTCCTTTTTGCTTCGTTTGTTTAGCCAACAAATCCTTCTTGAACGCCCACTGTGTACTAGGGGATACGTGTCTAGGCACCTGGAATGTAACAGTGAGGAAAACAAAAATTTTTGTGTGAAATTCACTCTCCTCCTGAAGGGAGGTTGTTAGGATTCTTCAAGGTGTCCTTTGCCTCCTGTGGTTGTATTTGGAATGAAGAATTAAACCAGAAGGCAAAATGCACCGTACATCCTGTTTTGGTAAGCAAACCTCTATTCCCACACCCCCCACAATTTCCACACTTCTACCCACACACCTTGGTGGGAGGAGGAGGGGAGGATAAGATAAAATACACTGTACATGGCAGTGTTTGCTGTGATCATACCAAAGTCTGTATAACTCAGTCTCTAGTCTCAATAATTGGTATTTTATGGAATCGGCATTGACTCTTTCCTTGTTGTCCCAGTGGACAATTCTTCATTTTCCTGGTACCAAAAGTTCTACCCTCTCCATAAATTTATGATTATGGCAGTTTTTATTTCTTTCTCTTTCATGTGCAGTAAGTACTCTACAAGCCAATGTGATAGCTGACCTCAGGGGATCCTTATAAAAACTTAGCAGACAAAAATTGTAAGCACTTCATTGGAATTCTACTAATTCTGGAGTTTGGATCAACTGGGAGGGTTGTCTAGACTGAAGCTTATCTTTGTTTTACATTGCTATCTTCAAAGATCATGCAAATTAAGAGGATAGAGAGGGAAATATTTAAAGTATATAAGTAAACAAATGATAAAAAGCATTGTAATTCCCCAAAGCAGGTTCTTTGAGAATGCACAATGGTTTGTGCTTAAAATTAATATTCCATATTTTATAGCTTTCACCAGCTTTAATCAGCATAACCACTTAGTCAAAATTATTAAGACTTTCTTCAAATGAACCTGACTCCCCAGTGATGGGGAGAGGAGGTGGGTTGCATGTAATAAAATCAATTTATATTTGGGGTAAACAACCGTACACATTACGCTCTTGGGAATAAAATAGCAGTGGCTAAATTTGATCTGCCACATTTCCAGCAACAACATTAGCCGGTTTTGCTTTTCATAGCACAGATTCCTAGAAAGAAGAGTATTCCAAATGGATAATGCCTTCCTATAGCTGCGGTATAGCCCACAGTACATTCCTCTACCAGGAGGTGGCGATTCTTTCAATTCAGGAGGCTGATCCCCTGACCAAGACTGAGATTACCTGGTAACTGACTGAGGGAGAAACCAGTGACCAAAACTAACACATGAGCACTTTGAGGTGGCTCTATATCAATGGACAAAATCTGAAGCAACTGAAAGACTGAATTGAGTGTCTTGTGAGCTTTTTGCCCGCATGTTGATCATTGGTTATAACCTGAGGTCTTGCTTACAAAACAGGTATTGAATCACTAATTTATGAAGGCTACTAAGTGAAGAATTCATAGTTCACTCAGACAGTTGGGGGGATCTCTAAGACTCCCCCTTTTTTAAAGTAGGTTCGAAGCCCAGCATGGGGCTCAAACACACGACCTTGAGATCAAGCATTGCATGCTCTACCAACTGAGTCAGCCTGGCACCCCTCTATGACCCCTTTTCAGCTGTGGTTCTGTGCAAGGCAACCACAAGGGAAAGCGTTGTTTAGACACCATATTTCAAGGCTCCAGCTGCTCTTCTGCCTGTAAAAGTACTGTTCTAGCTGCATCTTGTTGTAGGGACCTGCAGCTGGAAACTTTCTTGAGAAAGACCTATCTTTCAGGTGCAAGACCTATGCTTATTTTCTGTGAGAATATTTGTTCCGAACAGAACACAGCTGCGTCTCACTCTATGTGAATTCTGAAAATAAGTGCGTGTAAGTTGCATGTTTGCAAATAGCGTCCCATTTGAAAACTTAAAAGCTTTTAGGAATCCACATAAATGTCAGCTCCCTTCATAATGATTCTTTGGGTACATCCAGATTTCTGTACGTTGGGTTTGCTTGAATTCACTATAAATTTTAATTGCAGAGCATGTTCAAGTCAGTGATTAATGTCAAAGATATCTATTTATCCTCAGGCCTCTGCGCTAGGATCCCCCCCGCCACCTCAATTCCATATGCTCTTTCCTCGACATCTGCTTCAAACTCAAGAAATTCTTCGGACAAGCAAATGGCCTGAAATTTCATCAGGCTTAGAGTCTCATCAATACCAAAGCAAATGGTACTGAGATTATTTCCCAATAATGTTTTCTTGCTGGGAGAATCACCGGGGCAAAGAGGGTGTAGCATAGAACATCTTGGGCATATCTCACCACTGTGGAATTCTACCTCGTTATTATTTGAAAAACAAAGGATTCCTTGTAGCCCTTCAATGCACTAACACTCACATAGTTTGCCCCAGGCTTCTCATAAGTAGCAGTATCCAAAATTAAATGTCTAATTTCACTGCTTAAACATCCTTTGTCGGCACAGTATCCAGGATGCTTATTATCACTTCCCCAAGATGGCCGCCTAAGGCAGTCGACTCCGTCAAAACCAAATTGTAATTAAACTATTTTCGTTTTTCACGCACCTGCCTTCACATTTTTCTGCGTTTATTATGCATGGTGAAAATTCCTCATTGCCCAGATCCAGGTACTTCTAATTATGTACAAAAGAAATTGTTTCCTAAGATTCATTCACTCCTTAATTTCCTTTTCTATCTAATCTCGGTGGAGTACCTCTAAGACGAGGTGATGGTGGTGGTGGTGGTGGTGAATAATTTGTTTTTGGTGTAGGTGAATGAAAACTGGAAGAGTCCATTAGGTTTGCAACTTTTTGTAAGTTTTTGAAGAAAGCAAAGGCATAGTGGGGATAAAATATGGGGGGAATACATTTAGATTACTCATACAAAATAGTTTTGAGGTTAGCCATAGAAAATGCAAATCTTATTCAATTTGCAGGTAAATCCATAACTTAGGTTTTATATTGGATATCTATTATGTGTACTCACTGTGCTAAATCTAATGTTCTAATCAGTGTCGTCATAACCCTATGAAGTCATATTGAAGCTTTGAGATTCTAGGTATCTTAACCCATGGTTATGGAGAAAGTACATGGCAAAAATTGGGCATCCAGGGAAGAGGTGGGATGTGAACTTAAACATGAGCCTCCTTCAGTGTGGGTTCCTCACCTCTAACACCGACCGGTCTTCAATGCTTGGTTCAGTGTAGCTTGGACAACTGTCTCATGAGGAAACATTGCAATGTGCTCTTATGAGTCTGGGCTCTGGAATCAGACAAACTTGGGCTTTCTCTCCATCTTTTCTCCTCTCTATGACCTCGAGTGTTCCCATCCGTGAAATGGGGACAATGACTAGTTACCACAGAGGGTGACCGGGAGGTTAAGTAAGATAGTCGAAGGTATTTATCTTGCACCTGCATCGAGCAGGTGGTGACAATAGTGACGACCATGAGGATGGTGTAGTTACATGTTCCCCTCCCGAGGAAGCACCCCCATCCCTGTGCTTGTAGCATGAGGTCACTGCTGGCTTGGAAGGATAGAACATCTTCGGTGTATGGGGATCCTGAAGCAGAGCAGGATGATGGAAGTGTCAGTAACAAAGCAGGGCTGGTCAGCAGCAAGGCCGGGGAGGGAGACAGGAGGTCAGCAGGCGGGCCCTGTGTGCCACGCATGAGAGTTCGGTGTCTCCTCCAGGAAAATGGGCTGCCCCCAGCGAGCTTTCCCCAGTGAGTGCAGCTTTCCCACACACTAACCACTCTCAAGCTGTGCTCATTTCCCTCACTCCAACCGATGTGTTGCTATTTTCCCAGGTGTAAAGTGATGCTTGTTGGAGCAGGTGTTGAACATTAGACCCAGAGTTCATCCGTGGGGCCCCCAGCTGATAGGCGCCCATTGATTTTATCAAAAACGAGACGCTTTGATAAAGGGCGGTAGTGGGAACTCAGTGCAGATAAGCCCATCCTACTGCTGGTTTTCTGTGGCTTCAGTGGAAAGACTTACACATGGAATACAATGGGAATGCTTTAATAGAGAAGCCAGAAAGGAAGTGCAGGACTTGTAGGTGGAAATGGTGTGTTGGAGGTGAGGGGAGAAGATCTTTGAATCTATTTTTTTTTTTTAATGTTTATTTGGTTATTTTGAGAGGGAGAGAGAGAGAATCCCAAGAAGGTTCCACGCCATCAGCACAGAGCCCAATGCGGGACTCAATCCCATGATCCGTGAGATCATGACCTGACCCGAAATCAGGACTCAGACACTTAACCCACTGAGCCATGGAGGCGCCCCATATTTTTAGCCAAACAATTTAAACTTTAGTAAATCACTTACTTTTGACTGGGTGAACTGAAGAAAGGGTCTGGTTCTACAGGCAGGGATTAAAACTGGTGCCTTTGGGTCATAGTTAAATGCCCAATAAATATTTGCTAAGCAGTGGATCAAGATTATTGTGTTTCTCTGAGTTTAGTTTATTATTGTTGTTGTTTTAATTTGGAAAGCAAATAAGCAGCCAAAGAATTATGTTAGAAGTAGCAACTTCAGTAGAAGGAAAGATGAGTTTTTAGACTAGATTTGATTCGGAGAATAGTTTGATGACTCAAGTTTTGTCTTGGTTTATGAGTGGATTCAGCATCCCTGTTTTTTCCTTTACCAACAGTGGTTTATGTTTGACTCAAGTGTGGGACACACACTTTGGACACAGGTCTGGTTCGTTTTGGAATTCAGGTCCTTTTTGGAAGGTTTAGGGTCATCTGTGTGATGGCGTGTCTCTGTGGGTTTCATCTTCTGGGCCCTGATCACACTCTGGCACTGCTTCTCATTTTCCCTCAACTTTTGTTCTCTTGTGTACTTCAGTACTTGGAGGCTTTCCTGTAGGATTGGAATATTGTTCACAAAGAACTCTGCCCTTGAGAAAAGTCTTGCAGGATTCCCCTTCTGCTTTAACTTTGTCCCCATTTCAGTGAGTCTCTAAACCTTTGAAAATAAAGGGCACCCAAGTCAGGCCACTTGTTAGCAGAAACTCTTGAGGTGGTGTTGGGTTTTGTTAGAGGCATTAGAAGCTGTCTCATTCCTTCCCTTTCCAAAGAAGCCAGAGTTCTGTTGTCTCAGTTTTAGAATGAGCCGATTGTAAAATAGCCCTGAAGATAAGATCGTTTTGATACCTACTGGTGATATTCCACGGAAGCCCATTTCAGCAGAAACATAGTTAAGTATCTTGACCTGCATAGATACACTTCCAACTTAAAGCTGGAAATGAGCATTTTAATCTTCCTTTAGAAACTGGTCAAAGAGAAAGAAAAGAATGGACTTTTTGCACTCCTTCTACCCCAAACCATCCATTAAAAAATAAAGAGCGAATACAAATATGCTCACATTCTTTGAAAGTCTGTGGGGCGCCATTAAAATGTCTCACATGTTTGTTCTGAGTGTATAACATGCAGGACAGGGTGTAGCTGTCTTGAAAACTTACATGTACAGGGACCTGGAGGAGTTTGCATTTCTATAACCGCCCTCCCCACACACATACACAGATGTACATAGAATCGTCTCAGTCAAATCCCTAATACTTTTCAGATCAGATTAGGACTCTGCAGACGCAATTTCACAGTGAGACACAGTCCTGATTAAAACATTACATGGCACCTAGTAAGCACTTGCCTCCTTTATTGTTTCGATAAAAGTTTGGATTTTCTACTCTACAGCCGTGGTTATATCCCATTCCAGAGTCATGGATTGGTAGAAGTGTGTTGGGTTTTTGATCTTCTGGGCGAGGAAACTGAGGCCCAGTGAGTGGAGTCACTTCTCCAGGGCAGGGCCAGGCCTATGCCAGGGCTTTCTCATTTCCTATTTCAGGGTCTGTCTACCGTTCAAGGCCCCGTAGGTAAGATCTGCAGCCGATGAAGAGCAGTCTTTCTGTTCTGAGCACGGGCAGCACAAACTCATCGGCATTCAAGGAATTATTGGCTGTTTATCAGAGGCCCTGGCATCCCTTTAGACAATTTAATTTAGTGGCACTGTTTTGCTGGTTGAATAGGTTGCAACTTTGTCAAAAGTAATGGGTTTAACCAATTCCCTGCTTTTATCTTGGTGTCTCAGCAGTCTTCGAAGAACATCCGCTATAATGAGGCGGTGACGAATACTCTTGAAACACTTACACGTGGGATTTTCTGCTTTTCGTGTTTGCTACCGTTTCTCTGCACTTGCAAGCCTCTAACCCCCGGCCTGGGTATAACTCTTTGTGACTGCTAACACACTGTTGTCACCAAGACACAAAGCTGGGAGAACCACTTTTCCCAAGCTGTCAGATGGGTCAAGTTACAAACGAGATTATGACTGTGTTGTTACAGCCTGGCAAAAGTGAAACGGCGGGTTTCAAACTTGCCACCTCATTTATCAGGCTGGAGATTGCCTCCGTCCTAGGATTCAGTTCAGCAGAACTGAAGGCAGTGCCTTCCGCATGGAGGCAGGTATCTTGAGCCGGCCCTCCAGTGTATTGATACCCCCCAGACTCTCCTCTACCCGTGGGGAATATTTACCCATTGGGAAGGAACCCTAGGTCAGTGTGTCCATTGCCTCGCACCGGAGACTCTTAAGCTGAGAAAGCAAATTAGCTGTTTTCTGTGATTTAAAATACTTTCTTGGAATCATTTGTGCCTGTTCGTAGGATAGAAGTTGGGGTCTTCCAACAGTAGTAAGGAAATACTGTTTTTACTTTTCCATTTGGCTGTTTGTTTTTTTAATGTTTATTTAGTTTCGAGAGAGAGAAAGAGAGTATGTGGATGAGCAGGGGAGGGGCAGAGAGAGAAAGGGAGGCAGAGAATCTGAAGCAGGTTCCGTGGACTTGGGGCTCAAACTCATGAACCGTGAGATCATGACCTGAGCCGAAGTTGGATGCTTAACCGACTGAGCCAACCTAGCTCCCCCTGCCCCCTGCCATTTTGCTATTTGGAAAAAAAAAATCCATACTTACAACTTTGGGACCTTTTGCTATCGTGTCATGATTTATTAATAACCACACTTTGCAGAGGGACAGGAGGTTCGGGTTATCTGTAAACAGCAGATATTCTAAAATCATTTTGATGTACCTTTTAAATTGACTGCTTTTGCTGTTACTTCTATGATTCCATCTTCTTTGAGTCTGTTGTTATAATGAGAGAACTAGTCATGCCCATACACTTGGGGTGGGACGTTGTCCTAGGGAGGCTGGGGTTAGGTGGTGCTTTGCTCTTGGTAGCACATTTGTCTTAAATAATTCACAGATGCAGACAGTTTGCAGAATGGAGTTTTAAATTATAACCCTGCTGGGCACTGGTGGGGTTTAAAGCAAGGCTCGCGATTCAGGCCAGGCTTTGAAGCTCCAGTCCACTCATTGTTTGTATCATTTAGCAAAAGGACGTAGGTTAATCTACGCACAAGGAGTACGGTGGTGGGTGGGGAGCTCCGGAGTTGGTTTATTCCGTGGCCCAGGCACACCTGTGGCTTTCCAGGCACTTTGCACCCTCCCGCTTTTGCGCTCCAGCTTTGGTCACAAGCTGATCCTTTTCCTCACCTCAGGGCATGGTGACTTTTAGAAGCAGTCTCCTCCTTGGTCTTCTCTTAGGAGTAAGGAGACCTTTCCGGGAACCCCTTGGCAGACCCCCTGCCCACATCATCCCTGGAGAGCAGAAGGGCAGCGCTGTGACAAGCTGACCCAGTCTTGATCAGCTGGAGCTGGGGTTAGTCTTCCCTCAGGCAAATAGCCCTGGAAGGGAGTAGATATGCGATGGAGATTCTTCTAGAAAGGAGGGCCCAGTACAGAAATGGATAATCAGGATGCTTACCACAACCGCAGTTTCCTCAGAGGTAGAGGCAAGGATAATAATAGTACTTAATAGGGTTATGGTGAGAATCCAATGGATTAATACATATAAAGCACCTGGAAGAGTCTCGGGCACATTAGAAACACTTAATAAACAGCAGCTATGATTATTACAATGTTGAAAGTCTTACCATTCATTGGTCTCATAATAAATGTTAAATTTGAAAATGGAAGAGGCAATAAAACAGTGGTGGGAATGACCCAACTACATGGCCGCATAAGAGACTGCCGTCTGGACGAGAAGCACAGGCATCATTCAGACTTGATCATCTGAGGCTTCTCATTTGGCATACCTGAGCCATAGGTATTGGGAGCTTTCGGGAAGGCATTGTCGGAAGAAGGGTGGCCCATCAGGATAGGAGCAGCAGAAGCAGAGCAGGACAACTGAGTGCACACTCAGGGCATTGTTGAGGCCGTAAGCTTTATCGGCATTCACAGTACTGGAACAAAACCATTCTCAGAATCACGGGAGCAGAATGGCTATTCCTCCCATAATCTGAGGACCCAAACACTGTTAACGCTGACTGGATGGTTTTATGAGGAAAGATTAAAGCAGCAATACGTATATTTGTGTAGCTTGGGTAAGTGACAGCGGAGGGGCCAGCTGGATTAGAGCTCAAAATAAGATCATAGTCTACAAATCCCTGGAAGGCTTGAGAAACAAACGAGAGAATTGTTATTTGGGGACACTGTTGGGGAAAGTGGGTAGAAAGCCGACAAGCAAATTAATTAAAATACACACGTCCTTGCCAGTATGAAGAGCTATTACATATTTTGGTTTTCTAACTATATTATTCAGCCCTGTACTAAATATGGCTTGTAAATAGGTCAGTCAGTGAAGACCATATTACTCGGAAGTTGCTGAACCTCTCTGGTGCACACAAATCCTTCTGTCCTTCCGTGGCTTACCTCACGTAAGGCAATGCAGAATCGGAAGGGAGAAGACAATCCTGAGGCTTCTTTAGAAAATGTCTTCTCACCCACATTTTTTTGAGAGTTGATTTTGTTTTCGTGCTAAATTATAGATTCCTTCAAGGAATTGTGGCAGCCTCATGTTTTTCTCCCCTTTAGCAGAGTACCTGGAATGAAGTCCTTACTCTGCAAATGTTGGCTGAGTAGGTGTTGAACATGTGAACCAATTCTATTTCAAAGGTAATATGACACTAATTTTGTGTTCAGATAACATTTTAGTATTTCACTCTTTATTATCTATACTACTGAGGCATGTGCTAGCTATTTATTTATTTATTTGTTTGTTTATTTTGAGGGAGAGAGAGGGAGCCTGAGTGGGGCAGAGGCAGAGAGAGAGAGGGATAGAGAAAGAATCTCAAGCAGGCTCCACACTGTCAGCATGGAGCCCGACGTGGGGCTTGAACTCATGAACCATGAGATCATGACCTGAGCCGAAGTCAGATGCTTAACTGACTGAGCCACTCAGGCGCCCCAGGCATGTGCTATTTAATAAAGACAGAATGTGGGAGCACCTGGGTTGGCTCAGTTGGTTAAGGATTCAACTCTTGATTTTGGCTAAGGTCTTGATCTCATGGTTCGTGAGTTCAAGCCCCGAGTCAGGCTCCGTACTTTCGGCTTAGGATTCTCTCTTTGCATCGTCCACCCCCCACACTCTTTCTCTCTGTCTCAAAATAAACTTAGAAAAAAAGAGTCTAGGTTTGTCTCTTTAAAAAAAAAAAAAAAAAAAAAAAAAATATATATATATATATATATATATACACACACACACACACACACACACACAGAATGTGATGATGTATATTAAAAAAGAAAAAAAAGGATTATTTATGACTGACTTGAGGTGGGTCCTAGCATTGTCCTAGAATGATCACAAAATAGGCTTCAAAAGCCACTTAGGAGCCATGTTTTTGTATTTTCCAATATTAATAATTTCTGATAATGATTTAATTTACCCTTCAATAAGGTCCTAACCTTCTAGACCAAGGGTCAGCAAACTTTTTTCTTTGATAAGCCAAATAGAAAATATTTCTGGTTTTGTGAACCATATGTACCGTGTCATAACTATTCAGTTCTGCCATTGTAGCGTGAAAATAGCCATAGATCATACTTAAATGAGTGAGCATGGCTGTGTTCCAATAAAACCATTTATGAACATCGAAATTTGAATTTCATGTAGTCGTCTTTTTTTTGACTTTTTTCTTTTGTTATTCCCAACTATTTAAAAAGGTGAAAATCATTCTTAGTTTGCAGGCTGTACCAAAACAGGCAGCAGGCCAGATTTGGCCCTGGGCTGTAGTTTGCAGACCCCCTATGTAGACTGAAGTGGTCTACTTACTAAATGTGCGGTTAGCAGAGGAGGTGCTCTATATAAAGAGCCTAATTTAAAGAATCAGGAGTAGGCAGAAGAATGGCTTATAGGTAGCCATTTGTACCTACCTCGATTGTAGTCCTAATTCCACTGGTTCTTTACTATCTGTTTTTTCTTAAGGCAACAGATATCCCAAGTGAGGACAGAGTTCTGGTTCATTCTTCCCTGTAGTCCTGGGGTCTAGTGCTTATGAGTGAATGAGCAAAAGAATCAAAGAATCAGATTTACATGTCACAGGAGGGGCTTATGATTAGTGAATTACAAAGGATAACATTTCTTTGGAGGAAAAACAAAGAGGACACCCACTGCAGTGCTATCATTTTGTCTGGAGACATTGTACCTTCATAAATAGGCTTTATAGAACATCTGGAGGAGTGACCAGTGAAGGGGGGCGCTGTTTTAGTTGGGAAATATGCAAATAATTTTTAGAAGATTTCCATTCCTGGGGCACCTGAGTGGCTCAGTTGGTTAAGCATCCGACTTCAGCTCAGGTCATGATATTGGGGTTTGTGGGTTTGAGCCCTGCATCAGGCTCTGTGCTGACAGCTCAGAGCCTGGAGCCTGCTTCAGATTCTGTTTCTCCCTGTCTCTCAAAAATAAAATTAAAAAACAACAACAACAAAAAGTTTTCCATTCCTACTGACCCAGGGTTGCCAAGGTGTCTCGGTTCTTCCCTGAAAATGATCTCGCATTAATGATACTCTAAAATGTTACCTCTTCTCCAGCTTTCCACTTAAACAGAGGGTCTGATTGGCCAACCCTTAGGAAAGGTTTCCATAAGTAAATGATCTCAAATGGGATTAGATTTTGTAACTAAGAACCATCTTTTTATATGTATTGATACTCTTACTTCTGGCATTGATTATCTAATTAAAGGTCAAAGTTCAATAATGTTCCCCCCAAACACAGATTGCTCCCCTTTGTTTAAAAATAAGGAAACCCACATTTTTTTCTTTTTACATTTTTGTTTCTCCATGGATACAGTGTAGAGAGCCAGTAAAATCCTCCCATTAATAAATATGATAGATAAGGGCACATACTCAGTGTAGTTAAAGCTCTGGGCTAGTTTCCACTACAACAATCAAGGTGAATTTGAGTATCATATTTGAGCACAATTCATAGGCCATCCATTTAATGGTCCAATATACAGATTTTTAACTTCTTTCAAAGCCTGTCTTTTCAACCTGCTTTTTACCCTGGTGTGCTCCTACCTGGTTCTATCAGGTTAATATTATGTAAGCCCAAGAGGGAAGATTCAGACTTGGCTATGATACTGGCCGAACACAGCTTCTCTTCCTATTGTGACCACTTGCATTTAACTATCACGTTCTTCTATTTGACAAAGTAAAGGTTCACTGTGGCAGGAGATTAAATAAACAGGAATTGGACTCACACCCCATTTCCAGGAAAAAATGGGAACAGCAAGTATTATCTGATGTAATTAAAGTGTGTTGAACCCTGAACAAAGTACTAAGTGTAAATCCTCATCTGGCCTTTACAGCCAACTGGTTTAGAATCAGTGATATGAATTACCTGTTGGATGGAAGGTCTATGGCCTCTCCAAGGTCATGTTGTAGATTTTATGGCCAGCCTACTAGAGGTTTCCTTGGTAGTAATTTTAGAGGGACACTCAGATGTCCCCTAGTCACCCCTCTCTGAGCACCAGTTACCTTGTCTACAAAATGGATATGATTTCATTTCCCATGTGGGATTGATGTTGGGCTTAAAAGAAGTATTTTTAAGTACTTAGCACAGTTTCTCAGATTAGTATGTCCTCAAGAATGAGTGACTGTTACCTATTGTTCTCTTTCCTTTTCTAAACATCTCCCAAAAAAGTCTCAATTAGTAAAAGATCTTTTTTTTTTTTTTTTAAACCAGGTTGAAATCTTTACCATATAACCTACTTGCTATCTTATATTGTTGGAACTATATGTCATATTATTAATGATGTGTAAAAAAAGCCGAGTTCTAATTTCAATTTATTTTATTAATTCTTCACAATTGACTCCTAAGGAAGCCTGAGAAAATAATGTTCAGACGTTTAGATCTTCGTGCCCCGATATTTGTGTCATTCACACACATGTATATGCGCATGTACATGTGCACACGCATGTGCATACATACATGTACATATACACGTATGTGTGCATATACACGTGTGTGTGCATATACATATATGAATACAGGTATTGACATTAAAACTACAGGTACTAACATTACTTTTACCTGCAAATTTTAAGTGTCAGCTATCTCTCCAGTCCACTGTTGATTTTTTTTCTAATGCTGTCAAATATTTCCAAAGCTTTAACTATGTAGGCTTATGATAGATCTGTTGACCTCAAATGGATATTTGTTATTTCACCTCAATGCTATTTAGCCAGTTTCACCTGCCTTTTTGTTTATTCAACTTAATTTTTTCTTTCTTCTGAAAATGATCTTAACAAATTTCTGACATATTTAAGACAATAAAGATTAGAAAATTGGTTGGGAGTTTGCAAATTCATCTGGTTCTGAGGGTGGGGATGAGTGTTTGGGATATTTGTCTCCCAAGGATACATTAACCTATCTCAAACACAGTCAACAAAGAGTATTAGCGTCATTAGACAACATTTAAAATTCAGCCCTATCCGCCCTTCCAGTTCCAAGTTGGAATAGAGTTGTCTTCCACTGGGGAATAATTTGTCTCCATTAATGGAGAACAAATGTGCATGGGTGTTTTAATTACACAGTAAATTAGGGGAATTTAAGATGCAGAATATGTGAAAGCCAAGAATTCAAAACCAACAACTCAAAAACATAAGTAGATAAACAGGGAAAATATCTCAGCATACGAGTGCAAGCAGGTCCCAAGATAAAGAAAGAAAAAAAAAAGAACAAGATCAAGACAAATTACTAGGGTTTTACTAAAGCTCCCTTCAAGCGGAACAATTCTGATTTATGATTACAAGCCATTGTTGGCTGTTGCATGGCAGGTGGAAGAAACCGTATTCATAGGGTTACTCCAAGGTGTCTGCCTTCAATAAGTGGCCTTGTAAGCCTTCAGTGAAGAAGAAATATTGAGGATTTCCTATGTGAATATAAACTTTAAAGAGAATTCCCATAGCAAGTATATAGCCTAGGTCTGTGGAACCCTGAAGAGTATATGCAAAACTATATGATTATGAGCTGATGCGGGAACAGGGTCTAGAACTTTCCTTAGATTCTCACTGGAATCCATGATCTTAAGACATAAGAGTCAAAGCTGCTGATGAGCAATGTGGCCACTTGTTAACTTTGGTCTCTGTCATTTAAATGAACTAAAAGTTGTCTTCTCATAAACGTACAGCTTTTTTTTTTCAGGCAAGGAGAGTTAAATGGCTCCACCACTCCCACCCCCACCCCCACCCCCATTGTGACCACTAAAATGCTTTCGACCGAACTTGGTGCTTTCTAGCAAGACCACCTAGTTTGTATCTGGTTCAGAGCATCCTTCTCTCTCTTCTTACTACATACATATTTAGGTATTTCACTTTATTTTTTTTTCTTAAAAAACTGCTCTGGACATATGTGTATTTATTGCAAGCCACTGTCAATCTTCTCTGGAAGCAGGTGGAATATAAATAACAGGCCTCCGCAAGATCTCAGAGTGCCTGTTGATTGATTACAGGGTAAGGGGGAATGGAGGATACTTGTCTGTTCCCCATGATGGTTGAGGGAATACCTACATCCTCTAATTGTCCTACTTCTGGAGAGTGGGGAAAGCTCTCTTCAAATGAGCGGCCCAGGAAGGGAGGGACAGGGACTTTGGCTGACCTTTGAAGTGAAACAAAGATAATTTCTGCCTTCCTGGTACTACTTACTCAAATATGCTTACTTACACTGTTTTCATGCTTCCACTAGAGGTTACGTCCTTGCTGTTGTTGGTTCATCTTGTGTCCCCCGCCTTCTGCACCCCCCAGCAGACTTTGAGCTCCTTAACAATGAGGGCCCTCATGCTTGTTTGTCCGTTGTTCTTCGGCAGCATTTCCCACAGAGTAGGCAAGAATGTGATTTCAGTTAATGATCAAGACACTAATCTCTCACTGATGCAAGTTATCAGCTTTTGACTTTCCTGCCTGGGAGCCTAACGTTGTCTGCTTGTGGAGGACCCTAACGTGAGCCACACTGACCCATCTGTGGTCCATGTGTCATCAGCTTCCCAAAAGTTTCAGAACTTAGTGATGACCTGTGCTTTCCCCAAACAATTTGCTGGCACCAGCGCTTCAGAAACGTTCCCTTTTAAAGACAGGTGATCGAGTCTAACCTCCTAGTTGCCGATCCCTGAAAATTACAAGACGCAGGTATGTCTTTTCCATACAAACATTATCTCAAAAGAAATGGAAAGGAAAGGGTGAATTTAGGTAAATGTCAAGTACAACTTACGTGCTGTGTGTTTGAGACCTGAACTAACTGCTAGATCTTGAGGCCCCTGAAATGTAGAATGTTCTACCCCTCTGTAACTGGGATGCAAGTGTATTTACCCACAAATGTGGCTTATTTTCCTCGTGTATGTGGATTAAGCACATCTGTGTATAATCATGTCTGCCCTTTCTTCTCCCTCAAATCCTAAGTGGAATTAATAACTTATTATGGTCCCTTTAAACAAGATAGGACAGATCTCTGCTTAAAGCTTAGAAGGTTCCTTTATAACAGTTCTTGGCTCAGGTGCCCATATACTTCTCAAAAATACATCCCGTAATGTTATGAAATTGGCCACAGAGTCCTCCCTGGTTTCCTCTGTGAAATGCTGATGAAGCAGTTGTGGGAGAAGGAAGGAAGGAGCATTTTCAAGGAGTAGCCAGAAGTCAATTCTTTGCTGTTCCCCAATGTAAGTTTCACTTTCCCCAAAGAGAATGGTGGAAAATCCCTGAGGACAGTGCCAGGTGGCACAAGGGCCTGTGGTGAAGTCCACATGGGAGCATGAGAAGTTAATAATTACGAAGCCGTGGGCCTCCCGCCTCCCCCTGGATCAGTGCCTGTTGTTTGCTGGGACACGCTGCAAGCCTGCCCCTGGTCCTCATGCCAAAGCCCCATTGTTGACGAAGCTTTTTGTCTGCCTTCTTATGATCCCAGTCTACGTGCTGGCTCCTGTGGGTTGTTCAGCTCCCTGGTTGTGTCTCAGCAGGCCTTGGCCTGTCTGTACCTTCCTTCTGTGTGACTGGCTTCAGGAACAGGCCCCGGAGGGTGCCAGGATTAAGCACCACAGCCCTTAACACAGGGTTTTCCTGTGTGCTAAGTGCTTTGCCTTCTCTTTTATTGGTTCTCACTGAGAGCATTGATGTAAAGTGAAAAATCATTACTTGGGCCTTAACGCCAAAGGGGAAACTGAGATAGGCAAGTCACATAGGCCTCACAAGTATGTCCTGGTTAAAATGGGCACCCTCGAAACCCTGGTCATGCTTTTTTACATAACATTAGTTTCCTCGAATATAACACAACATAGGAATCTTCTACGTCCACACTTGTCAAATACTCTGTAACTCTAGAATCTCAGGGGTATCTGAGAGAGGAGGGTATCTGAAAGAGGAGGGTAGAGCTCTCTCAGATCCATTAAACTCAGCCCCTTGTGTCCAAATGGCCTCTGAGGGGACTCTGGAGTGAAGCTTGGGAAAACCCCCAGGTCCCCTAAGTGCTAGCACAGAGCCTCACAGAGGGAGAGCCTGAGGACATGTCTGAGGAAAGGTAGCATATGGGGAGAGCTCTGGCGTCAGTTCCCAGCTTTGCCAACTTGCTAATTAATTGTGTGCCCTTAGGTCCTTAACCTCTCCAGTCCTCAGTTTTGTCATCAATAAAGTGGGAACAGTGAAAGGGATCATGCCATTTAGAACCCTCTGCATGGGCCTGGTCCACAGAAGTGCTCAGTGAGTTCTGGCAATATTATTTCTCTTGTTATAAAAAATCAATAATCGTACTTTGAATTTGGGAGAGTAGGTTTAAGAACAGAAACGGTCTCAGTAGTAAAAACTGCCCGTTCTTGTAACAGATGTGTTCTTAGTAGGCATTCCAAACATGGTATGAGTTTTTCCAGTTGGGAAGTCCAGAAGTGGTTCTGTCTTGCAACCCGCCATGTATGTCCTAAGTAGAGCCTGTATGCGCAGCATAGTTGCAGCTGGGCAAAGCTGGTGTCTAATGAATTTTTACTTCCTCACAATCAGCAAGTGGGAAAGAAATACCAAATAGCTGTGAAGAGTAGCAAGAGAACAGTTAGAAGTGACTGAGCGCTGGGTCAATGCACAGCCTTAGGGGCTTTCTATTCCCTGTACCCATTTCTTTTCCTGTAGTTAAAGGTAGAATTAGGGAGAGATCAACAGATAAAAAAACACCACACCCTCCTGATCTCCCCTGTACCCATTATACAGAAATGAAGCTGAGGAACTGGAACTGAACAGCCAGTAGATAATGGGACAGTCACCTAGGGAACAGACCGCGGCACGGTTTGCCGGGGCTGCCTGCAGGATGCCACCAGGAGTAGGAGGCGACCATCAGAGGGTAGCAGTGCCCGAGCTACCCATTCCTGGCCTGGTATCAGGAAGTTGTTTCACGTGGCAAACGAGAGACAAAATCCACATGTTAGTACACGTGCGAGAAATACGAGTGTTACCCACCTCGGATATTCCTGTGCATTTTGAACTGTGTGCCCACATGTGCACCGCACATGTGCATACGTACGTACTTTCCTTTGCAAGAATACCACCATTGCTTTTTGACATGCTTTGTTCAACCAGCAGTGCACTGTAAGCAGTTTTCCATTCTAGCAGATTTCCCGCCGTAAACGTTTTTTTGTATGTGGCCGTGTAGTGTTCCTTGGCATAGATGGACTATTACTTATCGAAGTATTTATTGTGGGCCACGTGGTTGTTTGCCATACGCATTGTCATATTTGGGGCTGTGATTATAAGAAACGTAGGCCTTTTTTTTTTTTTTACATGCCTCCTTAGGGATTTCTGTAGGAGAAATAGTCAAATTGCCCTCCACAAAAGACCTCTCAGTTTACTTTCTTACCAGCAGCTTCTAAGTGTCTATTTATTCTCACCCTTGCAGGTATCAGGTAGTCATCTTAAGGGGGAAAAATTCTTGCCAATCTGTTAGACTAAAAAAGGTACCTCGCTGGGGCATCTGGGTGACAGTCGGTTAAGCATCCGCCTCTCGATTTTGGCTTATGGGATCAAGTGGAGCCTGCTTGGGATTCTCTCTCTCTCTCTCTCTCTCTCTCTCTCTCTCTCTCTGCCCCTCCCCTGCTCACCTTCTCTCTCTCTCTCTCCCTCTCTCTCTCAAAATAAAAATTTTTTAAAAAGGTACCTTGCATTAATTTGTATATTTGTGATTACTGATCAGTTTGCAAATCTCTTCATCTGTTTATTGACCATATGCATTTTTTTTTCTTCTGTGACGTGCCTGCTGATGCCCTTTGCCTAATTTTCTATTATGGTGGCTCTATTTTTCTTATTTTATAGGAACTCTTCACATATTCAACCTATTTTCTCATTGTTGGTCATAAATCCTGGCAGAATTTCCTCACGACAGGGACATGATCTTCCAGGAAAGGGAATATCCTGGGTACAGTATGATTCTCTGTAGGCAGGAGAAAGAAAACCCAAGTTCGGCAGATTCCTCGTTTCTTCACAAATAGGAAGCCACTGTTTGGGGACTGTTTAGGGATTGGTTGCCATAAAGAGGGTATGCTTCTACATGAATTAGTTATATGTGCTCGCCTGACGTACTTGAGAGAAGACAGGCAGTCACCACTTCATTATTAGAACATTAAGAGTAGCTAGTGATTCTCTACCTCTCCCTTTCAATAAAGACGGAGTAGGAGAAAGCTTCTGTGCAGAGCAGTCATATGATGGTGCTGAGATATTCATGGCTTCAATCTGGATGGTTCAGGGCAGAATATCATGTTTACATTAAAGATTTTATAAAACCACATTTAAAAATTGCCTGAATAAATGTTTCCTTAAATACTCTGAAAAGAAGAAAGTCAGGCTTTCTGGTTAAGTCGCTTAGAGCTTCTGCATGAGTATTTTCCACAAATACACATTTAAGAGAGCTGCTAGAGAATTAGATGTGGGCTATCTCATTTTAGCATAAATGTGTATATCGATTAGATTGGAACAGATCTTTGTAATCACTGGAGAGTTTCTAACCCAGTGGCCTCACAGGTTCCTGTGATCCACGGGCCTGGGGAAACTCCGTATTTTCCCGTGATCACTTGATCACTATGTGCCGGGAGAGGAGGAGACCCCTAGACCATCTGACTTTTTATCACATGTAATTCTTGTTGCATGAGATTGTTTGGCAGGACTTGGTGGGGTTTTGAAATTAGAAGTTTTCTTATCATGTATACAGTTTCTACCAACTAGTGTGCTGGGCTCTGGGAATATAAAAGACGTGGGTCAGGTCTACCCCTGCCCTGTGGCGTTATAGTCTCCTTGGGGAGAGGCCCAGAAGAGTCGTGATAAAGGAATAAATGCCTCAAGAATACAGAATACAGACGAGCACAAGGGTACAGAGAGGATGTAGGGGAAGCTGTGTTTCATTTGAGGTAAAGTAATAGGAGTGAACCATGAGCTGAGTGTAAGGGAGTGAGGAATTGGGATTTAATCGATCAGTGTGTCCTCGTGTTAAAATTAACGAGTGCGGACATTAATGAGGCTGAGGAGGCCGTATGACATGGAGGAAAGATCGTGGGCTTTGGAGACAGACCTAAACACATCAAGAGGTTGGTCTGGCTCCTTGAACGGTTATTATTTTCCATGAGCTTCCATAGTCCCCACTGGAAATAGGATGAGAGTATGTATTGAACGTGTAGAAACTGGATTGTGGGATTAGCCCAGCGCTTGGCAGCCAGATGGCAAGTAGAAGTGGCAGAGAGTGACCGTGGTGGCGTCAACACTGTGCAGTGACCTGGCCGGGGCCGGGGGGTGGGGTGGGGGGTGCGGGCCGCTCAGCTTCTCAACTTCTCACTCTGTCGTACATTGGATGGCATGAGGCTCAAAGCTGTGATGTCTGCCCTGTGGTTGCATGACAAAATGACCGGTCCCCTAAAGAAAAGGGACAGTGAGCTTTGTGTTTAGAGCTTTCCGCAGGACCTGTTCTGGAATGACGGAGGATTCCGGTAGGAGGGTGTGAAAGGTGTAAGAACGAAGCCCTTCTGTGCCAGTCCTTTCAGGAGGCCTGCATGACATCTGGCTGGAGAAGGTTCATTTACAATCAGCCCTTCGTACACGGTACGTGGCGAAGGCCTTGGTCCGCTGTGGCGGCGGCTAGTTTGCAAGGTGTGTTTGTTGCTGTTTCTCGAGCTGCCCCTTCTGCATCCACCCTCCTTCCCAGTCCCCATCTCCACAGCCCCAGATCCAGCCTGCCTGGAGTTTGCTCAGTCCACCAATTTGTAAAATGACAGGCCTAGCCAAGGTATTTCTTCCCTCCATAGATAATAGGAGCCACGTTGTGGCTTTCAAATTTTGCAATTTAGAGACTCTGATGACCCTCTCCACCTCTAAAGCTGTCCAGTGGCTTTGCACTGCTGTCATAAGAAAATGCCAAGCTTCTTACCATGGCGTTTAGTAGGCTGCCTGTATTCATCACATGGCCATCACCCTGCCTTCATCCCCTGCCCTCCACAGCTTCTCTGTCTTGGTTGCTGTTTCCCTTCTTGCCCATTGTGATGGGTAGGGTTCCTTAGAGACAGGGACTGAGATGGAAATTCTCCTGCAGTCATTGACTGAGAGAGCATGCTTTATGGAAACCAGTAAAGGCATGAAGGAAGCAGGATAGGGCAGGGCAAGAAGTGAGGCAAAGATGTGGGTTCAGTTATAGTCTGACCCTGGGAGTTCTTAGAGCCTTTAGGTTCCCCGTATCCATCAGTCCCTGGGCTGCAGGCTGCCCTCTGGGTCGGGAGGTAACCACCCAAGCATTTCTGATGGAGGTGGAAAGGCCAGCTACTGGGACAGTTCTCTGAAGACATGAGCAGCCAACACTCAAGGCACAGGAACGACTGCTGGTCCAATAAGGGGGATCTGGGTAGGACGCCAGCAGCTCCCACTCGTCTCACCATTCAGACTCCTGATCCATCAAGACCCAGACAGATGCCACCTGTGTAAAGTTTCCCCCAGCCTAGAAGTCCTCATTCTGAATTAATGATGTTCTCGTCTCTGCTTTTGCTTATCAAGCTCTACCATGTGTCACTGGATTGGCTTAACGTCCAGCTCCCTGCTAGACTAATGAATTTCTTGAGGGCACAGTATGTTTTAATTCACCTTTAAGTAGACACACTCCAGACCCCAGGACTGTTCCTATGTGGCTGTTTAGTAAAGACCTTTTGAATTTAAATGAGCTGGAACATTCTTCCAGGCTACCTAGTGCTTTAGCTCCAAGGGGCTATTCCTCCAAGCCTTTCCAATGTGGGGTATGTGGGGCTTTTCCAGTAATGCTAGCTCAGCTTGCTGCCCTTTTCTCTGCAGAGTATCAGGGCCATTGAGATGGTGCACCCCTCTCTGGGTTTTCTTCCTGGGCTAGTCTTTTCTTCCACCTGTATCCCTGCATGCACCCTACTCCAACACCAATCAGCCCAGGCCAGTGGCTTGCTGTCATCTGCTGCCCACGTGGGCTGGACCCCAAGGGAGAGGAGTCAAAACAAGCATCACTTCTTGGATGACACTCTGGCTGCCACTCAGAATCTGGCAGTTGGTAAATCCTGGCTTGTGTTGTTGAATGTCATGGCTTATTGGTGCAACTGTGAAAATTGTTCAGAGGACAGTTGAGACCTCCCTGGCATACCCTTTTGGCAAATCACCATTTCTGGCCATGGAAAAGGGCTACCACTTTGTAGTTTGGTCCAGAACTGGTTTCTGAAAGATGCAGTCCTAGTCCGATAGTCAAATGAAAGCGTTTGTTCAGTCATTCGCTTGCTCAGTCTTTTATTCCTTGTTTTCTGTTTTGTGCCGGGTGAGGGCAGAAATGTGTCAAGTGTGGTCTTTGCATTCAAGGGATTTCTAAGGAAGGAGGATGGGATTGAGGCAGATAGGTACACAACTTTCAACTATCAAAGGAATAATAGAATATGCTCCACAAGAAAATAAACATATAAGGCATGGGTTAAGAATTTAGTCTCTGAAGCTGGAGGGCCCTGAGGTCAAATCCCAGCTCTGTTATTTATTAGCCGTGGGACTTTGGGCAAGCAATTTTTCTAGGCTTCACTTTTTTCATCTGTCAGATGGAAATAACAGTGGTATCCACCTCTTAGGGCTTGGGAGAATTAAATAAGATTATCTGTGTAAAGTATTTAGCTGGGCACAATTGATAAATGTTAGCCATTATTAAGACTGTTATTGATGGGCCAATTCTCACAGAGGGTAGGAGTCCATAGAATAGGTGGTGTTTGAGTGAAGTCTTAAATTGAAGGCAAGAGAGGCTTCCAAGTGGAAGAAACAGCCTGGGAAAAGAAGTGAGGAGGTAATTTATTAGGGAATTTACAAGTGGTCTGGACTATCTGGCATATACTGAGGAATGTTTGATGGGTTTCTGTGGGTGCTGAAGCTGTGAAGACAGGCTAGGGTCTGTACCTTCCAGAGAGTGAATGCTCCATAAATATTTTCTAAATTTCTTTGATCTGTAAACTTTGAATCGCTTTTTTTGTTCATGTGTTAACTAACATTTATGTTAAAGAATGGTAGGGGGCATTGGGTCCAAATTTATCTCACTACAAAATGAAAATGATTACGAGCATCCCGCCTCTAACAGGTAGGGGATTTTCAGCGATTGGCATGCTTCTTAATCTGGGTTGTCCAGTGCACCAGCCATAAATCACATCGGGCTAGTAAGCACTCAAAAGGTGGCTTCTATGACTAAGAAACTGAATTTTAAATTTTATTTAATTTTAACTCATTTAAATTTCAGTAGCCCCATGTGGCTAAGGGCTACCATGGTGCATGGCACCTGAGTCTAGAAATTATTTGGGGTATCCATAGAGGGAATATACAGACGTGAAGCATTGGGTTTGGATTGGTGTGGGATAAGGGAGAGGTTGCTTATTGAGGCTTCTGCTGCTGCTGTAATTCCAAAAGGGAAGGACCACAAAACTAGCTGTTTATTTTGATTAGTATTGTTTCAGAGAACATTCAGGCAATCTATGACTAGGATAAGCAGTGCTTTAGTAGAGTGCCTTGCAAAATACCAGCCTGATTATGGAGCCACAGGAAGCAATTGTCATAATCAGGCTCTGTTAATAAACTACAGACCACAAACCAATGTGTGTTCTCCACCCACCCCACCCCCCCTTCTCCCTCTCTCCTCTCTCCCTCTCAATCCAGTGTTCACTCTGGCACATTGTTATTTTTCTACCCAGCCTCAGCTTTTAAACAAATGGGAAAATGCTCTGAAACATTGAATACGGGAAAACCTTACAGCCTTTATTGTGCGTGAACGGCTAATGAGGAAACCGTTTGACAAGAGCTCACTTTGTGTCCTGGCTTCTGGCCTCCAGCCAGTTTATTTGCTTGCTGGGACGACTATATTCAGGCAGGCGGAGTTGAGCAATGGGGAGGGGGCAGCATGAAGAAACAGAGACTTCATAAATCAGGACGATTCAGCAAGATTCCTTTTGAATTGAATCTGGGCCAGGGGCATGAGCACCATGGAGTGTCTGCACGGAAGCTGACATTTTAATGATTTGATTAGTTTAGGAAGAATATTTTTATGGGTTGTGTCGTCGGTTATATTAAGTACTGAGTGAAGTTGTTACATGATGATGAACTTCCATTACCTAGCTTGGCTGTGTTCAAGTCTCTGTGCAATGATTTCAGCCCAAGACCCTAAGGGTAATCTCGTGCAATCCTCTTAAAGAAAGCACTGTTTAATGACTAAAGCTGTTAATCATATTAAATACACACAGCCACTCTGGAAACAAAAATGCCCAATAAGCATAAAGTTAAAAAAGGTTTTTGAATTAGCTAAATGGGGTTTTGGGGGTGGGGGGGTGTTAGGCCGGTGGGTTGTAATGGGGGAAGGGGTTGGATGAGGAGTTGGAGGAAGACAGTAATAATAGCTCCAGGAATGGTGCTGTTTATTGATCTCCCATATGGCAGGCGCTGGGTTAAGCAAATGTATCAGAATGCTTTGGGCCACACATAAGAGACTGTCCAAGTAGCTTAAAAATAAGAAAGTTATGATCTTACCTAAAAAGAGAAGGTAGACAGCTCTAAAGTGGTGCTTCTCATTGTGTTTTGTGTGTAAATCAGCAGACCCCTGTGTCAGGATTCCAAGTTGACATGTCCGTGATTCTCTTGGTTTTCTCTGCATTGGTCTTGTTGGGTGACATTCAAGTTGAAGAGTAAAACTATCAGCTGCCTCCATACTTCTTGATGCGTGCAGATTTCATTGACCAGTGAGGTGCCTGGGTTGTGAGAAATCCCATGTAGAGATCTCTGAGGTGTCAGTGACAGGGGATTTGGAGATTCTAGACCCACACCCCATTGGAGGCACTGCTGAACAGGCTCCAGCCCTCACCTCACCAGAAGCCAGGCAGGGAAATTCCAGTCTCAGAGGTTTTTGTCTAAGCAGAACATGGATACGGAGGTAATCATGATCCCGCGGCACCTGTTTTGGGGTTTTGTTTTCGTTTGTTTTTGTTTTTGTTTTTGTTTTGCACGAAGCATTAGGATTAGGTTGCCAAATCAGACCGCCATTCTACTTGAGTAAATATCGTGCCCGGTTTTCCAAATAAAGAAGTTTTATGGGGTGTTGAGCTGAACTGAAGTACAACCCTGCTCTTTTTCCTTAGCCCTTCTGTTGACCAAGGCAAGATTTTATAAAAGCGTCTTCGTTCATTCCTCCACTTGGTGTTCTTCTGTAAACCAGAAGCAGGGAGCCTGGGACATAGTATTGAGCTGTAGAAGATGGCTTTCACTAAATATTATTCCTGCCTGTAAGGTTCACAACCTAGTGTTTTGACAACCCAGGCTCTCTCTGCACTGTGATTTTCTGTGTTGAGACTATTACAGAGGTCCATACGTGAAAAATAAAATAAGGCAAGAGTTAGAGAACTACATATTTGCATTGGGCAGTATTCAAGAAAGGAGCTTGGATGGCACGGATTGTAAGCGTGACAGTGACAAAACAGAATTTTATGCAGAAGACAGATCTGGGTTTGATCGGGTGAATAGAAGTGGGCAGCCTGACCTTGGCAATGACCCCATTGGTCTCCTGCCCCTATAGCTGCTCTGTTTTCTTGAAAGCCCACTTCTTTAACCCCCTTATCACTTCATTGTGCCCACAATCCTGGGGACTCCGCAGGTCCTTATTTTAGAGATAAATCGAGGCAGAGTTTAGTAAGCAGTAGTGCATTTTCAAGCCCAGGTCTGTTTCAATAACAAAGCTCCTGTGCGTTCTCCCCAGGGGTGCTCTTGAGGCTGTGTTCTGCTGAATCCTAGAGACCTTCTAGGACAGATGCATGCCTGGGATCGATTCAGGGAGAAAGAGCCAGAGTGGCTTTGAGACTCCCAACCTCTGCTTTTAATGGGTTCCTGTCTTGAGTTTCAACAGACCACTTTTGTGGAGGAAAAGGCCCTGTGCTTTGATAAAGGAGAGAAGCGCAGGGCTCTCCTTAGCCACAGTACAGGGCACCCAGTGTGGTGGCATTATAGAGACAGCAGAGGCAGAGCGGTCCCAGCTTTTCTGAGGCCCAGCCTGCTGGCTGCCTGTGGGGACACTGCATTCCAGCTCTCTTTCTATAGGAAGCCAAAGGAAGGGGCCCTTTGAAGAGACTGGGAAGTGATGAGGGCCATCAAGACAAGAAGGAAGAGAAACGGAGTGTGACATTCCTCAGAGGGAATTTCCCCAGAGGGCACTGCCTCCAGAAATTCCACACTAAAGCTTAATGGGAAGTCCGATTTCCACTGTGTCTGCTGATGCCCCGGGGGCCTCTTCCCACACCCTGCGGACTCCCCAGATTCCGCCATTTCTCCTTACTGGAGGCCCAGAAACTGGCCTACCTCCCTGCTCTCCCTGTTCTCTTACAGAGCCAGCCTTGTCCCACAGTGTCCTTATGCCTTCTGGATCCCTCCTTCTTCCTTCTTCCCGAAGGCAAGTCACAGGCCTTTTCTCTCCTTTATGGCATGAAGCCCTGCAGGGAAACTGCGGAAGAGAACAAAACAAGCTCTCCTTGACCTTGCTCCTCGTGTGTGTGTGTGTGTGTGTGTGTGTGTGTGTGTGTGTGTGTGTGTGGAGGGGGGTGGGGTGGAGTGGGGGGGGGATGGTAGTGAAAACTTACAGGTGTATCCCCAACCAAAAGAGTTGTGAAATGCTGTGCTGCAAGCCATGCCTGCTGAAGGAGGCACAGGCTATGCCAGCCAGAAGATAACCTTTGTCCAGAGTCTGAGACGGGAAAGGACTGTGGCAGAGGCTGGCAGAGCTGGGGCCTGGAGCGGGGACGGCTTCAGGTGGGGCAGGGCCAGGGGGTGGGACCCCACCAAGCCTGCTAGCACGTCTGGACTTGGTCATTTGGGAACAAAGCAAGAAGAGGAGTGTGATGTGGCCTGCTGAGAATGGGAGATAGCAGACAGAGTCAGAGAGAGGGCCAGCTGTGTCCTCTTCCTGTGCCCTGTGCTTCCTCCTTCCTTTGTTGATTCATCAGGTGATTATTAATTACTTATAATGGAAACCGTGGTCCAGGAACATGGGGCACAGCTGTATACAAGACCAAGAAGGACCAGTTCTCATGGGGCGTATATTCTGGTAAACAGAAAATAACCAAACAAGACAGTACTCAAAATGCAATATCCCTGGGACACCTGGGTGGCTCAGTTGGTTAAGCATCTGACTCTTGGTTTCAGCTCAGGTCATGATCTCACAGTTTGTGAGTTCGAGCCCCACGTGGGGCTCTGTGCTGACAGTGCAGAGCCTGCTTGGGATTCTCTTTCTCTACCACCACCATCCCCCCACCCCCCACCCCCCACCCCCACACACACACGCAAGCACGTGCTCTCTCTCATTCTCTTTCTCAAAATAAATAAACTTAAAAATTTTTTTAAAACTTCAAAAAACTTAAAAACTTAAAAAAAAAAAAAAAAGAATACAATGTCCCCAGAGAATTAAAATAGGTTTATGGTATGGGGTACCTGGGTGGCTCAATTGGTTGGGTGTCCGACTTCAGCTCAGGTCATGATCTTGCGATCTGTGCGTGATCGAGCCCTGCGTCGGGCTGTGGGACTCTGTGCTGACAGCTCAGAGCCTGGATCATACTTCGGATTCTGTGTCTCCCTCTCTCTCTGCTCCTTTCCCACTCATGCCCTGTCTCCCTCAGTCTCAAAAATAAATAAACATTAAAAAAAAATTTTAGATAGGTTTATGGTAATGCTAGGAAGTGACTGATCTTCTAAGACGAGGAGGCCTGTCTGAGGGGGACTTTGAGGTAAAATGTGAGCATAGACTGGCCCCAGTCTTGTGAAGGTCAAGAAAGAACATTGCCTGTGGGTGAGAAGAGCCAGTGAAAAGGCCCTGAGCAGACCAAAAGAGTAATATGTTCAAAGAACAGCAAGAAGGCCAGTGTGGCCGGAGGTGAGTTAGCAAGGGGGAGAGTGTTGGGAGTGTTAAGTCTTATATCCCTGCTAAGTGCCCTTGAGCAAATCGCTCAGCCTCTCTGTGCTTCTCTGGCCTTGCTGCCAGCTCTGGGCTTTACAGACTGGATTTCGGGTGCCCACAGATGTGAATCCAAGTTCTCTTTCACTTTATGTCTTCATTTTGATCATAATCTTGAGAACAGTCATAAAAGCATTTTCTGGGTCATCTTGATGATCCCAGGTCTGAGCAAAGCTGCAGGTTTCATAACTATCCGTGCTTGTTTTTGCAATCGGCTCATGCCAAAATGAAGGCCCAGGAAGTCGGGGCATGCTTCGTGCAGGAAGATTTTTGCAGTAGCTTGACTAGAACAAAAGGAGCAGGGGAAGTGAGCCATCCTAGATACTGAGGCGTGTCCCGGCCTTGCTCAAGAACCTGGGCCAGGTAGTCAGTACATGTGTGTGCAGAGTGGGATTCCACTTTCACCTTTCAGCTGGCCACGTGTGTTCAGAGCAGGCTTAGCACGTGTGCACCGTAGCTCTGTCCCCTGGTCTCTGGCTCAGTACCTGGATTAGACACCATTTAACACAGCTTTCAAATGCCTCAAAACTAGCCTTATCTTCGTTTGAATGAAACACCTTTTCAGATTTACCGTAGTGACTGCTCAGTCAGGTCAACATCAAAGGCAGGATGGCTGCCTGGTCTCCCATTTGGTTAAGCTGAAGGCTGATTATCTTGAAAACCTGAAAACAAAACTTTGAAGTCCCTGATAACTTTTCGTTCAGTCTGCCTCTGTAAAAGGAAGTTAAAACACCAAAAAACAAAAACAAAAACAAAAACAAAAAAAAAACAAACAAAAAAAAAAAACAAACCCCCCAAAACCCCTTAAGTACAGATCCCAGCCAGCACGCTATTTTTCTACTGTAAGACTTAATACGGACCAGTGGGTTTTAGCAAAACAACATGATTTCAATGAAAACAATGTAAATTTCTCTGGTTTTTAAAATTTTTGTATTTGTGCATAAGGAGGAGCGTTTCAATGAAAAAATAATAATTTAAGCAAATGCATTCACTTAATGCATTCCCCATGTGGGCATTTTCTTCTTCAAATATGGTCCACAGTTACTTGAGATTCACTGCCCCAGTTTATAAACTAGCTGCAGAGCATTTCAGGTTGTCCAGATTCTAGGGCCCAGATGCAATGAATGCAAAGCTTTGAGATTCTGCCTTTAGCTCCTTGAGGGGTGCATACAGTTATTGCTGTGATGTCCCAGGAAAGGAATGGGATTTTGCAGCATGTAGCTGTTGTTCACTGGTGTAACTGGAGTCAGGTCCCTTTGGAAGCATATTTTTGAAAGTCACCGTCTTCGGCCTCTCCATGTCTCTCAACTTTGGGTTTCTGAAAGACTGATAAACGTCGTAAAACAGTCATCTTAATATCCAGCTGATAACCACTCCTAACTGTCTGGTTTTCCCTCCCTCCTTCCACACCCTCCTCTTTTCTCCTTCCGTTCCTCCTTTTCTCCCTCTTTCACACATGCACGCATCAACGTAGTCTGTAATTTATAAAGATTTATCAATTTCTAATATCTCAGTCTGCGTTGTTCCTAATCACACATCCTCTGGGGTTCATGTACAGGAAATGTATCCATATATCAGTCTGCTTGGCTGTTGGAGAAAACGTTGTCACCTTGTCATGTTGCCTATATAAATATAGAAACATATATTTAAAACCCGATAGACGTTTTGTCATCACATTCTCTTCTTCTCTCCCACATCCTCTAGCCCAGTCCATTTTTAGAAATGGTTTTTGGGGGTGGGGAAAAGACCAGATGTGGATATTCAAAGATAGGTCTACCAGCTTTCCAAATGGAGAAGTCTGTGTGGTCTTTGACACCTGGATTGTGTGTATAATTGCCCTATTCTTTTTGTATGTATGGATAAAAGAATTAATTTGCATTTAATTGCCTAAGTCTGCCTTCATAGCCTGGGGGGGAAATGATGGTTTGTTACTTGGTGTCACTCTTCCCGCCTCTCCCCCAGTATCTTTTGGTGCTTCATTTCTTCCTGTCCGTGTGTGAAGATTTCAGGAAAAATGAGGACTGACCCACTGGTGGGGGTGACAGTGAGTGACAGGTAGTCTCACACTTCTCGATTAATGACAGGATCACCCACTTGGCCAGCTCTTCCAAGTTCCCATCAAACACGTAGCTGCAGACAGATATCCCATATTGAGAGAGGCACGTTAGTGTCTGTGCAAGCCTTGCTAGCTGGGGGTTGCTGGGAAGGTCTTCATCTTTGGGGCACTGCTCCGACCTCATCCCTACAACCCAATAGGACATTCCAGAAAAATCTGTTGAGCCTACTTCTAATTCTTAGATTTTTTTTTTTTGTCATCATTTTTCATTGGTTCATTCATTCAACAAATCCTAAGCTCTGACTCCATGTCTTGTAACTGCTTTCCTGGCTAGTCTGTGAGCATGACAACAGGAGGGCAATGTGCATTGTATGCTATTGTGTCCCTGTGTCTCTCGCAATGCATAGAGTGGCGTAGGCGTTTCTATTCATATCTGTGCACGGAGCCATCGGGCAAGTGCTCCGAGAAGGTGATGCTCCCTATATTTAGGTCACCTGCCCATAGATCATCTTTTTTGAGCGTTTGACCGGTGTCTTCACCACATGTACGTGTCTTCACCTTCCTCGGATCTCTCTCTCTTGAGTTCGGCATCACACACGCTACTAGACAGAACACTGCGTGGTCAGGCTTAACCCAGAAACAGACAACACTTCTCGAGAACTCTTCCTCGCACTGCGTATGTCCGCACGCATTTCCTTCTCTCAGAGACTCAAGGGGTATATGCTTCCATTAGCACCCGATTGGCAAAGCCAAGGATCGCAAGGCATTCAGGCTTAGCTCACGTGATCCACCAAAATAAAGGAGGCTTCGTTAATCAACTAGCTGATCAGGTATTTCCGTTTTTGTTTTGCCCTTGGGCTTCGGGCGTGTTTTAATGGGAGCATTACTCAAAGTCTTTGGCCTTTTCAGACCCATTTTAATCTGTGTCACAGGTAGTTGCTCCATAAAGAAATAGTCTCACTTTTACTTCAGTCTTTAAAATCCTCCTCTAATGCATCAGCTTAATCTCTTTGTTTCTGAAATATCGACCCATGTGCCAGAAGACCCGATGGGCTCAGAGTACATGCATCTGCAGACCTGTCTGGTACACACTCAGGCCCAAGGTTCCACTTACTCCAGGGCAGCTGGGGCGGGGGGAGGGGGGGAGTGGATAGAGCTCCCCTCTGTTGGATGTGAGGTCTGAGCCATTTGCCAGAGAGGTGTCTCGGCCTTCCTCAACTGTCGCGTTCTAAATAAATGTTATTGTGGTAATTATCATCATCATTATTTTGCGAACCCTGCTTGATATTTTTCCGGAGAGGCATTCCTTTCTTGAAAGATTTAAAAAAAAAAAAAAACAAAAAACAAAAAGCTGAAGGTTTTCAAGAAAGTTTAAGTAAGCAAAACAGAGTTTTTAGGTTCTGTGCCCTGTGGGATACAATTTATTTTATTACTTTTTTTGCTTGCTCGTGCATACATACATACATGTGTGTATTCAACCAGATATTTATTTGCCCCATATGGACAGTGTGCCTGGCTCTGTTCAGAGGTGCAGATTTACAATAATCAGCCAGCCAGCCGGACTCCTGCCCCTGGCTCGTCCGGCTCATCAGATGGAACCTAAAGTAGTCAAAGAGCAGTGGCCTTGGTTTTATGCTGTCTTCTAGGAACTTTTTATTCTTTGGCGAGTCACCCAAATGTCCAGGCTCTTCACCTGCAAAACGAGGCTGTTGGCCAAGATGTTCTCGATCGACTCCAAGGTCTCAGGGATTTATGACGAGGGATGTGCCCACCCAGTGAAGATCAGCAGGCATCATTCATATCAGGTGTGTTCCATGAAGAAGTTGGCCTGTCAGCGTGAGGCTGTCCTGAACCAATAATCTTCCCTATTCTGCCCGCGGTAGGGTTTCTCATTTGACCACGACGGCTAATATGAAAGGGAGCTGTTCATAAGCCAGCGAGACTAATGTTTGCAGGTCTTAGCCTGCAGGCAGGACCAGCTACATAATTCACAGGGTCTTACACAAAAGGAAAACATGGGCCCCTTGTTCAAAATTGGTTACGAATGTCTAAGACTCTGGAGAGCATTAAAGCAAGCACAGCACTGCTCTGGGAGTACAGGGTTCCTGTGTACCTCATAGGCCACACACCCACGAAGCCAGCCCTACCTGCACGTGAATCTAAGGACGGAAACAAGTATCTTCCTATTGTGTAAGCAGATTTAATGGGTACGAGTTATTATTTTTATTCTTACTATGATTAGAGGCCACCCCCTGCCTCTCTTCTCTTACGAGAGTATAAACTCTCAGACAGGGTCTGCAGGTTACCTAAATTTATGATTGCCTGCAGCCAGATGACTGGCATGAGGTATGTGTCAAATGCAGTGAATGCAATGTCCATTTGTTGTAAGGAGAAATTGTGATTTTTTTTTTTTTTTTCCAGAGAGACTACTTTTTTCCCAGGGAAATGGGTTTGAAAAATCCAGTTGAAAGGAATCCAGTTTAATTAGGTGTTTGTAGGAACTGAGATGGGCCATTTGGCGAAGTGCTCTGAAATCAAACTGGGCCTATACACTGTAAGAGGGAAGAGACTCCTATCACAGTGAGTTGGAAAAAAACCCTTCCAGTGCAACACAAATCAGTATTTTTGTTGCTAGTAGGGACTTTATGAAAGATGGTAGCCCGGTGAGTAGAGCTAAGAAAGAAAATCCGTGAGCGAAATTTACAGCTGGCGGTGTTCGTAATTCTGCATTTATTCTGCGTGATATTTTAAGTAAATGGTTTTCTTATGTAGGGGATAGTTATCACTGCGTATATCCCACATAGTAGAGAACCCAAAAGAGGGCTCACCGAAGGAGTTATAAATTGCACATGTAAACGGCTGGACTTGTGAGTGCTGGTAAAGCCTCTGAGCAGAGATTGATGAAATTCATTGTGACATTTGGGGCTTTAGTTGCTAGCTTTCTTTTAGAATTTTTGGCAGGTCTTTAACCAGCAGAGCAGTTATTTTCAATAACCTGGACTCTCCAGGAAAATTTAGAAATCCGTCCAAATAGAAGGTAAATAAAGATGTTTGTAGGCAAAGGCTTTTCTGTAAAGCATTTTTGCTGGGTGTGGATCTTCTAAACGGACAGAGTTAAACTGCCTGCCCTATTTTCCATATTCTCTTTGACCTCCTACATTGTGGCTTTGGCTTCAGTGACCTTCTCCCCCCCAGTTTCCTAGAAGCAAGTTGTCATTATGAGCCAATGCATTCAGGTCCTTTGGATTTACTCAGTGATTTTGGCAATTAATGACTTTTTATGGGTTCAGTCACCAGGCCCCACCACTCCATCTCTGCACGGAGCCATGACAATGTACATTAATGATGAAGCCTGAAGGAGGAAACAGCATATACAAGAAAGTAAGGGACCGTGTCTAAAGAGCAGTCAGTTAGGTGAGCATTAGATGAGGGCCTGATCTGGGCTTTTGCCTAATCTGTCTATTTTTGTTTCTCTTTAAGATTTTTAAGTCCTCTTGGGGCACCTGTGTGGCTCAGTCGGTTGGACATCCGACTTCGGCCCAGGTCATGATCTCACGGTTCATGGGTTTGAGCCCCGCGTCGGGCTCTGTGCTGACAGCTCAGAGCCTAGAGCCTGCTGCAGATTCTGTGTCTCCCTCTCTCTCTCTGTCCCTTCCCTACTCACACTCTGTCTCTCTCTGTCTCTCAAAAATAAATAAACATTGAAAAAAAATTTAAAAAAAAAGATTTTTAAGTCCTGTCTACACCCAACGTGGGGGTCCGAACTTACAGCCCCGAGATCAAGTCGCATGCTCTACCAACTGAGCCAGCCAGGTGCCCCTTCCCTGGTTTGTTTTAAAAGGAACTCACCCGAGTCCTAATCCTTAGAATTGTAGGCCGTGAAGCCGTGATCAGCTTATGTCACTTTGAGGACCGGTAAATCTTCCTAAAATATTGTGACTCTAGAGAAGGGAAAAGATAAAGAAAAAGAGAAGTTCTACCACCTGAGTGATCTGAAGAATAGGGTCAAAGTCTGCTATGCCCTCACCCTTGCACTGGGATTGTACTGGGCTTACAGATCTATGTTCCTCTGGGAGGCTCACAGTTCCCTCTTAGAGCAGGAGGTGTCAGCATGACCAAGTGAAAAAAAGGCTGTACTGAGCTGGGGAGCTGCCCAGCCTGGGCTCTGTCTGGTCCAGGCTCTTCCTTCAGACCCAAGATAGATCGCTTAACCCTCAGGGGCTTGGCTTCCTTACTTTTGAAAGGAAGCAGCTCAAGGAGACAACCTATGAGATGGCTAGTGCAAGATAACTAGGGTTTTAGAAAAGCTATTACTTGTTTGTTTTCTTAGTTTCTACACCCAGTGGTGGGGCATAAACTCACCATCCCCAGATCAAGTGTCACGTTCTACTAACTGAGCCAGCCGGGAGCCCCAGCAATTTCTTGTTTTTAAGCCCAGAGTGCATCAGATATATTCTCATATACCCAGAATCCTGTGCCTTCCATGACTGGAGAAGGCTTAGGGAACGCCGGGAGGTTACAGCACCGTTAGTCTGCAGGCTTTTTGAGAGCAAGATACTTCTCTCTGCAACCTTCCACTCTAACTCTAGAGTATGCTGCTAAGTTTACACCTGTAATAATAAGTGTTGTTATTGTTGTTGTTGTTTAATTGATCTGTTCCCTCTTTCAACACTTAGGTGCCAATGACTATATTAAATGCTGTGAAAAGAATGTCAACAAGACAAGCACAGCTCCTCCCGAGAAAGCTCTTACAGCCTTCTCTCATGTAGGAAAGCCATAGACTACAGTGTGGGGGCGGGGGGTGACAAGTACCGTGGTCCCCCTTATCTGAGGTTTCCATTTCTACGGATTCAGTTACTCATGGGCAACTGCAGTCCAGAAGCTGGTGATGCTCTTTCTGACGCATCGTCGGATGGTCCACAGTGACCTAAAGCTAGCTCACAGTGCCTGCATCATGCCCTTTACATCATTTCATCACGTAGACATTACATTGTCTCCCACTGTCACAAGACAGAGGGTAAGTAAGGTACAGAAAGGCATTTTGAGAGGTAGACCATTCACCTAACTTAACTACAATATATTGTTATAATTCTGTTTAATTATTAGTTATTGTTACTCTCTTACTGTGCATAATTTATAAACTTTATCATAGGGATGTACGTATAGGGAAAAACATATTACCGAACCCTATATATACTGTCTGCAGTTTTGGGTATCCAGTGGGGGGGTCTTAGAATGTATCCCCTGTGGATGGTGGAGTGGGGGCTACTGTTTTTATAAAATATTTCAAAAGCATTCTTTAGTCTAAAGATCTCTACTATAGCATTGGGATGGCTTTAATACAGTCCCTAACTCCCTGAAAGATTTCAGATCTATCTTTTGGGATATTTTCCTCCATGGAAACATGTCTACATTTATAATAAAAATCGTTTAGGAAACAAAATTAACAGAACACATTCTTAGGAGTTTTTCGATTATTAGAGAAATAGGAAATAGGTTGCAGTTTGGGGCATCTTATAGCCAGTCCATTACATATCAGAAATTGTATGTATTTCAAGGGCCATTTACTTAAGTGCCTTATTAATAACTCCTATGGATGATATAAAATCGCCTTTAAACTGGCGGACTCCAATACACAGAATAAGGGGATATAAATTTTGCGAACTCTCTAGCCAATTTGTGCTGGTTTTATGTCCTTCTAAACCTTACTGGAACCGTTGCCCCCCACTCCCACCCCACCCAGCCCCTACCCCTGCCCTTCTTCTCTCTAAGTCTTTTGTGCTTCCCTGGATTTCCTACTTACTCTACCTGTTTTGACCTGTAGTGGTAATTGTTTTTCTCTAAAACGCGTGATGTTACCAAGGAGGCCAGTGTGAGGTCAGTAGTATTCACATGGCACAGTCATTACTGGAAACTGTTGATTGCCTTTGTGCCCAGAAGATTTGGAAAGATGTTGCATAAAGGCATAAACAGATAATTTTCTTTTGGCTTCTGTTAGCAATGCAACCTAAAGGAATCCCACTCATTTAGCATTGCTCCCATTGGCTTTTATAGCAGCCAAAAATACCTCCTCCCCTCCGCCAGTACTACTCTGGAGGGTAGCTGATGACATATAAAGTAAATCTCTTCATTGTATGTGAGCTATAGATCAGTCAGTTCCTTGTATGTATTCCAATAGTTCTAGTCCCAATACCATGCACAGAGGGGCATTTAAGAAATGTCACTAATAAAGTAGAGAAAGAGAAAAGAATTGTTTCCAAATCAGGCAATTTTAGAATTGACTGTATGAATCACCTATTTAATTTCTTAAAATGCAGGTTGCGATTCAGTCTATTTAAGGTGGAGTCTAAAAGTCTGGGTTTCTAACCTGCTACCATGTGATGTCGGTTCCTCTGATCCGAGAGCCTCCTTGAGTACAAGCTAAGCAATACTGGGACCAGAACCCAGCCTTTGTAACTCCCAGTCTGGGAGTTCTTTCCCCCACGTCAGTGGTGGTGAATACATTCCCCCGTGCTTTCCTTCTCCCTCTTACACAGCTTTTAGCCCTAGTTGACTGGTGAGCTCATTCCCTCTGAGCCCCCAAGATGCAGCGTCAGACTTTCTCAGTGGGGTATTTCATCCCCAATACTGGTCAAGTAGAGCTTTGTTCCAGACCGTACTTGCTGGAGGCATCCAGGAAGGTCATCCTTATATTCCCTGTTTCTTAAGTCAGTTACACACACGATAATCCACAGCCCCATCTGGCATTAGCTTTAGAAAATGTTGCCTCTGTCCCATGATAAGTCCAGTGAAGGTTCATTGCAACGAACGACAGAAACTGACTGTAGCCAAATTCAGCAGAAAAAGAAATAACCGAGCAACACTGGACAGTTCACAGCATTGACGGGATGGTAAGAACGAGACTAGAAATACTGGTTAGAACCCTGACTGGGTCCTTCTCAGGAAATGCCAGGTATTGGATCCTGGCCAGTGCCACAACTGGATCCTAGATGCGGCATCTGGCTGGCTACCTTAGGTTCCATACCTGACCGCCTTGGGGCAGGGAGAGAGAGAGAGGGTGGCCTTTTCCTGCTTCCATAATGGGAGGCAAACCCTGCCCCCTCCCAAAGCCTCTCACAGTGGAGAATTCCTCAGTCAAAAAAGATGGGATCAGTTATTAGGAAGTCAGAAAAACGGTAGGTGTCCGCTATCACTTTTATGCTCATGGGAAGCTACTTAGCAAAAGTTTCTTGATGAAACTCAAGTTGGCTACCAGCCAGCTCAAGTCACACAACAACTTGCCCCTCTGTTCTTCTGAATTCTGACTTCTACTGATAGTTTCTCACTACACTGTCAACCCGTTGGGGAAATACTATAGGTGTGTTTGAGCACATTGCCAGGTTTCTTTTGCATTAGACCTTGCAAGATAAAATCAGTTTACTTCTTCAAATGGATGGAGGTGTGTCCCTTTCTCCTTTAGGAAGGGAGGCCCTGGGGAATTGTAGAAAGGCGTTTGGGGCTAAGTGCTAAGGGCCGCGTAGTTCAGGTAGCCCATGACGGTTTTGAGAAGACATATCTCCTTTCCAGGAGCAGCCTCCTCTGAACCAAAGTGGATTATTTCCTCCAGCGGCAAATCCAATTGGCAATTGAACATTTGCAGTTCTTAAAGGGATTTAAGTGCAATTTCAAAGCTGCAATTTTTGTAACTGGGGTGAAAAAAAAAGAAAACAAATCTGAATAAGGCAAAATAATCCTATGTAGAGTTTGAGTGTGTAGGTCTATTTCTTCTATCCTGAATGTTTTCCAGGCAGAGGAAAAAAAATTTTTTTTGAATGTTGAATATATGCAAACATTACAATCAAGGATAATTGTTGTGTCTGTATGCTCTGACTCTGATTTTGCTTTCTCTCTTTCATCTCCTGTACCCTATAGGAATATGATCACAGGCATAGAAATAGAATTTGCATCTATATAAATAATGCCCAAGCTGTTTGGAGGAAAGGCTTCCTGTCTAGGGCAAAATGTTTAGAGATGGCATTTTCCACCTCAAATCTAGGTTTGGCTTGGATCATAGAAATAAGGCCTTTTACTTGTAGGCGTCAGAGTTTACTCAGCACCTTTACATCTATTCCTTGACTTGAACTTGACTCTAACTCATGAAGCTGGCTGGTCGGACATTATTATTCTCATTTTGCCAATGAGGGAATGAGGCTCAGAAGAAAGCATCCAGATCAGAGATTTCTAGGCAATGTTTATAATGGCATCCTCCAGTAAAATTGTTGTTATTCTGTCTAGTATATGAGCTGGTTGCTCTTTTCTCGCTCTGGTGAGCGGGCTGCCCTTTTATGTTCTGGTTGGGTCTGGCTCTGAGCGGCCTCCTGAGACTTAATGAGTAGTATCTGTAAGGAGCATCAGAAGGACCCTCAGATGAGAGGCGCCCCTGTTAGTATTGGTTATGAAAGAGTAGAGCTTCTTGAAGTGCTGCTCCCTTTTTGTTCGAGACGCCGGCCAGATGTCCTGGGCTTTGCGTGAAGCCTTTACTAGTCATTTCTGTCAGGAAATGCACCCCGACCAGGATGGTACTTTATATACTGTAAGTGCATTTTGAAAACAGCAAGGAAAACAGAAATCATCTTTTTGATGTAAAAGGATAAAGGATAATCTGTTACTATGATCCCGTGTTCTATGAATTTGAAGACCTAGGTTTGTTCTGAATTTTACATCTCCTGTGTTTTAGGGCTGGAAGGTACCAATAGATCCATGCTATTAGCAGGGCCATGCTAAATTTTTTGGAGGAGCAAACTGGGAGCACACGACACAAATTACTCCTAAAGTTTGCTGCTGTTGTTGTTGTTGTTGTTGTTGTTGTTGTTGTTTTTAATTTATTTTGAGAGAGACAGAGACAGCACAAGTGGGGGAGGGGCAGAGACAGAGAAGGAGAGAGAATCCCAAGCAGGCTCCACGCAGTCAGCACAGAGCCCCATGTGGGGCTTGAACCCACGAAGCCTCGAGATCATGACCTGAGCCGGAGCCAAGAGTCAGACGCTTAACTGACTGAGCCACCCAGGCGTCACATGAACCAGCCACTCCTCTTATTCCAGGACAGCCGTGAATAAGTTGCTTAAGTCCATAGGCCTGTTTCTTCCTCCCTCACGGAATCCCGGACATGTTTAATGCTGACCTACTTCCCCAGGCATTTGGAAAGAGTAACTAGGGGATGGTTGTAAAGGCATTTTGGACATATGAAGGCACACCACAAACACTAACTGCAAAAACTAATAAGGACACAGCAGTTCCTCTTCCCAGGAGATTTTATGGCGATGATTTGCCATCGTGTTTTCTTTGGGAGGTGGAAATGCTGCCCATGCTTAGGACATAATGCGGGAGAAAAACAACACTCTAGACCAGGACCCAGGAATATGTTACTATTGGTATATAATGTTGCTGCTAAAATCTCAGTGATGCTGTTAAAAAATAGACGTTTGGTTATTTCTTCTCTTATTCCTTCCACTGGTTCCTTTCCCTCCCTCCTCACCACCATCCACATTGTTGAGTGATCTTGCCTCATATGAATCTGAGAAAAAGGAACCAGACTTTAAAAACTTGTGACACATTGTACATTAATCTTTTACTATATTAATTGTTTATAAAATATCATATTAGCTGACCTTCAAAATAACATAGATTGAGTCTATGTTATTTTGAAATTGGAGTTGAAATACAAAGAGGTTATTTCTATAAAAGTCAGGTGTCCTTGCGGTGCCTGAGTGGCTCAGTCGATTAAGCGTCCGACTTCAGCTCAGGTCATGATCTCACAGTTCATGGGTTCGAGCCCCACACTGGGCTCTCTGCTGTCAGCACAGAGCCTGGAGTCTGCTTCAGATTCCGTGTCTCCCTCTCTCTCTCTGCCCCTCCCCCACTCACACGTGCATGCACGCTCTCTCTCTCTCTTTCAAAAATAAAACATTAAAAAATATTTTTTTTAAAAAGGCGGGTGTCCTTTTATTTTTCACTTTATTGAGTATGAAAGTAAAGAGAAATCCTTTTAGTATTTTTCTATAAAGTTGCATTCTTGGTTGTCCAAGGATATGTGGGGCAAAAACAAGAGTCTCTTCCACGAGGGGTATTGAATTTAGTAAACCTGTAGATTTGTGTTTCCCTCGAGAATTTTAGACAGTCACTTAGGGGAGCTGATCCATGGATTTTGTTCTCATGTTCTGCTCCTACAGTCGGTCTAATGCATCATGTTAGTGATTAATCACATGAGTATTAAGACACTCCTAAACATAGGAACTTAAAACAACAATTTATAATTTCTACACTGACTGGGTTGTTTGTCTGTTCCACATGGTGTCAGCTGGGGTTACTCATGCGGTCACGTTCAGCTGGTGGCTCAGCTGGGGCACCTTGGTTCCCCTCTGTGCAACCTCCCTCCAGCACGAGAACTTGGACTTCCTCACAGCAGGTCCCAAGAGCAGATTCCTAGAGAGCAAAAGCAGAAATGCTAGGCCACTTAAGGGCTACACTCAAAATAGTGTCACATCTGCGGTAGTGCTGCTGGTTAAAGCCAAGTCACGAGACCAGCCTGGATTCAGGAAGAGGGGAAACGGATTTCACCTCTAGATGGGAGAAACATCATACACATTCAGGGAAGGGAGGACTTGATGGAGGCCGTCAGTGGAGACGAGCGCGTGCATTATACCTGTGCAGCGTGATCATTACTATGCATGCTGGACCACATTTCCAGGTGAAAATGACACATGGCATTCCCTTGGGGCGGGAACCATAGTATTTTTCATGTTCCTCATAGGACCTGACACCGTGCCTCATGCAAGGCAGGAACTCACTGTTGTTGAACGAAGAGCATGCTGTGAAATTTTAGAAAGTTGAGTATCACATAAATCCTAAGATAGGAAATACTAACTTCATGTGTCGTGTAGTGATGTCTCTTGTCCCACCATGTCATGCTGCTTAAAGCTGCATTACAGGAGTCTTTGAAGCTCAGAAAGGCAGTCATTCGGCAGAAAGCATGCTCGCTGGTGGTTTAAGTCACATCTCTGGAAAGAACAGAGGACTCCCCCATTAACATTCACTGCGGCAGGATCTGTGCTGCCAGCTCCCCCAACAGTATGCTGGCCGAGCCTTGGTCATCTGTGTATCTCCAGAAAGGCACAGAGCGCACGTTAGGCACTCGATAAATCCCCAGTTGGTGAGTGAGTGAGTGAAAAGAAATGAGAGATTGTAGGTCCTGTACACCAGTATCCGCACCAGGCGAGGACTTCTGCACGGAATGTATGATTGCTTGTTCAGGCACACCCTCGTGTCCCGTTCTGTCTTCTGTGCTGACCGACACCATTCTACTGGACAGACAGACGTGTACTCTGTGCTCATGGAAATGTGCAACTGTTCTAATCCTGCCGGTCCGAGGAGAGCCTTCAGGCTATGCCATTAGCTCTGTTAGATGCGTATTAGCCCATCCATTCTCAAAAAATCTCGAGTGAGGATTTTATGAGGGTGTATTAACAATGAAATCTTAGAGAAGCATAAATGGTTTTGTAGACTTTCCTGTGAGTATTAGGATGAAGATTTTTGAAAAAGACTGTAGCTACTGGTGAAAAAGATGTCTATTAGGTTGTGGTAGCTTCTGAAAATCCTTTTCCTCTTCTCCTTGTGTTCTTCCTTCCCATCAATACTAATACTAAGGCTACTATTTCGGTAACGTCCAGAGGGAAGAAATTGATTTTGATAGGTGTTCTTGAATGATGTGTGTTCTCTTATCGATGATACTCTGAAATAGTGTTTTCCTTAATCAGTCTTGTTAAGTAACATTTGGATAGAAATCCCAATTCTTTGTTAAAAGTGCTAATTACCGACTTTAATTCTTAGTCATTTTTAACTTTTCTACCCTTTCATGCCATTTTAATTACGTGCATATTGTCATTCCAAAAACGAAGTTTCAGGACAGGTGAAGGGCTCCATCCTCGTAAGCTATAAATCTCTTAAAGAAAAAGAAAGAAGAGGTCTAGCTAGGTTTCCAAGAAATGACTGTGGTTTTGGGGGGGTGGGGGGCACGTGCGTGTGTGTGTGTGCTCTCACAGGCACGCGTGTATGCGTGCGTGCTTGTGCTCTGGGCCCTGGAAACTGGTATCAGAATTACTTTGACCTAAAAATGCACTCTAGATTTTAACACACCTCCAGTAGAAGAGAGGAAAAAACATTTGCTGCGTGGAATTATCGGTCCCATTACCACACAGGTGTCAAAGAAATGAAGCTTTTCTATTAAAAGATTGCAATAAATCACACAAGAGGATGACAACCTCATTAACATGGGTAAAGTTACTGTAACTTATGTATAAATAACTTTTCTGTGTCAAGACATAGTATCACTCAGTCCCTCCAGAATAACGTCTTTTCCTTGAAAAAAGTGAAATGCCAAAAAAAGCAGTTTCTGTCAGAGAAATCCACAGAAGGCAATGGCTTCCTGCTATAAAACTGGCTCTCACACAGCCCACAGCAATTCGGCTTTATGGTGTTAGGTTTTTGCGTTCAGAGTAAGTGGAAAATCTCAGGTCTTATCTCAAATAGTGATTTGCTATACTGTTGGCTTTGATACTTAAATTGGCTGGGAACCAGTTTCGGGCCATACCAATTAAGGATCTCTTGGGTATTCTCTGGAAAAGGGGCCATGTTGAGTGAAGAACATCTCCACTCTTGATTTTATACCCAACTCATGGTATCGTCAAGAGGATCTTCCACGTGGCTTAAGGAGGGGAAATTTTGCCCAGAGTCCCTGGAATGATTGAAACATCTAAGAGAGATCCTGAACTGCCATCACGTGCTGAGGCCCCAAGACTGGAGGTGAGCCCAGGTGTCATTAGTAGGGCATTCCCATGGTTTGAGGTTAACCCCCAGTGAGGGGACAGGCAAACAAGGGAGACTGGGACCCTTATGTAGGCAGGGGTTTCCTTGGAAGGCCTGATACCTTCTAACAGATGCTCAGTGGTCCTGTTACCAGTGGGAGCTCTACCACCCACATTATTACCTCCCTGTATTGGGCTATAATCTGGAACCTGTCACGGCTTTCACATGGTAGCCTGTCCACCGTTATTACCAATAGTGTACTGGTTTCCAGATATTTCTATAAATTCTGGGAGGAAATTTTTCTGGGCATTGGTCTTGACTTTGAGACATTATATTTATATACTTTCTGGTGGCCATGTTGGATAGAGATACATTTCATTGGTCGGGGTCAGTATCCAGTCAGGCCAGAATAAACTCATCACGCTTTGCTGTCTCACCTTGGCTTCTGCAACCCAGGGCTATGAGTGTCGACATGGTAAGTGCAGGAGGCACAAAGAACCCGGAACCCCGGGTTAGCAAACCTGCATCCTAGCCCTGAAATGGTCTTGCTTATGCCCCCAGTTTTCTCCTCAGTGAGTGAGGCGATTGAAGTTAACCATTTTCAAGACCTCTTCTAGCCCTGAAGGAAGATTATTTTTTCTTTCTAATTATTTTTTCAAAAAAATTTTTAACGTTTTATTTATTTTTGAGAGAGAGAGAGAGAGAGAGAGAGAGAGAGAGAGAGAGACTGTGTGCGAGTAGGGAAGGATTGGAGAAAGAGGGAGACACAGAATCCGAAGCAGGCTCCAGGCTCCGAGCTGTCAGCACAGAGCCTGATGCAGGGCCTGAACTCACAAACCTGAGCTGAAGTCAGATGCTTAACCAACTGAGCCACCCAGGCACCCCCTAGTTATATTTTAAAATGCCAATTTTATTTTTTTTAAACACAAAACTAGTATCTGCTCATTGAAAGAAATAAATGAAATTAAAAAGTATGGAAAAGAATAAGTTAACAAATGGAAGTTGTGCCCCCTCCGTAGGTCCCAGAAGATAAAGGGGGAAATCTCTGGGCTTGAAAATTGTCGAGGTTATCTCTAATGATGGCATCGTGTAGCCCTGTAAGGTTTTCTAAGGTATTGTGTTGCATGCTCTGCTAATAGGCAGAACCATTCCCAGGGAAGGGATCTTTGCAGCTGGTGCCTCCAGTGGTCAGCAGCTGGCATATCTCTGTTTGTAACTTATTGCTTCAGTAGTCTTTCTTCTGCTTGTGTTTAAAATGTAGCTCTCTTGTCTCCTGTCTCTGTCCTCCTCCTTCTTCCAGCTCCCCTCTTCTTTCATTTTTTTTTTCCTCTTCTGCATTTCTCTAAGGGCGTCCTAGAAATAACTAAGTCCTTGTACTCCCTGTGACAAAGAATGTTCCTATTGTAGACCGCCACTGTTTTTAAAAAATAAATTAATTCCATTAGTCAAATCCACAAATATTCACTGAGCTCACTGTGGATAAGACATCAAAGCGAGTCCGAGAAAAAGGTGCGATGATGTAGTAGGACACTCAAATTTGTGGCTGGCCAGCTCGGATGGAAATGAAAGCTGAGGGAGGGTTCTGGGTGTCCTGGAAATCGGCACTCTTTGCTGAGAAGGTGAAACAGATGTTAAAGATAATGCTTCTTATGAGCTCCTCCAAAAGCATATGGGAAACGTACAGTTTGGATCCACCATTTGCCTTCTGCCTGAGGCCGATTCCCTGAGAAGGTTTCCCATTTGCTCTTTGCTCTTGATTTGCTTCTGTTCAGCTTGTCAGGTGTTACTTTTTGTTGACGGTCAGTTGTAGACTTTTGCATCTCTAAGTGCTTCATTTGTGGTTTTTAGGCTCAATTACTCATCGGGTAGGGACTGCGAGCAGCCATTCAGACTGAGCGGGTTTCATTTCTCCGGGTATTGTGGTCGGAGTAATCACGCTTCAGAGGCTCTGCTTTCTTCCGATGGTTAGTGGTACATGCTTTCCAGCTACCCCACTGGATACCAGGAGGTAGAAAGCGTTGGCCTGTGTCCATGGCCGATCTGAGGATCATCTAGTCTGTGATCCTGTCCTGCCCTTGGTTTGATTACATAACTGGGGAAAATTGATCATGGAAGAACTTATTTAGTAACGCTAAAGAACCCACTGCGTACCAGGATCTGCACGAACCACCTGCTTACACCCAGAGGCAAGTAGTATTATGCCCATTGTAGAGATAAGGAAGCTGAAGTGTGGAGGGGACCAGTGACTTGCCAGAGTCACTCAGCTAGTCTTGGAGTCAGAAGTCAGCCTTGGGCGGTTGACTCCAGAGTCCAAGCTCTCCTCCTGATGCCTTCCAACATCATCCATCCCTGTAGCCTGACATCTCGCAGATTTACACCTCCTGGGCATGTCTGTGGTTTCATTATGTACAGGTGGTGCCTAAAGCAAAACTGTTTCTCCAACATGCGCTGAGCGCTAATTGACTGCATCGTTTTGCTAGTCTAGGATCTTATGGATCTTGGCACAGTCTTGTAGACAGGTTTCTCAAGGTGGAGCCCCAACAGTCGCATTGCTAGACTTCCCTCAGCCTTGGTCAACTGATCTGCAAGATGAGGACAGTGGCCCATGATGGGGGGTTGTGGAGATGGGTAAGCTGAGTGACATGTGAAACAGATGGGCTCACACGTCATTGGTTCTCAGTTCATTTCATGTCCTTTTCCCCACTCATTCGTCTCCCTCCCTGCCTTTATTTCTTGATTTTCTCTCTTGCTGTTGCAGTAATTCAGCACATCTACGGCCGGGCGTCGTTTCAAGTCGCAAGAAAGCAGAACTGGCCGTGTTTACGGCAGTCTCAGGCTCTCGGGGAGCCGGTTGCTTGCGTGTGTCAGCTGTGGTCAGATTCTGCACCAGGTGAACCCCGTCTTTCCTGGAGCGGAGAGGCAGCTCCTGCAGGCAGACAAATGCATCACAGGGGGAGGTGGCCCGCAAGTGGAACACACTCCAGTTCCCGTCTCTCTCTGATGGGGGAGTGATTTTCATCTTCATCAGCAGGTCCGTCTTGACCTCCCCAGACTTGACTCATGGCAATCCAACAGGGCTTGTGAAAATGTTGGCTCTTGTGTTGCAGACCTCGCGGGGGGCATTTCACCTGCTTGTGGAAGCAGCCTCCTAAGAGGAAAGTGAATGCAGATGGCGGTCATCCTAGGGAAAGCGTATGAGACCCCATTCTGGACATCCTGTAAATGAATTCATTTATAAATTTCCTCCAGCGGGAGTTTCCAGGAAAGGAAAATGATCCTAGAAATGGTGACAATGAATATAAACCTCCTGCTGTGATTTTTGTTTTCTGCTTTGAAATTATTAATAACATAAAGTTACTGACATAGGAAATAAAAATAGCAAGTTTTTAGGAGATCTATATCACCAACAAGTATATGCCACAAATCAGCCTTTCCTATTTTAGCTTATTTCAAAATAATTTTATGCTTTACAGAAAGTTCTAGAAGTAGGATAGAGACTTCCTTCATATTCTTCACCCAGCTTTTCCTAAAGTTCACATATTGCATAACCACAGTATAATTATGCAAACCAAGAAATTAGCATTGGTACAATACCATTAATTAAGCTACAGATTTTATTTGGATTCCATCAGATTTTTCATTGCTTCTCTTTCTGTTCCAGGATCCCATCCAGGATCCCACACTGCCTTTAGTCTTCATGTCTCCTTCAGCTCCTCCGGTCTGTGACTGTCACCAGTCTTATCTCTCATGACATTGACAGTCATTAATTCATTGTATTGCTCCTTTCCAGTCCTTATCTCTAATTTGTTTTATAGTCAACATTATTGTACTGTAGCTATATTTTTCCATTTAGCATCTCAAAGTAAGACACTTTCAATGAATGAATGGCATGGTAAGTGGCTAGAATTTCTGTCTGCAGTGAATGTTAGGGTTTGGCTTAATGATTCAGGCCTTACACTCGAATAATCACAGAAAGAGCAAGAAACAAGTAGTTTTCTCCAACCACCCTTGTCTTGCCCACAAAGAAACTGAGGGCAGCGAAGTGAGGGGACATGCCAGAGACACACAGACTGGGATGGTTAATGGAGACCACAGCCCCAGTGTTTCGGAATGTGGGAACCTTCTCTATCTGTATAGGCATAATTACAGTCGTGGCTCCCATACCCAAAGCTGGAGATAGGCTCTAAAGGTTAGGCAGGTGTGGCATTGTCCTTGTATTAAAAGCTTTTCTTGGGGCACCTAGTTGGCTCAGAGTGGCTGACTCTTGATTTTGGCTTAGGTCATGATCCCGGGGTTATGGGATCAAGCCCTATGTCAGGCTCCCCGCTGGGCACAGACCCTGCTTGGGGGTTCTCTCTCTCTCTCTCTCTCTCTCTCTCTCTCTCTCTATTTCTCTCCTGCCTCTCTCCCCTGCTCATGTTCTCTCTCTCTCTCTCTCAAAAAAAAGAAAGAAAGAAAGAAAGAAAGAAAGAAAGAAAGAAAGAAAAAGAAAGAAAGAAAAGGCCTTCCTTAAGACCTGTAAAGTTTTTCCCATTGTACTTGGAATTAAATCTAGTCCTGTGATGTACAAGGTCCTCAGGGACCTAGCCTTGGCTTGCCTGCCCACCGCATCTGCCCTGTTTCCCCACCTCCCTCATTAGTTTCTAGCCACAGTGGCCTTTTCTCCCCCTCAGACATTAAAAGCTTATTCTTACTTCCCACCACCACAGGGCCCTTGCAACTTGTCAATCCTTCTGCCAACATAGCTTTCTGCCTAATCTTCACAGGGCTACTTACATCCTTCTTCCCATTTTGGCCTCTCCGGTATTCAAGGACAGTCTCTTCAGATGGGCCTTCCTTGGCCATCCTTTTTAATATGGGATGCCCCCATATCACTTTCAATTGCTAAACCCTGGTTTATTTTCTTCCTCTCACCTTTTACTGTTGCAGGTGACCTCTTGCTTGCTTGCTATCCCCCAGTAGAACCTGAGCTCCATGAGCGTGGTAATCTCCTCCTGCTCAGGACTGTATCCCTGAGCCTAGAACCCGTGCCTGGAGTCCAAGAAGTAGCTGACCAAGTGAGGCCATTTTCTGAGAGCAGTGGTTACACTGTCCTTCTCTTTCTTCTGGAGCATGTGAGAAGAAGTCTTTCCTGAGTCCCAGTCAACAAGAATTTATTGGAGGTCCCCACACCTAGCGCCACAATAGCACTTTTGTTAAAGCTGCCCATCCTTTTTTTTTTTTTTTTTCTGTTTAACTTGAATAGTATAAGAGACAGCAAAAATGATGAGCATTTCAAAGGCATTTAAATTAATGTCAGCTCTGCCCTAGGCCTTTGGTGTGTTCTTTTCATTGAGAAACCTCCCCTTCCCTTAAAGGTGTTACAGGACACCACTTTCCCAAACATTTGGAGTAGAATTAGAGTCTTTAAAGGATAATAAAATGCCACGGTTTAAACACATTTCTGTGACTTTTGACAGCTCCTTTATACCGTATTGTCATAGGAGTGGCAGTGGAGGAGCCTGGGATGGGCCTCTGCCTGCAGATCAAAAGAACGGAAGTCCTTAAGGCACCCCGGCAGGCCTCTCAGCCTGAGACAAAAGGGCAGCTCGTCTTTTCCTCAGGCCTGTACCTCACCCCCAGGCTATGCTTTCGTATTGTTCCATCTGGGTGGAGACCTGTTTCATTGGAGAGCTGGGCAGGCTTTTATTGTTTATTTATTTATTTTTGTAATGAAGTTTACTGAGCCAACTCATTAGGTGTGATTTACAGGGACCGTCCTGCCATCGACTAGAAATGAACAAACCGTAGGTCATTGTGAGCCATTCTAAACTAAGAGTAGGACGTTAAGAGATGCCAAATGAGGCCATTCAGATGCAATTAGAAATGTAAGACAACCCTTTTGGCTTACAGGGAAAGAAACTTCACTTCTAGCCTGCCATCTTTATAATGTTACCAGTCCATTTTATGGATGAGTGCAAAGAGATCAGATAATAATAATAGGCAATAAAATGTGAACCGATTTTTTTTTAACATTTTATTTTTAAGTAATCTCTACCCAGCATGAGGCTTGAACTTAACAGCCCTGAGATAAAGAGTTGCACGCTCCGGCTGAGCCAGCCAGGCACCCCTTTTAAAATTATAAACATGAATATATTTGATCCTGTTTGTGGACCAGCAAGCATTATACTAATTTATTTAGTAAACAATATGAATGATGAATAAGTTCTGAAAAAGCTTTTTGGGTTTTGTTCCCATTTTGTTTTGTATTTATTTCAAATGCACAAAAACACCAAATTCAGGCTGAGCAAGAACTCCCTGAAAAGGAGGACCATATATGGACCCAGGAAGCCTGGGTACCACCTGCTTCCCTTCCTCACCAACTAAACCATTTTTGAAGGGGGAGCGGGGCACTTAGCATCTCATTTCACCACAGCTCCGTTTACCTGGATGGTTCTAAATTTTTAATCATCTGATCCTATTGTAAAATGAAATCTTCAGAAACTGGTTTGTATGAGACATAGAGCAGTTTTAAGTTTCATTTATTTTCCTCTCCAGGTTTGGAACATAGTTCTCTTGGCAGAAAAAAATACCATCTTCCTTAATTCTATATCATTGATAACATTTCTTTGTATAAAAAGACTAGGCTTATTTGTGGATATCAAATAAATGTTACCTAACTTAGTGGAAAAGTAATGTTGGCTAAAATGAGCCAGAGAGTTGTTTCTTTGAAGTTTAGACCTTATTTGAGGAAGAGAAGTGTAATCCATCTTGATAGATTGACTCTCGATGTTACAACTGATGAGGAAGTCGGTGTTTGACTTTTTCCAAAATGTTTTCTAACCATCTCTATCTTACTACTCAAGTGTGTTTAAAAACAAACAAAACAAACCCCATATGTGGCTGTTGTGTTTTATAGGCATATGAATACCTGAATTTACTAACAGGCTGATCAGCAAGCTTCCTAGGTTACTTTAAAAAGTAAGAACTTAAAAAAAAAAAAAAAAACAGTGAGAACTTCCTAATAGTGGAAAAATACCCACCAGTTCCTTTGTTTAAAAAAATGTCAATTTGATCAGGAAGACCAAGTGACATGTGAAATGACAGTAAACCTCACAGCAGCTTTTCTTAATTCATACATAATACAGCAAAACTAGTGGCTACTAGAAACAGCAAAGCAAGAGGCTATTTTTCATTCAAAGCATCTCATTTTCCATTATTAATAATTAATAGAGCTTTTCATTTCTAAGTGTCAGTACTGAAAGCACCAGTGTGCTCAGCAGTAAGCGATTACAGAATGTTATTTTAAGGTAACGGTGTTCCCGCTAACAACAAAAGTCGGAGGATGGGCAGAAAATGCACTTACTGTCAGAGACGGGCCTCGTCCTGAAACAGACAGAGGCTTTCTGGATTGCACAGGACTGTGTTGGTAGGTCCCTACACCAAGCATGTTATAGTGTTCCAAACCTCTGGAAAATGGAGATGAGGAGGGAACAAAATTCTTAATGGTAAAAATTGCCAGACCCTTAGATGGGCTAATGGTCTTAACTATGAAAACTTTGAGAATTCATTGTCACCTGTTTGTGTTTGGGCAACAGTCTGGATATTGGTTGCCTTGCCTTTGTGAAAGCATGTGCTTTGCCGAGGCAGCCTTGTTTGATCTGAAAATTGTTTGAACAGGGGGTGTGGGGTGAAGGATATCAAGAAGGACTTCTGTGGGGAATGCTATGTCTTTTACTAGAAATCAGGGCTGTTGATGGGTGAATATGTAGGGTCCGGCATGGTCTGGGCCATCGTGATACTGAGGGATAAGGGAGATGTGTTAAAACAAGCCATCTGTGTTTTCTGTAGTTGGAATTCTTCAGATTTTGAATAATGACAGTTCCATATCAGCCAAATAATTTAGAATGGGTTTGTGGAGTGGGATAAGTAGACCTGTATGACATGACCTCTGTCTTCTGATCTCATAGATCTGATACCTGTTAATGTGTCATCATCATTCTCCTTAAAATAGATGTAAAACCTACACTATTCTTTCCCATGGAGACAAGTGTTTTCCCTGTAAAGTATTTTTCATTAATTTTTCAGGTGCCCATGGTATATACCATCTTTTGGTTGTTTTGAGGTATACCATTTCCATGTAAGAAGTTTGACATATAAAGTATGAATGTTTTGTGCTGTAAGGATTTACACAGGAAATGGTGCATGTATTAGGGGCAGATTTTGGAAATGTGCTCTGAGGTTATAAGGTCTTGGAGAGATGTCATTTGGGAGGATATTTATTTATGGGGATAATTAATAGATTTCAACTGATGGCAACTCAGATCCCTTGGTAGTAGCTTCCTGGACTGCTGTGTTGAGAAGGATTCTAAGGGCTCCTGAGCGCAGTGGGAAAGAAATCCATTACTTATATCTGCCACAGGAATCAGTCTTATCATGTGTTTTGCCATTGCTGGTTTATATATTTTTCTTACATGAGACAGATTGAGTAGTGCTTTTGTCTAAACCAATATTTAGATGGTTCTTACCAGTGTTCCAAGACTTAAGTCAATCAAAACTAATTATTTGTCGAGCTCTTTACCATGTGTTACTTGCTGTGAAGAAAATAGATGTGCAAAGTTAAAGTGAAAGCATTAGGTAAGATATTGAATGGTGGAGAATGGGCAGACACCTGCCGTGGGAATTGGGAGGGAGCAAATACCAGGCCAGAGTTAGGAGAATTCTGGAATCAGCGACACTAAGGAATGGCAAAGAGGAAGCTGCTCCCGCAGGGAGAGATGGTTTTATGTAAGCAAAGGCAGCTAGCAAGAAGGATGGTCTTTTCAGAGGAATGTGAGAACAGCCTCTTTGGAGAGATTGTTTGTGATTGGGAGAAAAGGGGAGCCACAAGCTGGTAGAGGGTCTTGGAAATGAATGGTTTTTATGAGTCCCTCTTGCTACTGTGTTCTAGATTATAGGTCTCTAGAAGGTAAGAAACGGGCTATCAATCACCTCCTTCCGTGCAGCTAAGATTTATTAAGCTGCTTGCCATATACTAGGCACCGTATTGAGATGACAGGACTTGGTGTAGATTCTGACCTTGAGGATTTTTCAGAGTAGAATAGGAATCAGGAAGGCAATTACTGCCTGGTCATACCTACATGTCTCTTTAAGGAACTTATCATTAGCTTCATTATATAGAAGGGAAAATGAAGTCCCCAAAATGTTAACTTGCCCAAGGTCAGCTTGAAGAGCTAGACTTGACTCTGGATCTCTTGCACTTGAATTCTGGCGTCTTGTCACAGGAATTCTTCTAAGTACACTTGGATCAGGTGGTCTATTTATGGGCCTTCTTGATTTAGATTCTCCTTTGCCCAGAGCTAGAGATAGAATGTTCTTGTAGTTCTTTTTGAAAGACATTTAAAGGAAGCATTTTTATTGAAGCATACATACTATTCATGCAAAAAAGTCCACAAATCAGAAGTCGACAACTTGACCAGTTTTCACAAAGTGAACACACCCTTTGTGACCACTGCCTAGAGGAATGGACTTTCATTTCACTTGGAGTGGAGACGAACCATAGAGTAATTTTTTTTTTTTTTGTATATTTCTTTCTCTCTCTTTGTCTCCCTCCTTCCTCCTCTTTCTCTCCTATTCCCCTCTCCCCTGCCTTTTTCCCACTAATTCCTCCAGGCTGAAGTGTGATCTCTTGGACTTCTTGAGCTCAGAACTTTGTCCCAAGGACTTGCATGAAGGTACCTGAGGGACCGGAGGGGACAGTGCCCTGAGGTACCCCTTGTCTGGGAATCACTTAATAGAGAATGAATATGACAAGTAACAGAAATCATGAGTGCTGATTTAATTCTACTTCAAGTCACATTCTACTAACATTTATCATATACTTGGAATATATTAAAGAATATAGCTGTGAAATGGCTATATATTCTTCATAAATATGCCCATACAAAGAAACGGAAGTTCAAAGAGCTTAAGTGACTTGTGCAAAGTTATAAACTACCTCGTAAATGGTAAATTTCTTTACACTCCTCCATTTTTCTTTAAAATACACCATAGCTGCCTGCTTTTACCTTCACTCTTTGCTAAACATAAGTTTGCTCGCTTAAGAATAAAACTCAAGAAGAAGAGCATAGACACCAGGTTTGTTATAGGACCTGTTTTGTTTCTTCCCTTTCTTTTTTAGAATAAGAACTCTGATTCCAGATAATTGCAGTCCTGGAAATAAGACTAAGTCCCGTATTTTAAGGAGCTGTTCTCACATTTCCAGATCTCTGTAGAAGCTGGTCTTTACAGTCTTGTTTACTAACACTGTTGTCTTAAAGCTGTTGCAGCTGACTTTCTTAGCAGAACTAGAAGTTCCTAAGGAGATATCAGCAAAAAATAAATCTGATCTCTTTGCCTTCTAGTTAATTAAAAAAACAAATTTTAAGAACTTAAGTTCAATTACTGTCCCTTGAGTAACCCAGGAAATATTTTACATGCCCTTTGAATTGATACAAATAAAGTTCAAAAGAGGGGCATCTGAGGACGTGATTGTTTCCACCTTCTATCATTAGAACAATCTCACAGATTGAGTTTTGTGGGCTGAGAGTCTATTATTTCTAGTTCTTTCTCATGTCTTTGCGAATACAGGAATACTAACCATTGGGATTGAGCCTGTTGCCCTTAGATTCTTGGCTGTAGGCACCATACAGTTTGATATTTTGGTAAAGACTCTGTCAAGTTGTAAGACTAACTTCTATGTGCAGGCAAGGGTCTCTGCACGGAGGAAATGGGAGTTTCCATACAGGCCATCAGAGATTGACAGTAATTTTTAATACTGTCCACGTCCTTTCAGGAATGCCATTTTGCTTCATGTTTAGTTGAATCCGTGGTAAATCTTTAAACATTTTGTGTTTTTTTTAAGAGTCCATTCTAATTTTAAGTGATCTGATGCTTTGGAAATTTATAAAACGCTATAATATATTCATAAGAAACATAGAGTTTTTAAAGTGGAAAATGAGTCTTTTCTTTCCTCCTATCACTCATCAGGGAGTTCTGACTCCTCCGTGAAGTGTGTTCTGTGGACGTCTGGGGAATCCACGGAGCTAAATGAACACCCCTGTCTCCCTCTGTTCCTTTCCTTAATAGCTTCTGGAGTATTAGAGTTTTTGCCTTGGCAACTTCCTGCTGCTTCTTCTTAGTTTGAGCCTTCAAATAGAGCCGAACTTAATAAAACACCCCCCAAATAGGCAAATACCACAAGGAAGGATACATGGCCTTACTCTTCCTTTGTGCTTGGCGTAGTTGTAGACACACACGGTGGCGTGTGCGTATTAAGGACTTAAATACCCTTAACGGAGTGAATGGATGAATGATTTGACACTGAAGACTGTATAGTTCAGTGGTGCGGTGATACACGCAGATCCTGGTTTATAGCTCTCATTGGTGGAATGAAAACAAACAGCTCCCTTTATAAAACTAGAGATTTGATGGGAAAACCAAGGAAGACCTTAGTGAAGAAAGAAAGACATTTCTTATGCCCAGATTATTGAATGTATTTGTAATATCCCTGTTTCTGACAGTGACAAGGATTCTATTTAAGGGTCTGTGAGCTAAATCAAGAACCTGAGCTCCTCCTTGGGCTTAACAGAGGAGAGAGGGAAAAGTGAGTGGGAGAAGATATGTCATATATTGTTTCAACCTCAGGAGCCCCTCCCTTACCTGCTTTGCACAGGGTTACCGGAGGCTGTCGCAGGGCATGGTGTTATGTTCTTTATATGTTTTGCTATGCCACCGTGTTTGGCTGGCAAGCCCTGTAAGTGCTGGGTGGCTAATTATCATAACAGTGCTTGGCCAAGTATCGTAAAATGCTCTGATCTTGCCAAGTAGTGCCTTGGAAAATGCTGGACTCAACACTACTGGATCTCATTTCTGGCAGATCAGAATTCTGGCTTCACTGGGACTTCTTACGGGGTCCTCTGCTTCTGTATAGGACTAACTCTTTGCAGAGGCCACACAGTTTCTATCTCAGTAGGAATCGGAAAAAAAAAATTTTAATGTTTATTCCTTTTGAGAGAGAGAGAGAGAGAGCGAGCAGGATAGGGGCAGAGGGAGAGGGAGACACAGAATCTGAAGCAGGCTCCAGGCTCTGAGTTGTCAGCACAGCTCGAACCCAAGCTGTGGCTCGATCCCAAGAACTGTGAGATCATGACCTGAGCTGAAGTCGGATGCTTAACCGACTGAGCCACCCGGGAGCCCCTCAGAAAATGTTTTTAATGGTACAGTAGGCTTTCAGATCAGGCAGACCCGTGCTTGAACCATGGATGTTCCGCTCATTAACTGTATATCCTTGGACATGTTACTTAACCTCTGAACTTCATCTGTAATTCCAGGAGTGGTATTATCTACTTGCAAAAGTAACGAGGACTTGAGGAAAAGTAACTGCCAGTAATGGTAGCTACTAGTTTACTGATACCAACTTTCCCTTTTCTTCATCTTGCCTTTACCCCTAGTTCCAGGAGCCATCGAATCTATTGCTACTAAAAGCGAATCACACAAAGGTTGTGGGATCCCGAGCTTAGAGACAGTACACTGCGTTGTGGAGGTTGGGTCTCCAGCTAATTCTAGGCTTCTGCTGCTTCCAAGCCAACGGAGTTGAGTTCACTCACCATGGCGTCTGCAGCTGAGCAATATGTGGTAGTTTTCCCCTATTTGTCAGTAACGGGAGTGATTCGGGTTAGAACACATTTCTGCTCCTGAAGAGACTGGCAGTGAACACCCACCATCAGCCGTGTAGCCAGCCATTCTGAATCTTGACCTGGGATGAACTCCGTAAGCAACCATGTGTAGGTATTCTCTGCCAGACACAAAGAATACGGTACAATTGTTTTCAGCCTGCTTTTAAAAATAGAAGAGCTTCCTCACATTTTCTGTACGAGAAGCATGTAACATTTATAAAATTCCATGTCTGTGAGGAATGACCATGTTCACGTGGCCTTAGCATTATTGTCCTGCTTAGCTGAGTGCCTGGAGACCACACTCAACTCAGATGTCACTTCTGGCGTCTTTCCTTACCTCCAGGTGGGCCTCCGTCCTTGCCACGCTCCCATGGAACACTTCTGTCAAAGTACCCGCCACACGGTGTAGAAGTGAACTGTTTACATGTTGGCTTACCCCACAAGACTCAAGCCCCACAAAGGCAAGGATCTTCCTGGTAGCCATCTTGGTGAATCTCCCTCTCAGCCCAGCACCTCGGATGAAGTGAGCTCCATCCGTTGTACTGGTTGATCTAAACCTCACCAGTGCATTAGAGGGCTCCATGCCTGTCCTAACTCCAGTTTGGATTTAGACTAACACTTCTGAGCACGCATGGAGTGCAAGGGAAGATATTTTGACTCAGACCGTCCTTTGCACAAATTGCCACATCTAGAGAACCATTTTCCTCAGATATATACTTTCCTGCTTCTCCAGCCCCAAAAGGTGGCACCAACTACAAAACCCCAACAGCTGATAAGCTTTGATTTTATGTTGGTTGCATTTATCTTGCTGCTCCTTCGAAACACGGGCCTATATTGCCTCTGAAACATAATCTTTGGTCTCCCCCTTCCCTCCAGATTGGATTAATAGATGTATGTAGCTGTTGAACACAAGCTGTCTCAGAATGTTTGTGTTTTAACCCAGTAGGAACCCAGCTGATCCTTTCAAAAGCAACTTTTAAGAGAAGCTGATGTCCTGTGAACATGTTAGCAAGCTGTCATTGTGACTCTGTCAGCAGGCTCATCTCAGAGCAACTGCAGACTCATTTTGCGATTGCCTAATTATTTATACACCCAGATTTCTCTCCTTTCTGGCAGTAGGCGGTAGGCTGAGACTGAGCCAGCTTTTAAGTATGAGAAGATATGTTATGAATGCTTTGTCGTTAAAATCGGTCACTTTTTGGGGCACCTGGGTGGCTCACTCGGTTAAGTGTCCGACTTTGGCTCAGGTCACGATCTTCTGGTTCGTGGGTTCGAGTCCCACGTCGGGCTCTGTGCTGACAGCTCAGAGCCTAGAGCCTGCTTCGGGTTCTGTCTCCCTCTCTCTCTGCCCCTCCCCCACTGGTACTCTGTGTCTTTCTCTCTCTCTCTCTCTCTCTCTCAAAAATAAATATTTTAAAAAATAGGTCACTTTTCTATTATGTTTTCCAAGTCCTTAAAGCTGGTATTAGAAAATTATATTTGTACTAGCTTCAAAAGTCATAAAACTGTTCTTTAAAAAACTTGCCTTATTAGTCTTTGCAAATGTGAGGGCAACACGTTCCACTCAGTTTAAAGTATGTGTATTTGTGTATTTGTGTGTGTGTGTGTGTGTGTGTGTGTGTGTGTGTGTGTGTGTGTGTTTAGACGGAGGATGTAAATTTAATCCTAGTAAATGCCTATTCTGAAGACAGTCTTCTCTCCTGTGTAATGTGTTTATCAGTATGGAATAAATGTATTCAAAAATAGAGTAAATGGCCTTCTACTCAAATTGCACATATGTACTTTTGAAATCGTGAACACTTTATTATCAATGACTTTATTTTTCCTCCACCTACAGATTTGGAGATTAGAGAAAGAAAGCATGTGGGGCTGTTTTTTGTTTTTGTTTTTTGAATCAAAACAAATCAGGAATTGGCAAAACTGTAGTTTTCTGACTATTTACTGACCTGATTGGTATCATTTTCTGAGCTTGGGAGAGCCGTGTTCATTCATTTTTATTTCTCTTCTGCGGACTGAGTTTAGTAGGTAATGTTAAAACCATCTACCATAAATAAATTGCTGCAAGATAACAAACAGAATTGGAATCCATGCTTGCATTTGTCTGGGTTTTGTTTTGTTTTGTTTTCCTCCCTTCTATCCAGCTCTGCCTGGAAAGGCCATTAGTGTGCTTTTTAGGATGTTTACCGTTATGACTTACAAAGCTTCATGTGGCCCTCAGCTGTTCACACATTTCACAAAACCTGCAGAGGTGGCAGTGGGGGAGGTTAGAAGTCAGCTTGTCACAGAGGTATAATTTAACAATAGCTGAATCAAAAAGATGTGATTAAAATCACACTTGAAAATGTGAGGACATCGCGATGCCATTAAACAGACTACATCTCTGAGCCACCTCTGTCTCATTCAGCATTTCCATGGCTGAAAGTCCCAACCTCGTATTCCACCGCACTCGCAAGATTGATGCTAGGAAAAAGAGTGAATCTTCAGAACACCTTCATGATAGCCACATCTGGGACAGTGTGCCTGGGGTCCCATAGGGAAGCGTTTCCTTTGAAGAAGCGACTCACCACACGTTCCTTCTGAGATGAAGGAAATCGTCGAGACTCCAGTATGGGATTATGGAAGCCCTGAGATCATTCATGGCTAATTTGAAGGTTGGATTGTAATAGAGCCCTAGGCACCTCCATCCTTGGCGTTTCTCCCCAGAATATGGAGATAATAAGGTGTCGTAGAAAAAGCACACACGCTTTGGAGTCAAGTCAGATTAGGAGCACATTCCTGGATTTGCTTCCCGGACAAATGACTTTACTTTGCATCTATAAAATGGATATTAAAATAATAACAAGAGCCACTTAGGAAGCACTTCCTATGTGCCAAGTCTTGTGCTCGATATTATTCTTATAACCACCTTACAAGGTAGGTTCTTACATTCAAAGAGGAGCAAACTTAGAGGCTTATAAATGCCAGCTGACCAGCCAAGATGGCACTCTTAGAAAGTGATGAAGTGTGATTGAAACCAAGGTGGGCTTTCCATCTAGAGCTCAGGTTCTTAACCAGTATGACTTTACAGATTGTTACAAGTGTTCATCGACGTATTTGAATAGTGCCTGGCATTGGATTCTGGCACATAGTAGGCCCACAGCAAAGGTGAACCTGGAGCTTCCATTCCTTGGGGAAAGCAGTCAGACCTTTAGTTGGGCCCTTAGAGTTAAGAATGCCATGCCCCCAATACGAGATGACCAGCCACTTTTGAAATCACCTCCGCTTAGATGGGTGATGTGTGTGCTTTGTGCCCTGCTGGATACAGTTTAATATTCTCATTTATATATGGGGGGAGGGGGAGTCAACATGCTCTACATTACAGGTAAAAAAGCCACAGGCAGCTACTTTTGTCCTGAATGGCGAGAACAACTGGTTCTGGTTGAATTACCCAATTTTTGACTAGCTGCTGCTTTGGCATCATAGAAACAACAGCCCTATTAGCCTCGTATTCTTTCCAGTTGAAAAATGTAATGTAGTCGCGCAGCAGAGAAATTCTGTGGACAGATAACTGGCAAGTAGGGGCACTCAGTGGGGAGGAGGAGATGATGACGGGGATGGGAGCTAAGTGGGTTGAGTCCAGTGAAAGAACTTCAGCACAAAAGTTCACCATTTCCCTTGGGGACAAAACCTGCAAAAGTGAACCCTTTGTTTAAGGGCAGTGAGTTTAGAAGGCAGCTATTCTGTGCCCTGTTCTCTCTAAATGTAATTAAGAAGACTTTGAAGAAGCAATACTGTGCTAAAGCCGAGATAAGAACCCGCTCTCTGTCCACTTCCCCAAATCCCTAAAGCCTCATTTGATTTTAATATTTTTCTTTTAGATTCCACTCTGCTGCTATGTTGAGGGGGCAGCAGGTGGGGAGGGTAAAGTGGAGGGTTCCTGGGGAGGCAGGAACCTTATGGAAACCCGTTTTTAATCTGGATGATGGCTTGGTAATATAAGCAGTGAGTTGGCAGAGGAGTGAAAACTGTAGGATTAATGGCCTTGAGCCTAATTCCCAGATAGCTTTTAAAAGGCCAGCTAACCAGCTGGTTTTCTCTTTTTGCTCCACATATGCTCCCTCCCATATCGCCGGTGTTTTTTTAATGTTCTTTTGGCTGACTTTTAACTCCTCTGAATCTGAATTTTTGCACCAAAGCATGGATGAGAGAGTTGTTATGTATATGATCATTTGCACTATAATAAAATATGGGGTTGATTATTTGCATTATAATCTGTGAGGTTTGGGGATACAGGTTTTTAAAAAATATAAACTCTTGGGTGCCTGGGAGGCTCAGTGGGTTAAGCGTCTGACTTCGGCTCAGGTCATGAACTTGCAGTTTCTGAGTTCCAGCCCCACATTGGGCGCCGCGCTGACAGCTCAGAGCCTGGACCTGCTTTGGACTCTGTGTCTCCCTCTCTCTGCCCTTCCCCTGCTCATGCTGTCTCTCTCTCTCTCTCTCTCTCTCTCTCTCTCTCTCTCTCTCAAGTAAACATTAAAAAAAAGTTTGAAAAAATGTAAACTCTTACTGATTGTGTGCTCATGTATACATATATTCATGCATACGTCTGCACGAACACAATTTTCGAAGTTTATACCCTTGAAATCTGTATTTTCTATGTGAGGAGAAGTAAAACCCAACACATGTCATCAATTCTAGCAATGTTCCATATAAAATATAAATATGTAACCGGCACATTTTAAAATCTTACTACTTTCCGTAAGTGCCCATTTGTGTCTTTCTTTTTTGAGAGAGTATGTACACGTGTGTCTGGTAGGGAGGGGCAGAGGGAGAGGGAGAGAGAGAATTTTAAGCAGGCTCCATGCTCCAAGCCCACGCAGGGCTTGACCCCACCAACTGTGAGATCATGACCTGAGCCGAAATCAGTAGTCAGACGCTTAACCAACTGAGCCACCCAGGCGCCCCTCATATATGTCTTTTACAAACCCATACAATCTTTAAGACGGGGAGGCCGGTGTAGAAGTAAAAGGCTATGTTTTGGGATGTGCCTGTGATCTCCTGAAGGCATGAGTGCCCAGGTACTGAGCATCACTTCGGGTGTGAATGGAGGCACTGGGCAGGAAGCAAAAGGAGTGTGGCTGACTCCAGCAGACAAGGATGTGATTAGTGTTTCCAGCGTGAAACCTTTGAAGTGGGTCAGCAGGAAAGGAAGGAAAAAGTAAAGCCAGTCAGATGTCAGAGAATAAGATTTCTTCTTGCCTGGGTTATTCCGGCCGGCGTTGAAATACCAGCTCCTATTAGTTTGGTGGGTAAACATTCTCATTATTTTCCATAATTTGCATTATGATTGGGAGGTAATTAACGACATGAACATTTTCATATAACACTTAGACCTGGATGGGTCTTAATGACTTCCCTTTAGTCTTGCATGAAGTTGTTTACTGTTTGATTTTGGAGTGCTTGAAACTACTTACGATTCTGGCTGAGAGTGGACTCTGCTGGGCCTGCTGTATTTTATAATATGATTGCATTTGCCTTGCCAGTCAGATTATCTTCATTTTTTCTGCCCTGGCCCAATGTCTGGCCAAGGTAGGTGCTCAATGAATGATAGCCGTTCTTATGACATTTGTTAAGCAAAACATGGGAGCCTTTTATAACTCTTGTCATCGTGACTGCTTCGTGTCTGTCGACACTTTGGGATATTTTTGGACTATAGAGTGCTTTTCCCAAGTCACAGATAAACCCCCATGTAGACTCTATTAGAGCTGAGCCCAAGCAAGCTAGGATGTTATCAAATCAGTCTCTGTAACTTCACAGCCTTCCTTGGTTTACAACCATTTTGATCATGTCATCTAAGATTTCCCATTGACAGTGGATTAGTTCACCCATCCAGAGGTTTGGCCAATTTGATGCAGCAAGGCCACGGAGCTTACAGACGTTGTTTTCATTGGTTGATCCTCTATCCATTCAGCCTGTTTATATTCAGTGAAATTCACATCTCCACATCTCCACGCTTATTTTTAGCTCCTTTATCACTTCCTGTCATTTTCTTTTGCTGCCCTCTCCTTATCCCCAGATACGGTGCCAGGATTAAACTGGACATTGTGATAAAGGAAGCAGCATCATTGGGAGTCTGTTTCTTACACTTTATTTAACCTGCCGCCCTCAGGATCAGCCAAGGCATCTCTAACTACAAGGGACAGAGGTGGTGGTCTTGGGAAGAGACACAGATACTGTCCATTCTCTGCTTTGAAACGGGGCCCTGGACGAGGTGGGAAGGATGTGGCATAAGTAACTCATAGTCACTTTAAGTGCATTACCAGTGGGGACGTGTTTCTCCTGTATTCCTTAAAAAGAAATTCAAGGTGGGGGTGAGGGGAACAAGCAGTCTTAGGAATGTAAGTACTCACGGGGCTGTCTTCTTTGTTATCTTCTCTCTGGACTGATTCTGTCCATTTTAACAGCATTGTGCGATAAAGATGGAACCAGGAACCCTGTGCCACCACCAGTCACCTCACTCACCTTACTGCCATCCTCATTCATAACTCCACCAGGACCACTATGGAGGGAAATACTCCACAAGGTGTTTGCTCCATTGGTCACTGTCTGGTCTCAGTAAATGTACCCACCCGTTCAAAGCGCAGTTAGTTCCCTTCAGGGTCAGAGAGGAAGGCCCCAGGGATTAGGGACAGGCATAGATGTTAGGCACCACTTGGAGTTTATCAGTCTGCTTGAGTGCAAACATCTTGAATTTACATGCTCTACCCCACAGAGGTCAGCCTGGATGCCTCTTGCCTCACTGCCCAAATTCCATTTTCACCCAGCAATCCTCAGAGGATTCCAGAGACCTTTTGTTTCTTTGTGCTATTCTCCCGGTAAGCTTCCCATATGGCCTTGGCGTGGAACAGGTTTATCTAAACCCTGGCATTAACGGCACAGCTTTGGCTGGTCTCGGAGACCTTTGGTTCGGCCCAAATGGCTTTTCTGTGTCTCCTCCTGAAAGATTAGAAAATGCTCATGGTTTTCCTTTAACTTTATTATACTGCTACTCGTTTAATTATTATTTAGCAGAGAGTTCACTTAGACAAGAAAGATGGCATATCATGGCCATTTCTGTTTTGAGAGAATTGCCCAACTCATGAAGAGAGGGGAGCATGCCATCCATCCATCAATCCATTCTTATTTTCAATACACATATAATGTGCACATACACATTCACATAAATAGATACACATACATGTGTGTATAAATGTGGCTATAATGTGTCAGATACCTTTTTTCAGGAACGTCCAGAAATGAGACAGTGAACACAGTTTTTTAAGCATAGAAGATGGTAATACATTTTGGAATAACATGTCCAAAACCAAGTTCTTAATTTCTCCCTGTTCACCCTCCCAAATGTGCAATATCTGTAGGCATCCCATCTCTGTGAAAAGCAACTCCTTTCGCGGTCACTGAGGCCAAGCCCTTGGTGTTGTCCTTGACTCCTTCCTTTCTCTCATAAACCACGTCCAACTCATCGAAACATCCTGTTTGCTGTGGCTTTGGGATTCATTCAGAATCTAACCCCTCACCGTCTCCACGGCCTTCTCCCTCGCCCATGCTGTGGTCACTGCTCACCTGGCCATGGCAACAGCCTCTAAGTCCATCTGGGCTCCTGTAGCAAACACCACAGACTGGGTGGTTTATTACCAACCATTTATTTCTCACAGTTCTGGAGGCTGAAAGTCTGAGATCAGGATGTCAGCAGGGTTAGGCAGGAGCCCTCTTGTGGGTCACAGACTTCTTTCTGTGTCCTCACATGGTGGAGGAAGCTATGGATCTCTCCAGGCCTCCTTTTTTTTTTTTTTTCTTTTTAAGTTTATTTATTTATTTTGAGAGAGAGAGAGAGAGCGCGAGTGCAAATGGGGTGGGGGTGGGGGTGGGGTTTATGGAGAGAGAGAATCCCAAGCAGGCTCTGCACTGTCAGCACAGAGCCCAATGCGGGGCTCAAGCTCATGACCGACCATGAGATCATGACCTGAGCTGAGAATAACAGCCTGACACTTAACCCATGAGCCACCCAGGCACCCCTCTAGGTTCTTTTTATAAGGACATTAATTTCATTCATGACCTAATCACCTCCCAAAGACCCCACCTCCTAATCTCAGTGGGCATTAAGGTTTCAACAAGAGTTTTCAGAGGACGCGAACATTCAGACCATAGCAGCTTCCTAATGGACTTCCGTGCTTCTACCCCCACCTGTGCCCCACTACAAATTCTTCTTCACACCCCATCCCCCAGAGGAGTTCTTTTAAAAAATCAGTCGGTTCTCATCCCTCCTGTACTCACAATCGTCCGTAGTTTCCTCACAGCAGGATCCATGTCCCTTCATGTGACCTGCAAGGTGCGAAGCCTGATGCCATCTTCCAACACTTCTCTTCCTCACCGGTCTCCCGGTTGACATGTACTGTTCAAACAGTAGTAGTAGTAGAAGAAGTGGGGATAATTTTCTTACCAGATTTAAGCTGACTTGTGCTGGCCAGAATCCTCACATCAAAAATATCCTTGTGAGATTATTTGCTTTGAGCTGTTTCCTAGGTGGGTGCGTTGCAGACCTTACTGAGCAGTCCTGAGGCAGCACCTGTCACTGGGTTGTATGCTTTGGGGTGGGCTGGAATCTTTCTTCGACTGTCCAAAGCTCAGGAGATGGTTAAATTGGAAACAGAAGCCACTGTCAGGGGTCAGCCTCTGCCATCAGTAAACTCGTGCTAAGAAGGCATTTCCTGCTTAGGACACCGCCGTCAGCCTGTGTCACTGGGATGGGGAAAGCCCTTCTGAATGGTTTCTATGTCTGGAGTAATCAAGAGCAAAATAAGCACCGTGGCATTTGGTGCTGCCACTACATCCAGGAATGCTCAGTGACTTCTTTTGACTTCCTATGAGAAGCATATTTAAATATATTGGATCCAGGGCCATGATGTTGATCGCACCCACTCTGTCTTCCTGACTTGGAGCCTTTTTTTTTCCCCCTCAAGGGCATTTCCAACAAAGGAGTATAGCTTTAGATTTGTAAACTGCCACCTTATTATCCTATTAGTCAATTACAGCTGCTGAAGAGCAGGGAAAGTGACAGTCTGGCAGATTACAGCAATTTATTTGCCGTTCTCATAGTCTTGTTCAGCATATCATCAGGCTGTTTAAATTTAATGATAAGACTTTCACATGTGTTTTAGAGCAGTTAAAGTTGTAATCAAAATGTTTAGGAAAACCCCCACTGACCCGCCTGAGAGCTGCCTTTAGTGTCGCTCGTAACGCCTTGTTGTAATCTTTATTAGCCAAGCTGCCTCTAATTAGGAAAGGCAGCCTACTTTCCAAAGAAAAGCAGGGCTTTTTGGCGTGCTTGTGCACAAAGCTCGGGCAAGATGGAGGTGGTTGAAATTTTTTACTTCTGTTGGTCCTTAGGGATAAGTAAGTAACTCAGTCCCCCTGAGAAACTTGATGGACTCTGTGGAAATAGAAGGGGTTGGGCCATGAGGTCAGGACGGGTGTGCAGTGTGGGATTGGGAGTTACTTGAAGGAAGGAGAGCAGTGGGTCATGGAGGAAAAAGAACTGCCCTCTCTTATGTTTGGTTCTCTTTCAAGCTTCAGGCGATACTTTTTGTAGTAGGGGCCGCAGTGAAACAACAAGAAAATGTGTGTAAAAAGAAAAAAAAAATTGAATGCTTCTATAGAATCTTTGGCTCTTATGTGACAGGATGAGATATTGGAGAACCTGTTACCTTGAACTTGTTCACACCTTTGGCGTCAGCTGGTGGACGTGAGGAACTGTTATTAACTGAATAATTGAAAGACTCAAAATAAATGCCGTGAGGTAGAAGAACAGGTCTACAATAGATTTGGCTCAGGGACTGTCTGTTCTATAGCTTGCACTGGTATTTGCATTTTTGAATCCATAACCACTAGATCACAATTTCCTTAAAAGCTGAGGTTGTTTCTTATGTGATTTCACATCCCTGGAGGGCTTGCACAGAGTCTGGCTCAGAGAGCACCATGAATCTTTGATGAATGTCAAAGGATGTATATTTTATCTCCATGATGATATGCAAGTTCCTAAAAGTCAGAAACCACTTTTAATCCCTAACTCCATGGCTGTGCATAGGAAAGGTGCTCTGTAGACCTGTTTTGATAATTGCTGACATATTCTATGTGTTCCCCCTCCCCTGCCATCCCCAGAAAAACATTTGCAGAAATTACTGTGCACTCAGTGATCCTTAATTATGGAAGGAACACAGTGTGCCAAAGATATGAAATTATCGTTAGGTCAAACTGCTTAGGAAAGTTCAAACAACCCCACTGTTCTGCTTTATGGCAGCAGTTTTAATTAGGGTGATAAATAGCTATGAATGACACAAAACTCAAGGAAGCAGTGCCTCAAGCAAGATACATGTTTGACTCTCAGTCACCTAAATGTAGGCAGCTCAGGGCTGGTAAGCAGGCTCCACAATCATTAGGGATCCAGGCTCCCGTTTTGTTTCCCTACGTGATTCATTAAACATAGAGCTTTCATCTTGTGATCCAAGGTGGCTGCCCCAGCTCCAGCTATCACAACTGCATTCCATCTCTTGGAAAAGAAGGAAAAGGATCAGAGAAGGGCCCCTCCCTTAAAGAACATTTCCTGGAAATTACACCTTCTATCTCTCTTGGACCATAGGAGCTAGCTCCTGGCAAGCCACCATCAAGGTGAGGAATGTGTTTGGATTGACCATGTGAACATCATCAGATTAGGTTTTTGCTTCAGGGAAGAAGATTGGTTCATTAATAGTGAAAAGAGAATGGACTTGGGCAGGCTAAAATTTGAATACAGTCTGTATTACTTACTAGTTGGGAGGAGAAAGTAAGTGCTAATTGACAACAGATGTTACCGGAATTTAAACAAAGTGTGAGATCAGGGGCCTTGGCAGTCCAGGAAGGCAAAGGCAAGGAAGTGGGACTTGAACAGGACCTTGATAGAAAGAGCTTGGGTAAGCAGAGACAGAGGGAACCCAAACAGAGTCCACTAAAAAGAGACATACCAGTTTCTGGCTTCTTTACAGGCCATAGTTCAAGGGCATTTAGCTAAGACCTGAGAATAGAAAATGGATTTGTACATGGAGGTCCAGTAAGTATTCTGTTTTTTTTTCTAGACCACTTACAAAACCTTTAACCCATATTGCCCTTTCTATATGTATATAATGACTGTATGTGGTGACGGCCTTCAGGATTTTGCAGAATGAGAAATATCATGTTACTCGATTCAACCTATTTCCCAAGCTATTAAGCAACCAATTTAGAAGGTCTGAGACTCATACTGTTTCCATCTACAAGGATCATGAATCTATATGAATGTAACTGTATTATTTAATCTATTATTATATCATCTGTTATTTTTATTATCACCATAATCTTGAGACAGTTCATCATAGCATAAAATGATAACCTCTGTGCAAATGACTTGACATGTATTTCTACTAACTTCATATGTGTGTCTAGATACCACAAGTCTGCAGAATTTTTGTTTTTAATGTGTTTTTTAAAAGTAAATATTTCAGAGAAATGGCATTTCGTTTAATAGAATAGTCTTATTGTTACCCACTTTTTGTCAATAATCCTTCAAACTGTGGATATTTGATAAAAAAGAGAAGTCAGATAAGCAATGAGAGACAGAAAAATTATTGAATGAAAAGAACAGGAAAGGGTTTGGAGACATTCTGAAAACATGTTCTGCTTGGTGTTAAGTCCTTACAGTATTTCTGGAAGATTGACTATGGCATAGTCTGCCTTAGAGGAAGAATAAAAAGTACCTGAGTCATATAAATATGTATCATTCTGAGTGAACCCATAGATCTGTGTAATGAATTGTTGGCCAGTAGAATATTGGCCTTCGGATATTAAGGTATGGCCTGGAAAATAGAACAATATTTGTTACAATAAAAGTAAGACAAAGATGATCACTTTTCATGAGAAGAAAGCTTTCTTCATTGAACTGTAGAGCAGAGATGGTGTTATCAATGGCATGCTTCCCATGACTTTTTTTTTTTAATTTTTTTTTTTAACATTTATTTATTTTTGAGACAGAGAGAGACAGAGCATGAACAGGGGAGGGTCAGAGAGAGGGAGACACAGAATCTGAAACAGGCTCCAGGCTCTGAGCTGTCAGCACAGAGCCCGATGCGGGGCTTGAACTCACTGACTGCGAGATCATGACCTGAGCCGAAGTCGGCCGCTTAACTGACTGAGCCACCCAGGCGCCCCTTCCCATGACTTCTTTTATTACTGTTTAATAGATGTGTAGCTGAGGCACAGAGAAATTCATTAGCGTGACCATAGTCACAAACTAGTTAAGTTGCAAAGCTGGGATTCAAACTTTGTCAGTCTAACCAGATCCTAAGCTTTTATTTTTTTATCCTAAGATTTTAACTTCTATATTATACGGGTTTTCCAAGTAGGAAGATTGAAACCCTTGAATAATTTTGCCCATTTAAGCACCACATGAGAGCAGGTAAGTTCACCATCTGAAACTAATAAGTGATCTGCACATAATTGACTTAGTTAGCCTGAGCACAGAAAGGGAAAACCGAGGGTAAAACAGAGATCTAGGAGTCTCTCCAGAGTCTTGCCCAGTGATTGTGTGAAGATCTAGTTTCTGATGTGTAACTTTCCTTGGGATTTCACATTTTTTGTGCTCAGCCAGTTTACAGGTGAATCAGTCACTGATGCCAAGTAGCACTGGCCATTTGTTTAGTAAATGTTTACTAAGTCATCAACCTAGACACTTTGTCTTTGAGGGTAGGAATGTTTACACTCATTTTTGTATGGAGGACACAATAGGTAGCTACCAAACGTTTGTGGAATCAGATCTACTGACGAATTGCTTGGGTTGCATTTCTGTTGGAGCTCACTAATATGAGATGGAAAGAAATTAACACTGAAGAAACCCTAGAGACCAGCATTCACCATGTGACTGAATGCAGTACAAGGTGTTCCATTCTTTACTACACCCAAGAAGAATTAATTGCTGAGACATTAAAAGGACTTTATTCTGAGGTAAGCTCACTTAAAAGGTATAATTTTACATTTAATGTAGTTGCCATTTTTTAAATCTTTATATTATGTGTCAGGTTTTTAACAAATATATCATCTCATTCATGGCTAATAACAACCTTATGAGGTGTATATTCTTAGATGGATCATATAAACATGAAGACTGAGATTCAGAGGTCACACAGTTGAATTTGTACACAGTTACACAACTTTCTTACCTTTTTTTTTTTTTTTTTTTTTAGAGAGAGAGCACACACGTGTGCAAGCATGCAGGGGGAGAGGCAGAGGGAGAGGGAGGGAATCTTAAGCAGGTTCCATGCCCAGTACAGAGCCCTACACAGGGCTTGATCTCACCACTGTGAGATCAGGATCTAAGCCCAAATCAAGAGTCAGACGCTTAATTGACTGAGCCACCCAGGCCCTCGAGTTATACAACTTTTAACTGGTATTTGAAACCAGCTCCAATGGACTCCTAATTCTAAATTGATGTCACCATTCCCTTGGCATCTTCTACCAGTGGTGGATTAAAGACCAAAGGGCCAGTATCCTGGAGAAGACCTTAGAAATTGTGTCCTTCAGGGAGATTGTGGAATTAGGAAGTCCCCAGCTGTACACTGGATTAGAGTGAAGTGTGAGGCAAGTTAAAAAAAAAAAAAAAAGAGTGACTTCTTTCATAAATTAATCACTAAGGAGGAGCCCTGAACTTCTGTGAATGTGTGAATGGCTATGAAAACCACAGAGTCAAGGGGCGCCTGGGTGGCTCAGTTGTTGAAGCGCCTGACTTCAGCTCAGGTCATGATCTCACAGTTTGCAGGTTTGAGCCCCCTGTCGGGCTCTGTGCTGACAGCTTGGAGTCTGGAGCCTGCTTGGGATTCTGTGTCTCTTTCTCTCTGCCTCTCCCCGCCTTATGCTGTCTCCGTCTCTCTCTCTCTCTCTCTCTCTCTCTCTCTCTCTCTCTCTGTCTCTCTCTCTCAAAAGTAAATAAATAACAAAATAAATAAATAAAAAATTTAAAAAACACAGAGTCAAGACAGGAAGGAAAATCTTGATGGTACCAGCTAGTTGGGAAAGAACCCTGTCAAGAATCCTGCCACTACCTTTTGAGCCAAGAGATGTATCTATCGCCTTCCCTCTTCCTGACATACCCTTTTAAACCTCTAACAGGCACTGAATGAGTTGTATGAGTTGATAGTCTAGATTTTTTTCTTCCGTTTTTCATTTTCAGAAAAAAATATTGCAGGGTTTCTTTCCCCCTCCTCTACCAATGCTAATGTCAATATTGCTAGGACAACTTTAGATGATAGATATTAAGAAACAGTGAGTTAATATACCAATTTGATTTTACTGTTTAATTTACATGTAAATCTCTAGGCGAGTTCTCATCATTTAATATTTACTTAAAATATTTACTTTTATACATATACACAGCACTTGGTGGGAATGCATTTAAGATGAGTATTGATTTATTTGGTTTGTTCTTTACTAGATAATGCCATCTGTATCGGAATGAGTTAGAAGGAGGTCATTACATCCACTAACTCTTCATCCTAGAGAGTATATCGATGCTATGCCTGGCACCATTTTCTCTACTTCGATAGTGTAAGGTAGCTGGATGTTTTCAAAGTAAATAATTATTTTTAGCTGCATTTTTAAGATTCATCTCTAATGTAGCACTCAGGGGAAAAAAAACCTCAGGAGACCTGTATTAACTGGGAAACCACTTTTGTGTTGCATTTCGATCCATTTAAGCTAAAGCTGATTAGCACTTTTTGAAAAGTAAATCTAAATCCTTGTGTTAATCAAGGGAAATTGAGCCATGTTGTTACTTCAGAAAGCCAGAGAGAAGAACAGATGTAATAGTAAGTTTCTTTTTTATTAACCATACACATGCAGCTTGGTTCTATGCCCACCCCCTTCCCCAACAAACCCCTCTCCTAAGTGCTTGTTTAATAAAGTAACCCAGCAGGTGAATATTTAGGTGTTAGTGGGATGCAGGTAGTTTCATTTCGGTGCAACAAGAAGAATAGAAAAGAATGGGGGCAGGGGCTGTTTCCAGCATGCTGTTAAGGAAAGTGTGAGGCCTCTTATACATTACGGACACAGTGGTAATTTGAAGCATGATGTGTTTGTGAATTTGATGCATGTGTTTACTGTAATTAGTGGCTATTCATCCTTGGGTGCTGTTTTATTTTATCAAATGTTTATTTATTTTTGAGAGAGAGACAGGGCGCCAAGTGGGGGAGGGGCAGAGAGAGAGGGAGACACAGAATCTGAAGCAGGCTCCAGGCTCTGAGCTGTCAGCATAGAGCCCAGCGCAGGGCTGGAACTCACAAACTGTGAGATCATGACCTCAACCGAAGTCGTATGCTCAACTGACTAAGCCACCCAGGCACCCCCCTGGGTGCTGCTTAAAAAAAATTTTTTTTAATTTATTTTTGAGAGAGAGAGAAAAGGAGAGAGAATGAGTGGAGGAGAGGCAAAGAGAGGAGAAGAGGCAGAGAAAGGAGGAGACAGAAGGTCTGAAGCGGGCTCTGTGCTGACAGCTGAGAGCCCGATGCGGAACTCAAACCCACAAACTGTGAGATTGTGACCTGAGCTGAGGTCAGCCGCTTAACCGACTGAGTCACCCAGGCGCTCCACCTGGGTGCTGTTTTAAAATGCACCTTTTAAGGGCGCCTGGGTGGCTCAGTCGGTTAAGCGTCTCACTTCGGCTCAGGCCATGAACTCACCTTTCGTGGGTTCCAGCCCCGCGTTGGGCTCTGTACTGACAGCTCAGAGCCTGAAGCCTGCTTTGGATTCTGTGTCTCCCTCTCTGTCTCTGCCCCTCCTCTATTCATGCACATGTGCGCTCTCTCTCTCTGTCTCAAAAATAAATAAAAACATTTAAAAATTTTTTCTTAACTTTTTTAATGTTTTTATTTATTTTTGAGACAGAGAGAGACAGAGCATGAGCAGGGGAGGGGCAGAGAGAGGGGGAGACACAGAACTCAAAGCAGGCTCCAGGCTCTAAGCTGTCAGCACAGAGCCCAACGTGGGGCTTGAACTCATGGAGTGTGAGATCATGACCTGAGCTGAAGTCGAACGCTCAACCGACTGAGCCAGCCAGGCGCCCCTAAAAAAATGTTTTTAAATAAAATGTACCCTTTTATTATTATTCAAGTATGGTGGGGCCAACAGGTGATTACTGTTGCTATTGAAAAGACAGTTTGTTACTGACCATTCCCAAGGGGAGGGGGACATGCCCAGGGCCACATGGGGAAGCACCTAGGTTGGTCAGGAGGCAGAATAAGGGGCAAATCTGGACAAGAGTCTTTATTGTGGTTTCTGTTGGAAGGACAGGGTGAGGCAGAGTAAACAGGTTTAGGATTGGCTAATTTGAATAATTTCAGCAGACCCTGGAGCAGAGTGGCTACTTCTAGTTGTCTGGTCCCCAGCCCTGGGGGGATTAGGGCAAGGGAATAGTGGCATGCACAGGGTGTAAGAGCCTAATAAAGGAGGTGATTAGCAGTGTGGGCTCTGGGCTGGTTGCTTTGCATATGAAAGACACACTCAGACTGTTTCCTGCCTCTGGGAATTAGCTGGGGGCCCACAGTAGGAATGGGCAGCCCCACTAGTGTCTGCAAGACCCCAGACGTCAAAAGCTTTAGAAGAAACCAACTTGCTTAATCCAGGTGGTGGGAGCTGATGGCCCACTTCATACATTTGACATTGATGATCGTATCTAGGAAGACCGCTCATCTGCCTCTGCCATTTCCAAGTGGGTACAAATGCCAACAGCTGGGCAGGTGGGGGTAGGGGCGATAAACTTGTGGCTAATTTCACTCTTTACTAAGCAGTGATATAGCAGAGGTATTTGCTCATCCCTTTCTTCCTTCCTTTTCTTTGGGGGGGAAGGGGTTGGGTGGGGCATGACTCTTGGGAATACCAGACACCTCTTTGTCTTCCTGCTGTCTAGTATGGAGAAACTGATGCCTCGGAATGGGGTGGCGAAGTGAGAGGGAGGTATGATAATATTTACTTTTATTCTTTTCATGCCTAAACAGATTTAAGGAATTTTCATTTTTTCAATTAGAGTCACTTATTAACCTCTACTTCCGTAAAGAGGAGCTCTGGAGTCTCTTTGGAGACACAGAGAAAAGATCCAGCACTCCCTCCAACCCTCTCCAAATCACCAGTGCTACTCAGAGCTGGTTGAGAAGGTTAAAAGCTCAGAGATGTGAAGACAGAAGCAGATTTGCCCTTCGTGGCATGAAAACTTTGATGTCTTCTTACAGAGAAAGTACCCTGTATAATCGAAAATTCTCAATGTACGTTCAAGACTGACGGCAGTTTCCCTGCTCATACTATCACAGTGATATCTCACCTAGACTCCAGCTGCTCTGTGGTCTCTGAAAAGACAGCCACGTAAAGCCCCAAGCATAGCTCCTTACCCCTCTGAAAGGCCTCTCCAGGGCACACTCCACTGCAGCCACTGCTTAGCTAGGGGACCTTCCTAGGAATAGCTCTGGTTTGAGTTTGTCTAGTTGTGTGCTGTGAAGGTAGCAGGGATCTTAGAAAGCCAGAAAGAGAAGTGGTATGGAGAGACGTGCCTTTGGATGAGAGCCCGAATGACTCAAGAGTTAGCTCCAGTCTTTCCAAATTGCCAGTGTTTCATAGCTGTGATGATTTTGATGGGACTTTTATTGTTGCTTTCACTGATAGAACCATCCAGAGGCAATAAGTTCTGTCTGGTGAAGAGCAGTCTCTGAAATTATTTGAAAGTGGTTTGTAATCTCAGGAATGGTAGCACAGGGTCCAGAAAGAAGTTTACAAAGGAAGTAGAAGTTGACAAGATGCCAAACAAATGGACGTTAAAAGTTGATTTTTTTTTTCAAATGCTGGGTGCCAAGACCACTTTTTAAATGCTCTAGTACTTAAAAGGAACATTCAAGACCACTTCTGTGGACACTTTTCTTATGTGTGATTGAGGACAACATGTACACCTCTGGGGTGGGCCAAGTGGATTAGAAGCCTTCACTGAAAATTGAGTTGTAGTATTTTGTATTCATTGCTTTTTTTTTTCTTTTTTAGTCCTTGGAATTTCATGGCTTAGACATTTTGTTCTCCCAGACAAACCAAAAACATTTTAAACAAAAGTATAATGCCATATCATATTTTTTATACCCAGAGCACCTAGCATAGTGATAAGCACAAAGGACTGATTGCGAGACCCTGCCTTGGATGAAATGAGTCAACTTACAGCACCTCTAAAGCTGCTAAGTAATGGTCCCTGTCCTTATTCTACCCTGAAGAGTTTACTGAGGCTAATTAGGGATTGGTAGAACTGAGTATTAATGGGGTAGACAGCCTTAATATCAGTGACATTAACAGACAATAGGAAATTAAGGCAGGTTGCTAGACATCTCTCCCCCTGCCCAACAAACAAACCTGCCACTTGCTACTTAAACTAAATAACAACAGTAAAAATCCAAGTCACTTGGTTTTGTCTGGTGTGTTTCCTTCAGTCTTGAGGTAAGTGTTAAATGGCAAAAAATTCCCATTAGATTTATCACTTTTGGCTTTTCTTAATTGCATTTCTCAGAGAATAACGTTTGGGGAAGCTACTGTATGCCAGAACAATCCCAGGGAATCTCTGGAAGAAGACATGTATTTTGTGTGCAGCAGCAGCTACAGTTTGGGAGTGGCAGTGGGCGTGGTTTCGTGGTTTCCTTCTTCTCAGGGCAGCTCATCACTTCAACCACAGAATCACTGCCAGCCTTCAAAAGGGGAAAGAAATATATTGGCCAGCCTACATTTTCTTTCCTTTTTTTAAGGACAAGCAGTGACTCGGGTTTTTAGAGACCAGGCAGCTTAGTTGTCTTTGGAGCTCTTCAACATAGTCTTTGCAGAAATGTGGCTTAATTTCTACATTGCTACAAACCAAGTCGTCTGTGTTAAGGTTGGCCTCTCTCCTGGAACCGCAGAAGTGGTTTGCTTTACCAGTTGACTCATGCTGCCTAACTCCCGTGTCACCATAAGGAACCAGCTCCACTCACCAGATAGTGAAAAATGAAAGAATGGACACTGCTGGCCAGCCTATGGTAAAAGACCAAGAGTCATCCATTCATTCATTCTACTATTTTTTTACGGAGACCCCCAAATTAGCCAGGTATGACTTTGGGGGCTGTGGCTATAGCAACGAACTGGACCAGCAGTTGCAGACTTTTTCTTTGAAGTGCCAGATAGTAAGTATTCCAGGTTTTACCATTTCTGTTGCAACCATGCATTTCTGCTGTGTTTTGCACAATAGGAGCCATAGCAGTGTGCAAATATTGGCTGAATGTTCTAATGAAATTTGATTTATAAAAACAGGCAGTCATGGCCCATAGTTTACCACCCCTGAACTAGCCATCCCATAATATTTTTGTTCTTGATGAGTGTACATTCTACTAGGGCATACATGCACTTGATTTCTACTAGGTGGTTATATTTTATAAGGAAGATCTGTTCCGAAACACCTCACCTAATTCAAAACAAGAAAAATTCAAAACTTGAAGCTTAGTTTCACAAGGTATAGGATTCCTGAAAAGATTACAGTGTCAATAAAACAAACAAAAAGATTCAAAAATGAGTTAAAACAAAGTGATTATTTTTTTTTAAATCGTGCCGATTCATTTACTAATTATGATAAATAATTTTGGAATATGTTTCCCAGATATTAAGCATTCCAAAGAAAACTAAGTCATCTGTAGTTTTGGATGAACGGACCTTTCCTTCAGTGCTATGTAGACAAGATGGAAACTCATTATTAACACCAGAAATATGAAGTTTTTAAGACTACTCCATGCATAGTTTAGAGGAAGAAGATGGTCACAAATTTGGTGAATCCAGCAAAGTGGTTATTCAGCATGCTGTATTTGGTGAAATGGTCATTCATTGATTTGGTAGCTTGGCATGTTGACTTTGAGCAAATCGATTTTTGACAGGTGAAGCTAGAACAAGTAAGTTCTAGGTACATGTTGTGACTTAAAATGCTCTTTGGATTTCTCAATCCATTATGAATACATGCATGGGACCAAACTTGCTGGTAGAATGGTATTAGTTGTTTAGGTTATAGGGCTTATCAAAAATTCCTGCGTGACAAGGAAATTTCATCCATGATTGTATACAGGAAGTGTTTGCTTCTGGAGTTCAAAGGCTGATTCAGTTCTGGACATACATCTAATTTTCCCCTTGACATTTTATTTAAAAATTTGACATTTATGAATTCTCAAACATGTAGAAAAGTTGAAAGAATGGTCCAATGAACACCATTCTGAATTTTAATTTTAATTTTTTACTTTTTTTTTTTTTAAGATTTTATTTTTAAGTAATCTACATCCAGTGCTGGGCTCAAACTCATAACCCCGAGATCAAAAGGTACATGCTCCACTGACTCAGCCAGGCACCCCATGGATTTTTAATCATAAGTGATAGGCTCTTGGTTTCCAAACTAGCTAAAAGAATACCAATGCAGATCTCTTTTAGGACCACATCTTTTCAGGAGTGACCAGAGACTGACCGAACAATTTCTGGTTCTCCTTTGTGTTTCTTGGGGAAAACCATGAAATATACCTTCACCTTAGGTTGTCCTTGCTCACTCTCGCTTTCAAAGAGTTAAAAAAAAAAAAAAAGCCCTCATGTCTACTGGGTTTCTTTGAGTGTCACAGAATCACCGTTGCCAACCCTTACAGTAACTGAAATCGGCATCAAAAGTTTTAATGCCAGGTATGAACTCATATGGCTGAATACTGAAGTGTCATTCCTCAGCATGTTGCTAAGAAACCAGAAGGGCTATGATGGCCTTTTGAATTGTTATGGTATGTCTTTCCCGTATCCCACTTCCATTTAATTGCTGCAGAAGGAAACTCCCAAGAGGTGTGTGTTAACCCAGCCTGTCTCCTTCTACCTGGCAGTGTAAAGTATCACGTGGATCTCAGAACGAATTTACTAGCTGCAAAGTAAAACGCAGTCTTCTGCACTGTAATTTCTTGAGTTCCTTTTCCTTCGAGTGGGAAGGAATGATTGAGGGGAAAAGAAATTGTTTGACATCTAACCACAGAAGGAGAAATTGGTCTCCTCAAACTTCTCTGGGCTCTGTTTCTGTTCCGTTCTGCATCCTGTGTGCTTTTGGTCTGGTGAGGAATCATGATGTGAAAGGGAGTTATTTCCCTTCAGAAGATTCGGCAACAATCTAATAGTAATCACAAGTTTGGGGAAATTGAAGGGTTGGAAATATTTTCTACATCTTTTTTGGTAGTTGGCTACATTCTGATAAATGCTACAACCTACCCATCATTGATTGTTTTGTTCGCCACTCCTGCCTGTGGGATAATAATATATCCTTGCCCTGTTGACCTCATACTGTGTTACCTGCTTTGGCCAATGAAATGTGAGCTCAAGTCACCTGTGCCACTTGTGAGGAAAAGCTTTAAGAGCCATTGAATGGCTCTGTCATTCTCTGTGTTCCTTCTGCCATGAAGGCAGTAATGTCCTAGGGGCAAGCTACCCTACATCCTGGGTCCCCTAGTGAAGATGTGGAACATAGACCACAGCTGACCCACAATGGACATCTTGTAGAAAGCCATTGATGTAGATGCTGTGGTTGTTTGTTACTACAGCTGCCTAACTTCACCCAAGCTGACTGGAATGCCACCCATATGTGGTAGTGCCTGTTCATACTTCTGTGGTCCTGGAATAGAGTCATGGAAAGATTGGAAACCTGGACTTGCATGAATGTGGGAAGAAGGGAGGGCTTTGGGCCATTGCCTTTAGAACAGTGGATTTTTCTGTGTGTAGTGATAGGTGATTTTAAAAATCCTCTTTCCCCTTCCCTGATTCTCCTCAAATTAGCCCTTGAGAGACTTTAAACTGAACCACAAGAACTTGGCCATCCTTATGGCAGGACGCCTAATTTGTAGAGGATCTTTGCGTATGTAAAGATAGCCTGTGGGCAATCCATGTGTTCCATGTGGGCGGGGCACCTGGATGGCTCAGTCGGTTAAACATCTGACTCTACGTTTCGACTCGGGTTGCGATCTCCTGGTTCCTGGGTTTTCAAGCCCCACATCAGGTTCTACACAGACAGTGCAGAGCCTGCTTGGGATTCTCTGTCTCCCCCTCTCTCTTCTCTCTCTCTTCTCTCTCTCTCTTTCTGTGTTTTTCTCACAAAAATAAATAAACATTAAAAAAAAGTAAGTTCCACGTGGGCAACAGCTTGGTTACGATGAAGTGTCTCAAGTGCCTGGTGTAGAGTGTGGCAGGATTCTCACACAGAGAGTCGTGACTCCGAGGCTGTTCTTTCCAGGAAGCAACTTTATTTGTGCCAGCATAGTTGGCAGTTGGGTTCAAACCCGAAGAACTGAGCCCTGAATGCCACGTGGCATAGTTTTTTATATATTTTCTACTTCTTTGTCTCCCATATGTGGTAACACACAAACATGTAGTCTGATTAAGTGGTCTCCTGTTACAAGGTTGTGAGGGAAGTTGTCATGTACACGTATAACCAGGTTGCCTTGAGGTTTTCTGTTCTTTTTCCCCCCTTACGGAGAGGACCCTACCACAACTGTACATGCTCACCAGATATTTGGTGAATTAATGAACTACGTCATTTACTTCCAATGGGTTTCTCTTTTGATTTTAGTGAGTGTGTAGTCAAAATAATCACATTCCTTAACTATTCCTCTGTGCCTCTACTAGAAAATCAGATTCTGGTTAATAAGCCGAATATTTATTTTTCTCAATAAATGAATAGATACCACAAGGTTAAGTCACCAAGATTCATGACCTCAGTTTATTATAACCAAGGTATTGTCAATTGCTTGAAATATTGTCTTCGCCTCATCTTGGCAAAATAGTTTAAAGACTGGTAGTTTAAAGGAAGAGTTGATTCTGAACGAGTACCTTTCCCAGATTCTGCTTGACTTTGGCATTCTAAAGACTGAATTGGATCAGGAAGGAAATATACGTCATTATATTGTATTCATGGCCTTTCTAAGCCATGCCTGTCATTTAAGGGTGAGGGGCCGGCATATTTCCGCAGACTTTTTAGCACATTCACTCATTTCCTCTGCTATGTCATCGTTAGGCTGGTTTTAAGTAGCATTTCTGTAAGGTTTCCCACTGTGAAATTTCAACACAAAAAGGTTTTCGGATCTCTTTAAAATAAAATGGTTAAAAATAGACCTTGTGGGAACAGTTTTCCACTTCAAGAACAAAATCCTGCAAAAATGTTTTAATGCAGATTTGGGACCTAATTATTTTTTCTCACCTCAGCTTAGCTATAGTTGCACTGCAGTGGGAACAACAAGCCTCAACTTTATAGACTCAGGCCAGCGAGGCTTCCTGTGGTTTCCTACGGAGCTGGCCGGGCTTGCTTCCCCTCCCCTCCCTGTGGACCCTGGAGTTCCTCATTCATTCACGGACCTCCCCGGTCGGAGGCGCACAAAGGCCCAGCCACGTCAGCTGCCCTGGTCTCCGGTGACTGCACACCTTGACATCTGCCCTGGGCAAAGTTGAAGGACTGGGAGGGAAAATAGCGACGAGAGACTGTAATTAAGGTCCAGGATGCCCCGTTGGCTCAGTCATTAGGGCCGCTTAAATCAAGCCTCTGTGACTTGGTTAGTTTGGGGCAGATGCAGGGGGCTCTCTGTGTACAAAAGTAGACTCCTGCCTGGCCATATCATGCTCTTATTTTAATGTCATCCCCTTCACCACAACCGAGGGGCACCACTATCTATGGACACTGGTTTTTGTCGTTGCTGCTGTAGCTCTGCTACCTTAGAATAGCGCCTGGCACTTAATACATGCTCAGTAAATAGGTGTTCCATGAAGAGTGCATGACAGACCGATAAATGAATCTCTGACTCCTGGTGATGAGTCGTCGTTTTAATTCTATGTCTGTGTTCAGTACCTTACTGACCGTGGGGTCTGATTATTGACTATATCAGGAAGAGGACTCAGACAGAGTTCAGATCTTCTGCCGCGCGATGCTTCATTCACCGTGACCCACATGCATCATCATCCTCATCATCGGTCATTATTTACCCTCTGCCCTTACCTCGATCAGCAGGTAAAAATCCTTTGTGAAAAATGGCAGATGATCCCAACACTGTCTAGTGACGAGGACTGGAATACATTTCTCTAAAGTCCCTCTGGACCACAGGTGTGGGGCGTTTTTACAAAGCAGTTTTATAAGAATCCGTCTTCAGCCAGTGGGTCCGGGGTGTAGTCTCTCTGAAAATGAATTTGAATGCTTCGGAAATAAATTGCTCTCTGCTTCTGCCTGTTTCTGCTGCAAAGTTCTCACTTCTCTTGTGCTCTTTTGCATTCTCTCCCACTGCACAAGTGTGTTTCCTCCTTTCCCTGTCCTGATAGTCCTGTCCCTTTAAGATCCCTATCCTTTTAAGATCCATTTCAAGTGTCACTTCCTTTGGACACACCCCCCTGTGAATGAGATGCTTCTCAATCTCCATGTCTCCCGGTACACTGTGAGTACACTTCCAGCATAGAGCATTTATCACCGTTTATTGTTGCTGCTTGATTAGCAGTTAGATGGTGAGACTCTTAGCTCCTGTAGGTCATGGCCTGAATATTATTCATTTCTGTTTGGTGGGCATCTAGCATGCTGCCTGGCACCTACTGGTGCTCAGAATATTTGTTGCATGAATCGAATTGTTTATGTTCTAAAGAAAGCCTCAGTTAGGTGCTTATCGCCCTTAGCATCTGTCTTTAGGTTAGGTAATCACCTTCTTCTCTGCCTAGGAGGTTTGAATTTAGGGCTTGATTGTACTTGCGGCCGCAGAGCCCATAGCCACCGCTGTGTGGGAAGAAGGGCCAGAGAGGCATTTGTTGAATGGAATCCTGGGTCCTGATACATGTTGCTCGGCTTCCAACCATATTCTTCCCTGTCCTTTTTTTTTTTTTTTTCCTCCTCCCCTCAACTCCTCTCCCCTTAGTGGGGCTTGAGAGCTGATTATTTTGCTCACTTGAATGTCACAGAAATACAGCAAATAAAAGAGTGACCCTGACAAAGTCACTGAACACAGCTGGAACATTGCCTAAAACAGTTTTGCGTGTGGAATTAGTAGTCAGGGCTCTGAAATCCCAGCTGTTGCTTTCGAAACAAGGGGCTGGAAGGGACACATATAGAGGCTTCTTCCTTCTTCATCCTTTGCCTCTAGCTGGTCATCCTGGGCAGGTGATTCTCAGCCTTGATTTCAAAGCATAGGGAAGACGACCACCATTTCTTTTGACAGTCTCCTTAGCTGTCTCATCCGTGGAAAACCTGACCAACATCTTCATTTTTTTTTTCCTCAAGCTGCAGTTTAAAATCTTTCCCTCTTGCAGCTTCTATATGTAGAAAAAATAGCTAGCTGGGTAACTCTGTCGTAGGAGCACCTACTGGACCGTTGGAGAGAAGGAATTCAGGAAATAAAGCAATGTTAGAAGCTGGATAAAGTAATTTTTAAAGTGCAGCCAGTCACCTGTATCTGTGACTTGACGCTAAGGAAGATGGAAAAGGAACATATTTACTAGTTTCTGTGGTCGTTAGTATTGGAATCCATTTGGCTGAGAGACCTTTTGAGGTTGATGTTGTCAGTGAAGTCTTGCCTACATTTTTATGGACACCTGAGTGAGGGTCAGGAGATCAATTGGTGGGGCTGTATGAAAGTTCATGTAGCTAATGACCCAGGATAATTGGGGGAAAGGTATAGGGTTTTTATTTTAAAGACGTAGTAGGAAAAATCGCCAGACTTGTCAATTTGCATTCACTCCTGATTATGCATTATGAACTGGCCTACTAAAACTATTTTGCACCTCTCTGTTCATATCTGTTCAAAATAAATGCTTACTTAAAATTTGGGAATTCCTCACAGAATCAATTGGGCAAACTCCTATCCAGATCTACTCAGCCACTGGGGATTAACATGTAAATTAATGCTGAGGTTAACAAGGTTGAAGAGGACTGGAGTGTCTCGAACAAAGGAGATACCTGAGAAGCTGGCCCAGGCCACCGGTAACCTTACATTTGCTCCCACCTGTCTTTCAAGATGGAGGGAGATAGGCTTTAGTGTGTTGTGTTTTCCTGGCATCCTAAGCAAACCAACTAGAAATGCAGCCCAGAAATACAGAGTGAATGTCCTTTCGGGTACTGACGAACTCTTATCCGTATGGATGTCAAAAGTCACTCCGATCCTGTGGGCGTGCACATCTATAGATACCACTTTGGTTCTCTTTTTGTAAGTGAGAGAGAGATCAGTCTTGGTCTTAACTGTGCTTGCTAGTTTTCTCCAGTTCCTTAACCTTTCCCGGTTTCAGCGGAAATTATAGTTACCTTCAAAAAGAGTTTTGTGGTCAGAGATTTCTCTTTTAGGGAACTAGTGTGAACTGAGCAATCCAAGTATTTACTCTAAAAATGAGAAAACCCTCTTTCTTTAACTTCTCCCTAGTCCTTGTACAAAATTCAGAATCTGTTATGTAAAATTCCATTTGGCTTCCTCAACCCTAAACTGGATATTCCCTTTCAGTGTTTTCACTACCTCAGTATTTGATTTTCATGTGCTTGGAAATCTTAGAAATTGAGTAAATAGTAGAAGAATGTATATTACAGAAATTAGATACCAAATGGCATCGTATGATGTTGCCATTTCTTTCTTTTCCACATTGCTCACATTAAAAATAATAATTTATCCTTTGACTAAAATACCAACAACCAAAAAGAAGGTCAACTTTTTTTTTTTTTTTAATGCTGCACAATTAGCAGCTATCCAGACATCTCATGGTAAACATGTTAAAATCCACACTCAGCATTTAGGTAACAAAATGTACATCGAGACACTCTTCATTTTGTAAATTAGGCAATCCCCTTAACATTTGATATTGTTATTCTCAATTCTTATCTGTAGCTATACAGTCATTGAGCTGAATAAAATGTCGCAGTGTAGCAATTAAGAACACCCTATCCTTTTTTTTTTCTTTAATCCACAAGTTCAGTAAATTCCGACTTGATTGTCTGAGTAAACAATGGTACCGGCTGTGGCTGCTTTGTTATAGAACAAGAGTTCTGCATGCAAATTAACAACAGTCAGTAATTCCCAGTATGACGGAGCATACTTTTTCTAGAACTTAAATTTCCCCTTCTCCCATCCCAGGAAAACAGATTAAGACAAACACGTCGTCATATTATCCTTTTTCTCCACAATTTCTTGGCCACAGCCAACCATGCCTACCCCAGCACTACCCTGGGGGGCACTGTGGAAGCACTGTCGGGAAACATGCTTGAGTGTGCTTTATCAGCCCTCTGCTCTCTCAGTGGCATTGAGCAGGACTTCACCAAGACATACACAACTTAATCAGAGTAGAGGAAATGCCAACGCGTTTTCTCATTAGGGGATAGAAATTCTTAGGGACTGGAGTATGCGTAGTCGTTCTTGCATTGGGGTAACCTGTGGTATTTCAGTGAGGTCCCGCTCTTGTGTACCGCATATGGTTCGCTGTCAGATGATTTAACACCCAAGAAAATCTTCCTTGAATAAATTAGAATATATTTGCAAATTAATTGGTTAATTAGATTTTAGACATCTCTGGGGGACTGAGCTGAAACAGATGTGTGCAAAAGCCCCTCACAGAGCAGAGGATGAGGGCTTCTTGCTGAGCTTTAGGAAGGAAGAGTTCTCCTATCACTTGATCCTGTTGTCGGTGCCAGTGTATTCCGATACGTGCATTTATGCAGCATAAAGCGGCAGAACTACAATTCCGCCTTGGGAATTAATTGTTTTAGGGACATGCTCAGAAGGTACCAAACTCGTCAAATAACTGGACTGTAAAATAAAGTACTAGTAGAGTGTTGATTCTTTCTTAATTATGTCAGGAAACCATATGGGGATCCAGTTACAGCTAACGAAAGGCAGATTAGAGGATGCTTTTAAATAATTCCGTAAGACATGGGCAATGCATGCGAAAATACCATTAAAAAGCGAAAGCTAGAGCTCAGGGCTTGGAGTTAGCAATCAACTCGTATTTGTCATTTAACCTTCTTTTTCTTCTCTATTGCTTTACTATAGAACAGAAACTGAGTTGGCATTCCTGCGAGTACTGTTTATAATATGTGACTTTAATCACTGAACCATTAAAGTGAATTTCATTTTGTTCCTTTATTCGTTTTCCTCACGAAGCAGTTAATATTTATGGTGCACCTGATGGGTGCTGAGATGGATGCCGCACACAAAATAGACTGACGTAGCCCCTACCTTCAGGGGGCTCCCAATCTCTTGACGCTTCCTGGAATGGTGAAGTTGGTTTCTATTTTCTAGCACTTGCAGTGGGAAGAGGCGACCACCCTGCAGCAAGTTGAGTAACAGGAAAAAAAAAATGTAGAGCTAAAGACTGATCATAAACGAGCCACGTGTCCACAGTTACAGACGCACTGTCAGCATGAGCCACTCAGCGGGGACTAGTGTAGGCTGTCGGGCAGTGTGCTAGAAGTAGGGAACTAATGGCAGAGCCAAGCTATAAACAGCACCATTACACCTTTCCTTCTTTCTGCTTGGTGCCCACTTGCTCCATTAATTAATTGTCAGCTCCCAGAGGACTGACATCTGTGTGTCACCTGTGCCTAGAAAAGTCCCTAGCAAAGAACACCCTGGCAGCAAATATTGAATGTGAGCAGATGCTCAGACATAGTGATTCTCAGATGTTTGAATAAAGGGGACCCACACCTTGAAAGTCACAGGGGAAAATTAGGGGTCAAAGATGGATTTTTAAGGCAACATGCATCCCATTTTACTGAGATTGGAGAGGTATGTCATATTGTCATAATTAGTTGCTTCGATTTTAGTTTTGCTTACGCGTTAAGAAAAAGGAGTCATTGGGGCGCCTGGGTGGCGCAGTCGGTTAAGCGTCCGACTTCAGCCAGGTCACGATCTCGCGGTCCGTGAGTTCGAGCCCCGCGTCAGGCTCTGGGCTATTGGCTCGGAGCCTGGAGCCTGTTTCCGATTCTGTGTCTCCCTCTCTCTGCCCCTCCCCCGTTCATGCTCTGTCTCTCTCTGTCCCAAAAATAAATAAAAAACGTTGAAAAAAAAATTTAAAAAAAAAAAAAAAAGAAAGAAAAAGGAGTCATCATGGAAATGATTTATGAATAATTGGGTCATCTTTAAACAAAGTGTCCATTTCCTAAATCTGGTTTTTATTTTTTTTTAGGTAAGAAGTAAAGCCCTAAAGCCCTCAATAATACAGCAATGATATTCTCATTTGAAATCAGTAGTGCTTAAGCTTTGGGGGCCGTTGTTTCCTGTAATCAGGGTAGTAATGTCACCTCATGCTGTATTCTTGCTTTATCTCACATGGTAAATATTTTTTTCCCTAAATCTCAGAAAATTAGTTCATAGTCTAAAGTACTATTATATATCTGGGGCACCTGGGTGGCTCAGTCGGTTAAGCATCTGACTTTGGCTCAGGTCATGATCTCATGGTTCGTGAGTTCAAGCCCCACATCTGGCTCTGTGCTGACAGCTCAGAGCCTGGAGCCTGCTTCAGATTTGAGTCTTCCTCTCTCTGCCCCTCCCCCACTCGCACTCTGTGTGTGTGTGTGTCTCTCTCCCTCTCAAAAATAAACATTTTTTAAAAAATTAAAGTACTATTATAAATTCTTGTAACTAAAAAAAAAAATGTTTTTAAATAATCTCTACACCCAACATGGGGCTCAAACTCATGACCCTAAGATCAAAGCTCACACGCTCTACTGACTAAGCCAGCCAGGCAGCCCAAAAGTGTTATTATATTTGATTTTATTTTCTCAGAGCTACATTATTAATAGCGCTATTCACCTAGCATAACCTTGTTTCAAGGAGAAAATCTCAACATGCATATTTTTTTTAATGTGAGGGACAATAAATACTTATGGCAAAAGAATTTAAATTCCATTCTTTTCCAAACAATCCATTAAAATGTAGCTTAATCAAATAAGATTGTTTTAAAATCAGAAATGTATGTGCTGGTTGTGTTTATATTTGACATTAAGATAGGAATAGCATAAAATGAAATATTGTATTGAAAATGGGCTTTGTTCCTGCTATGCTGTCCTTCAGTAAGAGCCAATGATAACCAGAAAAAAAGGAAATTTGCTAAGATATTTTATTTTGATTTCCAGGCATGGTTTATAAGGGAGGGAGGGAGACATTTTAGAGGATTTCAAAAGTTTCTGGTAATTGAATTCACTTGAGACTAAAACATTCCTATGCACTCTGTACTCTGGAACAAGAGTTGCCCTTTAGCCAGTCCTGAGTGGGTTGAAGAGAAGAACTGTTCACAGGCAAGATGGAGCTTCTTAACCTATTGGAATTTCCATTTGAATACCACGGATTGGCAAATCGGGGTTCTTTCATTTAAGTTCTTCCCCATTCTGGATGTGGAGGCAGGCATGGACAGCATTCTGGATGTGAAGACAGGTATGGACAGATTAGTTGAGGGTCACAGAGCAGACCAGAAATCCTGCACCTGGAGAGAAGCCTTACCCACTGGAGAGGGGCAGGGTGGACATCTACATGTGCTGGCAGCAACTCGAGCCCACCAGGCAGAACACACACAGCAGGGAAACCAGAGTTGTGCAAAAAGTGAGATTTTTGGCAGGCACTTGGCACTGGGGAGGTCCTGAGAGCCCCAGGGCAGGTGAGTGGAGGAAGTTGAGGAGCAGAGGTATGGCGAGAATGCACATACTTGGCTGCTTTTCATCAGCATTAATATGGTCTGACATTGGTATCAGGCCCTACTTCCTGGGATGGGATTTTGGCAGGACTCCAGAATTTGTTCTGAGACGTGCTTTCATGGTAACATACCACTTGATAGTGAGGATGTGTGGAAAGATGTATATATAGTTTCTTCCTACACTCTTGCAGATATTACCAATATTGAGTAAAAGAACCTGACAGGAGGAGGCAGCCATATTGGCTTAAAGGATTCCCAGCACCATACCTGGAAAACCGTGGCCTGGGGAATGTGGTTTTGTGCTGGTGGCTTACACTTAGATCACCAAGGCCCCTAAGGCTAGGAATAAGGATCAGTCCCACCCACCCCAAAGGGCCTGGGTAGCTCCCCAGAGGAGAAACGGGTATTGGAAAGGAAGGAAGCGAACAATTATTCAATGTAGGATAATCCCACCAGAATTCCACATGTGCTTTGGACTGAAATCTACCTTGGACTCTTTTCCTCAACGTTGTTCACCTCAGTGGGAGGCTCCATTTGCCTGGACAGATTGTGGACAAAGATGTTGTTGGCTAATGGGGGGTGGTTTCTGGAGCCAGCGTCTTGAGCCTGAAGTACACAGCATGGACTTGGAGTCTGGAGCAAGGGGAAGAAGTCGAGACCGATAAGTAAAAAGAGCTAATGGCATTGGTTGTTTGCTGAATCCCTCAACTTGAATTGAACCTAAGTTTCACAGGGCTTCTCTCAGAGGAAGAACTGGTTCTAGAACCTTGCAGATTTGGTGGTAATGGGTTTCTATGGGATTTTGAAGACTACAGGGATGGGGGACTGGAAAACTTACACGCTACAGTGTACAAATTATTATGGGGTTCGTTGGTCGGTAGGTATGGTTTTGTTCAGAAGAACATACATCCTCCCAATTAGCAGGAGAGCATTTTAAAAAATAGAAGTTAAGAGAGAAAAGAAGGGAAAAGAAAGAAAGGAAAAGAAAAGGATATGTTTAGAGGAAGTAGGTAGGTTTGAAGGAATCAAAGTCCCTCTGAAGACTGTTACATTCAGCCTTTTTACCTCCAAGCTTTCAATCCAGCCAGGGTGTTGGTGACTGAAAATCATTATTTTATGACCGTTTGCTATTTGGTGGGGTGTTTGGAATAGCTAGTTAATCCCATTCCAATTCATAATGGGCAGGTAGCCAATTCATACAAAACACCTTGACAATCCATACTAATTGGTTTGTCTCCATGGAGCAGCCAAAATCGAATTGCCCGTGGAGATGGACATTTCCTTCCACCCACCCCCTTCTTTCAGCTCTCCTCCTCTCCCTGACCAGCACCACCCACACACACACACACACACACACACACACACACACACACACACACAGTGTGCACACATACACAGCCTGCTAGAGTGATTTTGCATTTAAATAGCATCATTTTTCCACCCATCTTCCTGGGCTATAAATTTCTCCAAGCTTTCTTTCTAAAAGAGGGAGCAGATTAGAGGTAAGAAAAGTAAACTGAATGTCCTTGGGACATTTTCAGGGTCATTTATATTGTCAGAATTGGTTTCATTGCAAAGGATAGTAGAAGGGAAGTTATCTGTGAACAAAGCAAAATGCACTTCATGTTTTGGATGGCCAGGGAAACATTCCTAGACAAAGATTCATACCACCTAGAAATAGTTCCAGAAAGATCTACTGACCCACAAAAACAACCAGCCCACAGAATCATCTCCAAGAATGTCTAATCATGTACTACTGAGAGGACCCACCCCCCCAAATATAAACATATGGGTTTTTATAACTGTGCCATCTGGTTCCTTTACACCTGAAAGTTGGCTTTATCAAGCACTGACTACCTTCGGGCTCAAGCATTTCTAAGGGGCAGGTGGGATCGATAGCATTCCCTCCATTTTGTTAAAGGACCTGTTCAGTTAGCTAGCTGGGAATGCAGTAAAACAGTGGAGCTGGGCAGAATCCTGCGGGTGCTCCTTACCAGCTGTGTGACCTTGAGCAACCACTTAACCTCCCCGTGTTTTCACGTTTTTTTTTAAACCAACCATTCTTGAGATAAGGTTTCTACTTAATTGGAAATTGTATATTATAATTAAATAACATCTTTATCTTCAGTTTTAAATGGCTTAACTTTTTATACATTTGGGTTTTACATAAAGAAGGGAAACCTCCATGTAGTAAGTTGTAATACTTTCTTCCTTTATTAATGTGATATTGCCCTCACCTTTCTCCCCCTGCAACCGAGGGTAAATTAAAATAGTATAGCTCAGTGCAAACATTTGTCAGCCCAAATGCATTTCTAGATATTCAGTGTGCACAGACACCTGGTTATTTACACAATGTATACAGTGAGTGCCATCATCTGTAGGTCGCATGAATATCTATCAAATACCTGCTCCTAGTAAGCCTTGCTGTGAGTTTTGACAGTCAGAAATACATAACTTTACCCATAATTATCTCTGCCTGTAGAATGTGGTGGATAGAGAACAAGGTTATGAAACACTCTAGCCTCCTAGGGTCCAAGAGGGATGAAGGAAATAGAGAAAGTTTTCATAAGGTCTAAGACAAAAAGTAAGTCATTTCAAAGTAAGTTCATCTGATACTTTTCTCGCTGTGTCATCTCAAGGCCTAGATACCACTGAGTGGAAGATGATCTGATAGACTTCCCTTCACCACAGGGTGAGAGTCAGGGAGGTTTGATTGGAGCCTCCAGGCCTCCATGAAAAGTCAAACCGGAGGTGAAATTTACAAGGAATTGTAACAAAATCAACAAATGTTTGCTTTGGGCTCACATCACAGCTCACACTCATTCTGGCCTGCAGATGTTCTTTGGGCTTCTGTCGTTGTAATTGGTCTCTTACGCAGATGAATAGATCCTAGAGGCCTGGAATCCATAAAGAAACCCGGCTTCTGCTTTCTTTTTTTTGTTTTGTTTTGTTTTGTGTTTTTTTGGTGGTTTTTTTTTTTTTTTGGAAAAGTCTGTGTATCTTTGGAGAAAAGGGACTAAGGGAGGGAATCTCTAGACTTACCAAAAGAAAACAAGCCAGGCTTGATAACCAAGCTCTGCCCCCTGGGGTTCCTTATCACCCGTGTGCACAAATCACTAGATAATCTCAAGGATACTTACAGGAAGAAAGAATAGTGGGTAAACCTGTTCCTTGGCCTGGGAGAGAATGGATTTTTTTTTTTTTTTTTTAATTTCAGATTTTTGTGTTTTGGCACTTGGTTTGGAACGTCTACTTAAGCACTTTTTAAAAAACGTTTTGCTGTAATCCCTTTTTCAGGATGACTCTTCACCCTCTTGAGAGGATGGGGATGGGGGTGGAATTGTCTTGCGATTATGTCAATATAGTAAAATTCCGTGCAACTTGTTGCCTATGAAAGAGGTTGGAATATATCATAGCTGACCCAGACTCACTGGCAGCAGAAACTTCCCCCAACAAGTAAAACAATTTGATCTTTTGGAAAATCGTACCCGGGTAGTAAAGGCTGACTCGGCTCTCGGCTCCTGATATGCATATGTGAAATACCGCTGGGCTCCACTGGGTTGCTTAAAGAACTGCTCTGGAGCTGCTCCTTGCAGCCTTCTTCCTCAGCCTGCATTGCTGACATGTCTGAAGTGTGATTTGAGGGTCTGCAGAAGGAAAGAGCCAGGATCTGGAGCCATCTGGAGCCTGGGAGAGTAAGCACAGGGTGAACATCTGTTTGAAACTTCATGGAGATATGCAGCACACTGATTTACAGTCCTTTGGGGAGCCTGTGTACAGAACCCAGACTCATGAGGAAGCTGGTGTCTGGCAAGAGTCGGGGTACACAATTGTGCTTGATTATCAGGACGTTTGATACGTCTGTCTAGTCTTGTATTCAGTGCCAAATTGTAGATTTCTTATTTGGGGCCACATCGGTCCTCTGTGCCACCAAAACCAAAACAAAAATGCAAAGAAAAAAAAAAAAAAAGCCCAGACTTATACATCAAAATATACACGGCAATAATGAAACAAAATGATGCTTCTCACAGTCTTTAGAGTGTAGAAGTCAAGAGCATGCACTTTGGAGTCAGACCACCGGGGTTCCTGTGCTCACACAGTAGCTGTGTGACTGTGGGCAAGGCACTTGGCCTCTCTGTGCCCTAGTTTCCTCATCCGTAAAAGGGGGATGATAGTATTTACCTTTTAGGGTTATTTTGAGAAGTAAATGAAGTTTATACATGTAAGGAACTTAAAATAGCACCTGGAAAATAAAGCTCTATCTAATTTTGTGTGTGTTTATTTTTTCCCTGGAGGGCGTGAGTGTGCCTCAGAGTGAGGGACGCCACTGCCCTGTTGGACAGATGCCTTTGGTCGTTATCACGTACCTTCCTTCTTCTGCCATCCCGTCCGCCACCCGCACCCTGACTGGCATGGTTTCTTTCCCTCGTTCCTTGAGTGCAACAGGAATGTTTGAAACTGGGGCTCTGTCCAAATGGCCCCCACTTGCCGAATCGTTCTTTCCACGCCACTTTTAGGACACTGTCTTCTCTTCAGTCCTTAGGCCCGGTGTCAGTGTTGCTTCTTCAGAAGGGCTTTCCTGATCACCTCATCTCCACTTCTATGCCTCTGCCGGCTCATAACTGCTTTAACGCCTACCTGTTCTACAGCGTCTTTAGGATCTATAGCTGTAGCTACCTATGACCTGCGTGTGTATTTGAACAGGGTTTGCATCCCGCAGTGGATGATGGAGCACGTCCCATTTCTGTTTGAGCCCCTGTTGTAGATTTAGCATGCAATCCAGTATAGTGCCACCATATATAGGCACTCAGAAAATATTGGTCCATAGTTAGAGTAAGTGACTGACTGAATACCTGATGTGCTTTCTAGAGTATATTCACAGTGTGTGGGCAGGGAGAACATTTCTTCCTTTTGAGCTGGCCAATTCTCATTCCCCCCAGTCCAGCTGGTCTTTACCCCTTTTTATTTACATTGTAATAGGAGTGCAAGAGAAGTCCAGGAAATAATCAAATGCCTCTTCTAAAGATGAGCTATATCCTCCCCCTCCCCACGTATCTTTTTGACTATTTGGGAGCTAAGGAGGGGGAAGCAGGACCTATTCCCCTTTCTCACCAGGCAAGTTCAGCGGGAACACTTGCATGTGGATGTGCCCCATCTACTGGTTGAATCCAGTGGCTACATTCTTCGTGGATGGCATTACCCCGTGCAGTTAAGGTCTTTAAAAGCAGTTGAGATGATGCTGGTGTTTGGGTCACACGTTGCTATCCTGCTGGCAACGAAATTAAAAGTAAAGCACAATTTGTTTATGGAGCACGTGTTCTAGCATCTCTAGTGCCTAGGTATTTATCTGAGTTGCACACATTCTGTCGTGTGGGTTTTGCAAGCTTGAACTTAGAGTTTCACGCTTGTGTCCATGGGTTAAAATCCATTGTTTAACATCTGCGTGCACCATTTTGTTGTTCCGTGTGCATTATGCTTGTGTAATTTATGGATTAGCTCATAAGGAGATGTAGCAAAGGCTGCCCAGCAGGTCTGTGGGCTGAGGGCTAAGTGGGTAGCGTTTCTAACACCCTGCTGCTGTTGTATTGGGGATGCCGCTGTCTGAACGTTGAATTCAGGTGGGTATTTTGTAGCTTTTTATAACTTGTGCTACCTTCCAAGGATTTGTCTAACATACCCACCCAGAAGCATCTTACCTCACACCACCCCCTCCAGATTTCCACATCAGAAATAGCAAAAGCATGAAACCATCTTAATTTTAAGTTTTAAGGCCACTTGCTGTCAATTACGGGTTTTTTTCTTCTTTTAAAAATTATGAGGTAGTTGTTAACTTACTCTTCCTCACTGTTATTCTGTAGTCTCCACTCAATCCCCAAAGGGGAAGGAGTTGAATGCAGCTGGGTTTTCTGAGCCTTTGTGTTTAGCTGAGTTGTTTAGCACGAGAGGATTTCACGGTGTCAGTGCAAAGTGAACAGACCAGTAGCTTACTTTGGTTTCTCATGGTTCAGGATGATTTCAGACACCTGAGAGTGCCTAGCACCCTCTCAGAGCAGAGATGTAAAAAACGGAAAGCCAAGCAACCAATGCATTAACTTAACCAGAACGCAGCCATCGGGAAAAACCTCAGAATAAGCCATTGTAACGTCCACGCGCATGTAAGGTCTGAATGTTAAGGTTTGGTAATACTTCGTTGGAATTGCCTGTTGGAACAAGCATCAAAATATTTCCAGTGCTGATGCTTTGAAAGATCTCCTCTATGCCTCTTTCTTCTGGAGACCTCAAATACTGCCAGTACAAAACACCGCTGAAGAACAATAGGCAGGTTCTCAAACTTCTCAGAACACACTTGAATTCTAATTGTCTTTATTTACCGGCTTTATAATTCTGGGCAGATTATCGAACCTCTGTCAGCCTCCGTGTTCAGTTGTAAAATGGGGGTGATCGTACTGACTTCCGATTGTGACCCCCGTCTGTCAAGCAGTTAGCATGGTGCTTATTAGCATACACGTGTGCTGTCAGCTGGAGCAATTGTTATATTTTTACCATTATTGTATTTTAGTATTTATTTTTTACCGGGAGTCTTTCCTTGGACTCTCATCATCATCTTTCTTTTTCTAGGCAGGATTCTGATTTAAAGAATGGAGAATGTATGTTGTGATGTTAGACACATATATATCTTTCCCTCCAACCTTTTCTTCCAATTCTTTCCTAAGGGCTTAGCAGCCTTAAAGATACAGGTGGCAGCGGTTTGCTCTGGTCTGACTTCACGATCCGATCTTTATTTTGCTGTGTCGGAGGTTCTTGGTAGGTCCTGTAATCCCTAAGTGAGTCTAGGAGGCAGATGCATGAAAGCCATGTCTTTGTTGGGCAAAGCCCAGTTGTGGCTTTTCTTTTGTTCCCGGCTCCAATCCAAACTAATGCCTTAATCACTGAAATTCCCTCTTGCACCCTTCACCTTAAGGACTATTAAATCAGCAGGAAGGATGTATCACAGTGGCAGAAAGATGCCTTCACAGCCCTCCCCACCCCCCACCCGGCCACGGGCCCTGGGCCAGGCCACACAGCAGTCAGCACGGGAGGACGGGCAGAAGCCAGACCCCAGGGGCCAAGTGCACCCTCCCGGTGGGAGCTCTGGCTGCCTTCTCCTCTCCATGCACTTTGACGGCACTGTGAGGCTGCCTTTTTCTGAGACTGTGTCACCTCTGCCTTTTCTCTCATGATTTCCTTCCCCCTGGAGATGTTCGATGGTAGGGCAAAATACAGGCATTCAAGCTGCTCGTAGCATTTAGGGAGTTGGGGAATTTGCCTTTTAATTACTGTGAAAATATGATTATTTAGGGACTCAGCACAATCTCTACAGGCTTGTAGAATTTTGTGACGACAGGAAAAGGGGCTCACAAAAGTGTGCTATAATAGGTGAGTTGGCAGGTCCTGGGAGGGAAGAGCAGGTAAAACGAACAGAGCAGTCCCACGTAGCTTTCGTTAACTCGAATCAAGATGTGAAGGCTCTTTCCTGCCACAGCCTTCCTTCTGTAACACAAGTTAAGACCCGCTGCCCGGTGCCATTGCCGAGAGGGTGCGTGGTGTCTAGAATGCTGTGCACAATGGGCGTGTTTCACGGAAAGTGCTTATCCGTCCGGACAGCCAATCCTTCGTTCCACTCCATGTTTCCAGGCAGCAAGAAGCCCCAACCTTTGTTTTACACACACATCTAAAGAGTTCATCTTTGTCACAAGACGTTTTTGACTTGTTGAGATGACAAGATGTAGTATGTGTCTTTTGCTTGCCCAAACGTATTTTAAATTTATCCATGGCCTTTGACAGTTTTCTGTCAACACTGCCCACAGCACTTCATCTCAACCCCAGGCCTCCTTGACCCTTATGGGGTCTCAGCTCAATCCCCTCCTCCTGACAAGGTCACTCTCCTCTTTTATGTGCTCTTGTAGAACCATTAGACTATCCTTTGAACTGATTAAAAATTATTTAATATCGGGGCGTCTGGGTGGCTCAGTCATTTGAGCAGCCAACTCTTGCTATTGGCTTAGCTCATGACCCCAGGGTTGTGGGATCAAGCCCCACATTGGGCTCCACACTGAGCATGGAGCCTGCTTAAAATACTCTCTCTCTCTCTCTCTCTCTCTCTTCCCCTCCCCCTCCCTACCCCCATCCTTCTCCCCCACTCATGTGCATGCTCTCTCTCTTTCTCTCAAATAAATAAATAAATAAATAAATAAATATTTAATATATTTATTTATTTCCCTCCCAAAAAGACTGGAAATTCTGTAAGGTAAAGAAATGCCATGATGACGATGATGAATGTTTTCTCCCCATGTATTCCCCACTCCTAACAGCAGTATGCCTGGTTCTCAGGTGGCTTTACAAGAAGCATTATTGGTAAATGGGTGGATGGATGAGTAAGTGAATGAGCGAGATGCCAGTGTCTCCTATAGTGTTCATTTTGTGTCTCTTCCCTGTCCCGTTCACATGGCCTTAGGGATCTGCACACGTAGGAGTTCCAGGGACCTGCACACATAGGAGGGGTTCCACAGTTTCCTAGGTAACCAAAGGATGCATTGTGGGTCTTGGTACCAAAGCCCTGTGGTAGATTGGGGATGTAAACTTATCTAAGTTCTTAGAAAGAGGCCTTGAGGTTCACTGTTCTGACACTGGTCCTGACCGGGATAAAATATAGCAGACGGGCAGCCGTTTGTTTCTCACCTGCTCTGTCTGCTCCCCAGGATCTGGGAGTAACACTTCTCTTGGGAGGGGACCTCAGGAAGGTTGCCTTCTCTAATTCAGAGCCAGATAAAAGAACTGGTGCAGTGCCAGGCCTGTCTCTAGCCAAAAGACCATGAATCTGCCCAGAAGATTCCATAGTGGTTCTCATGGTGTCTCTCAAGACAGAGCTCACTTAGCTAGTCCCTGGGCCATCTCCAAGAAGCATTATAGAAGCAAGATATTGTGCTACTATATGTTAAGTTGGGCCCTCCAGTCAGAATGCCTGAGTTCAGGGGCACCTGGGTGGCTCAGTAGGTTAAGCGTCTGACTTCGGCTCAGGTCATGATCTCACGGTCTGTGAGTTTGAGCCCCGTATCAGGCTTTGTGCTGACAGCTCAGAGCCTGGAGCCTGCTTCGGATTCTGTGACTCCCTCTTTCTCTGCCCCTCCCCCGCTCATGCTCCATCTTTCTCTGTCTCTCAAAAATAAATAAATGTTAAAAAAAAAAAAAAAAGAATGCCTGAGTTCAGATTCTACCTGCCTGCTTATTAAGTGAATTTAGACAACTTAGGTATAATCCTCAATTCCTTCTTCTATAAAGGAGGAGACATAGTATTATCTACCTCACAGGGTTGTTGGAAGATCAAATGGCCAGATATAAAGTGCTTTGCAGAAGGTTGAGCGTGTAAGAAGCTCACAAGAAATGTTAGCTCTAATTGTTATCTTTTTTTCTTGAGAGAGAGAGAAAGAGAGCACGCGAGCAGGCAAACGGGGGGGTGGGGGTGGAGGTGGGCAGAGAGAGAGAGAGCAAGAGAGAATTGCATGGAGCCCAACATGGGGCTCAATCTCAGAACTGTGAGATCATGACCTGAGCTGAGATCTAGAGTTAGACACTTAACTGACTGAGCCGCCAGGCGCCCCTAATTGTCATCATCATTTTTATCGATAGCAAGAATTCCATTGCAATTCCAAGCCAGTCCCCCTGAATGCTTGTCCATCCAACCCCTTTTAGTCTGTGCTGGGACCCATGTTTTCTTGCCCTCCCTGCTCTGCCTACGTGTACTGGGCTCCCATTTTTACTATGAGGACCCAAGCACAGTGTCCAGGAGTGACACCAGTTATGCTGCATTTTGCCTTCTAATACCTCAACCACTACTGTAAAGGCCAGCTTGGACCACCTGAAAATCTGTACTGTATGGTGATTTGCCAGTATGCACACACTGTATACAGGTATTAAATTAATGCTGGCCGTGTGTGTGTGCCCCACCAGATTGCCCTGCTTTGTTAAAGCATTTAAGCACACTTAATCAACGGAACATATTACGACTGCAGCAGCTTCTGGATAAAAAGTTGGAGAAAAAAATTTTTTTAACGTGGCACCAACTAAAACTCCCATACGGTTATTTAAGGCAACTTCGGCACTTCCACGGAAACTGGGCTCTGTTGAAGAAATAGCCACTCCTCTTACAGAATGAATTTTTTTTTTCCTTTTAAAAAATTCCTTCTTTTATTTTTAGAGTTTGGATGAGATTGGAACTCCAAATCTATTTTCAAGCTGTCTCTTTCTTTCTCCGCTTGCTCTGAACTAACCTTTTTATCTTGCTTCTGCCCCTGGTGGTAGTATCTTGGGCAAGTTACTTGACCTCTTCCTAGCTTCGCTTTTTTCATCTGGGATGTTTGGAATGGATGATCTTTGTGGTGCCTTCTAGCTGTTAACATTTTTTTGATTTCATGATTTCTCTCCCTTGTTATTACAGAAAGCACAAGTGTTGTGCCGCAAGCATAAGATAGGGAAGTATTCATTGATCAAGTTGAAAAACCTCCACTTGCCACGTTCTAGGACTCTGAGTTTGGCCTTAGAGAGTTACAGTTGTTTTCAGGCAGTTTTTTTTTTGCTAATGGTGGTAATGGTGGTTTGGGTTTTATCCCTGTTGTTGTTGTTGTTGTTGTTGTTGTTGTTGTTGTTGTTGTAGACCTTATTGGACGTGTGGCCATTTGATCTTGGTAGAGACCTACTGTGTCATGACATACACCATTGCCCTTACCCTTGGCATGTCTTGGAAGCCCAAGGCAGGACCTTAAGGCTGTCTGAGTCACTGTTAATGAACCAGGCCACCTAAAATGCTGTGATGGTCGCCTTTCGGCACTTGGCAGGAAAATCCTTTTCATGTTAGTTTCAAGGTTGTCAGATATCATTATCTCCAAGTATTAAAAATTTCAAAGAAAGGAGGCAGTGTGTTTGATTTATAGAATAATTATCTAGCTTTAGCTCTCACTTGGCTTTGGCAATGGTTTTGCAGGCACTCGAAAATTAAATCCATTTTTTATGGCACTACAAGGTATTATCTCACAGCAAATGATAATTAAACACCTGTGAAATCAATTAGCCCTTTAAGCAGGAAAAAAAAAGTTTTCCAATTATGTTTTCACACCTCCAAAACTTTTATAATTCCAAAACCAACACTCGTGAAGAGGGATGTGGTCGATCGGCGTTGCAGGGTTAACTTTCCATAAAGAGCATCCCTAAATTTTGCTTTGACTTAACCCCAAGCAAGGAAGGCAGTTTATGGTACCAGCTCCCTTCCAGAGAGGATGCAGCTGCCTTTGGAGCTGACTCTTAGCAGCTATCTATCTGACACACCGCCGAGCTGTCAGCTCTTCTACAAAGGAAGTTACTCACTTTGTGTTTTGATGCCAAGTTTTACTTGACGGTTTATTTAAAAGCCAAGATACCTTAGTGGAAACTAAGCAACAAGAGGTTCCATGTGACAGAATTGCTCTCTCTTTAAGGGCCCTGTAGCCAAGAGTTCTGAGCCATCTTCATTACAGATTCATACTCTGAAAACAGGCTGATTGGCTAATAGCTGAAAACTAACACAGAAGAGCACTGGGAATCAAGGCCGGTTTTCCAGACCCTTTTAGGGTCCTGCGTGTTTCATCATTGGCTTTGGTAACAAATTAGCTATTCCAGATGCTTCCTTTGGAGAATGACCTGCACTTCTGAAGCATTGAATGTGCTTGGGGTGGAGGCCATAATAATTGGGACTCAAAAAAGAGGAAAGGAAACGAAACAGCACCAAACCTCTGACATCCTCTCCATTATGCCTCGCAATATGCAGACCATTCCAAGAAGCCTCTTTCCTTGTGTTCCCTGATGTTGCCAGGTGCTTTAGTTTCCATAAACTTCTCATGCACTCTGTCCCATTAGATCATCAGTAGACCTCGTTAGGCAGGCAAGACTAGTATGATTGCACCATCTTACAAACAAGCGTACATTTAGAACCAAAGCGCCTTGCTTAAAATCAAGCCATTAATGACAAAGTCAAGACCAGAAACTATAGTTTCTAATATTTGTTCATGCAGGTTTCATCCTATCACTCTACATAAGCCTCTCTTAAAGACATTCTTTAAAAAAAAATTTTTTTTTCTCCACAGACATTTTTAATGAGATCTTGCTTTCATAGCAGATGGCATTTAGAGCAGTTGATGAATCTTAACATTAACCGGAGAGATGAGGCTGGTATTGCACACACACAAAAAAGACAAACAAGAACTTCTCTATGTTCTTTTAGAAGGTTGTCCTGTGGGTTATCGCCACAAGCATGGCCAGCAACTGGGACACTTTATGGCCTCGTGAGTATTATCCCTTGAGGAATGAGAGATATGGTATTTATGCAACAACAAAATTTTTTTTAACCTGTTAGCATGATCCAGGGAGAGGCAGAGGGAGAGAGACAGAGACAGAGAGAGAGAGGGAGAGAATCCTAAGCAAGTCCCACACTCACTGCAGAGCCCGACACTGGGCTCGATCCCACAACCCTGGAATCATGACCTGAGCTGAAATCAAGAGTCGGACGCTCAACCGAATGGGCCACCCAGGCAGCCCAACAAAAAATATTTCTTAAGGTCACTACGGTCCAGGCACAGGTCTAGGGGCTGAATAAGAGCAGGTAAACCCCTTTCCTCGTGTGTGTGTGTGTGTGTGTGTGTGTGTGTGTGTATATATTTATATGTGTGTGTGTGTGTATAATATATGTGTGTATATATATGTGTGTGTATAATATATACATTATATATTATATACATTATATACATATATACATAATATATATACATTATATAATGTATACATTATATATATAATATATATTATACACACACATATATATATTATATATATATAATATATATTATATTTAGGGAGAAGGAGAGTGACCCTGTAAAACAACAAAACGGGTGAATTCAGACGGTAGTAAATCCTAAGACAGAGATGAAACACAGCAATGGGACAGTGAGTGTTCGGAACACAGGCTAGTCTGTGAGGGCCTCTCTGAAGACGTACTGTTTATCTGAAGGCTAATTTGCATCTGGGGCAGACTGGGGAGAATGTTCCCAGCAGAGGGCGTAGCAAGTACAAGCCCAGGAGATGATGATGAGTGATTTGTGTGTAAAGAAGCTGAGAGGGCAGTATAGCAGTAGCTGGTGAGTGAGGAGAAGGGCAGTCTGAACTGTGGGCAGAGGCCAGTTCTCACAGAGTCCTGTTGGCCATGGCAAGGGGTGTGAATATTATTCTAAGTGCCATGAGGAGCCACTGGGGGGTTTTCAGCCTTGGAGTTAACATTTTAAGGGTAACTTTGGTCGCTCTATGGATTGAACCCATAAAGATTGAACTTACTCTGACCTGAAACTAACATGAACCAGAGCATGCTTCTTATTGCTCTGTTCATGTGGAGACCCAAAGGAATAGAATTAAGGGAGATCTAGGGAAGGGCGTGAAGAGACCGGGGGGTCCTGTGTAATTACAAAAACCATTGAGGGCACCGTTGTTTCCCCTGAGCGCAGTGTGCTGTCTGGCACAGAGGAGTTGCTCAGGATTCATGTGTCCAGTGAACAAATATCAGAGCAAGAAGGCATCTTAGGGCCATCTGGTCTACCCCTCCCCTATTAAGTGCTTAAATTTCCTCTGTTTCACAGCCTCTTCCCAAAATGAGGCCACCTAGGAGCTGGCTAGCTTCTCAAGGGGAGCTGAGCTGACCAGAGCCAGCTGGAGGAGGAAGGAGGGGTGACGCTGAGCTCAGACTCTATCCCCCAGGGCACTATAGTTCTTCTTCCAAAGGAAATGGCACAATCTGAGTTTATGGGCCTTTCCAGTCTCCAATGACCAACCCCTCATGGGAGGGTGTTCTGGTAAATAAACAATATGCACCGTCAGGTCATTAACCATAACACACATTTGTATGTCCCATGGACCCATATGCACCTGGACATTTATATATTCTCATACCCAGAGGGAAAGAATAAACTTTCCCTAGTCAACTAGCTTCACGCAGCTTTCATATTATGTTGGTGTCCCATAATTTCTTGAGGATGCACCGTCTTCACCTGTGCAGAATTCTGAGACCTCATTTGCTTATTCAGCATGAAGAGTCCCAGAAGTGAGCTGGCCCTGACTGTCAAAGTCAGAAGGTAGACGCTCAGGAATGGCAAAAATAGGAGCAGACTTAGGAAGGGGAGGTTGGCCGAGCCAGCTGTTATTTCATTAACTGTAATTGGATTCTCAAGGTATTTTATAATCACTTAAGTGCAAGGACCAGACGAAAGGCTTAAGGGCTGACAAAGAATGCAGGGCATGTCGTATTCACCACTGGGCAGCCACTCCGTGGTGATGAGAACAGCCCAGAAGGAATTCCAGACATCCTCCTAATCCCAGGGCTGACCAAGTCCGGCTGGGCAGGAAAGAATGTTTTGGCTCAAGAATGGAAGTGGTCAGAACACTAGGTTGAGCCCAGTTTTCTTTGGGGGATGGGGAGGCCTTGCCTTTGGACCAAAGCAGTGTTTGTCGTGATGAAGCCAGGAGGATGGTGGACCGTGTTTGTTTTTTTGGTTTTTGGGGTTTTTTTCCTTCAGCTCAGACGTGGAGGAAGACCAGGAGAAGGTTCATTTTGAATAGCACTGCACATACATTTGACTCGATTTGCAAATAATGCTATTTATCAGGGCTGGTGAAACACAAATCCCCCACCCTCACCACGGTGCAGAAAGAAAATGAAACTTTTAACAAACTGCCAGGCCTTTAGAAATAAAGACAAAGAAGAAGGGATAGAAAATGTACAAAAGGAAGAGAAAAAAATAGTTAAATAAAAGACCCTGTTTTCCACTGTCTAGCTTGGGCTCAGCCTCAACAGAGAAGTGCAGGTCGTCCTCGGAAGACCAGGCACACACAGAAATGTTTGTTACAGCTAAATGGAGATGATCATAATGAAGAGGGGCTTGCGTCTCTTGGTCTCTCTGTTGATCTCGCGCCCGCTGCACCCGAAATACAAACCAGTGCATGCTGACACTTTCCATCCATTTACTATTTTTCAAGTGGCTCCTGTAGGGCCAGGCCCTGGGGGAAGGGCTGGTTCAACAGCAAGTAGGACCGAGGTCCTGTCTCCTGGAGTCCAATGAAAGGAAAACAAGAAAACAGGCAACTTAATACAATGTGAGTGGAAGACAGGTCAGACCAGGGCACTGGGTGAGCAGCAAGAGGGTCTCTGGCCAAGACTCAGGGTTTCAGCGAGGCTTCCTCCAGCAATGCATGTAAAGCAGAGGAAGGAAGGAGGGGCATGCTGAGGGGACGTGCCCCTGCTCCTGCTCCCTAAGACTCGGCTTGTCCGGGGCGGGGGGGGGGGGGGGGGGGGGGGGGACGCTGGGGGGTGGCGCAGGGAGCTGCCATTTAGGACGGATACTCCGTGCTGGCACTCTCAGCTTTGGTCCACACTTCCTGGCCCCGCTCCTGTTGGCCAGTCTCCCTGGTGCAGAGCCTGGTGAAAAGTTAATGGTAAGATAATGACCTCGGGATTCCCAGTGGCCCTTGGGAACTGAGAAGACATTTAGCTCCTGCAGCCAAGACCTTGGTGTACCTCTTGTGGACCCATTTATCCACCTGAGGTCATTGTTGCTGCTGGCTTTTTTTATGGCCTCTCCCTTTTCTGTCCCCCTGTACCCAGGTAGCACTTTGTGTAGCATTTTCAGAAATGCTTTCTTTTTTTTTTTGTTTTGTTTTGTTTTTAATGTTTATTTTTGAGAGATAGAGTGCAAGCAGGTAGTAGGGGCAGAGAGAGAGGGAGACACAGAATCCAAAGCAGGCTCCAGGCTCTGAGCTGTCAGCACAGAGCCCAATGCAGGGCTCGAACTCACAAACTACCAGATCATGACCTGAGCTGAAGTTGGAGGCTCAGCCAACTGAGCCACCAAGTGCTCCAGAAGTGCTTTATTTCTAACCAGAGAATTGATGAGACCCACATGTCCTGGAATTGCATTTATCTTGGAGCTGTTTGAGTTTGGCTATTGCTGAGCACAGAAGCCGGTGCTCTAAAACCTCACCCCGCCAGACAGCTGAGATCAGCGTCACCTGGCACAATGTGGTGGAAATTCTTTGTTTTCACCTTTGCTGTCCCCGTGTTACTCCTTCCTTCTAGGCAGCCCTGAGAGACAACAGAGCATATTGTGGATTCTGCCCTCCTTCTACAAGTCTCATAAAACTTTTACTACTGTACTTCATCATCTGTAAAATGGGGCCATTTCACATGTGCTTGTAGAGATAAAGTACAATAATGAGCACAGGTTGCTGCCCTGCACGCAAGGAACATGTAATCAGCATGTGTATGTGGTGGGGGAGGGGGGCAGGTGGTCATTACTGTAATGTTACCTTTCACAATGGTCCTATTTTATCACTTTTACATATTAGCCGTTGTGCTGCTATTTAATGACGGGGAACCAAGATGGTCTTCTACCCATCTTGAAATAAGAGATGCATCTAGCACTTGTTGTATTCATTAGTATCTGCAGGTGGCGATTACCACATGGTCCAGGTTTACAGTTCTGAGCTGTCAGTAGCTAGGGTAAAGATGGTGTAAGGGAATTTTGACATGATATGGGGTTAGGATCCAGCGTGTTCAGACGGGGTATTGGATTCCAAGTGTCTTCTGACTCCTGTTCCCTGTGAGAAGCTGGCATAACCATACTTACCTCCTGTGTGGCTGCGAGGCTTAGGTGAGAAAATGTGTGCAAGAGTCCGGCTTCCCATGGGGCCTCATGCCCCAACGAGAGCCTGCAAAACCTTAACCTCCATCCCTTCCCTACATTGAAATGGATTTTTTTAAGATTTTATTTTTAAGTAGTCTCTCCACCCAGCGTGGGGCTCAAACGTGCCACCCCAAGATCAAGAGTCACATGCTCCACTGACTGAGCCAGCCAGGCGCCCCTGAAATGGATTTTAAATGGACAGTAAAGAGGAGATGGTCTTCTGCGGATAGCCCTTCAGGTGTGAAGGATGGATGTAGATGCATGTCCCTCCTTGTAGCCAACCACAGCTCTCTGCATTGGAAAACTTGGGGCCAGCAGCATCCTTTTGAGAAGCATTAAAGAGAAATCGCATCCTAACCAATGGCATGACCGGGTGCCCCTGAGGTTCTGGCAGCAGGCAGCGCTCCAGGCAAGAATAACCCATGTGAGGAACCACAGCACCTGCACAGCAAGTGCCTTCCGGCTGCGGGGCAGTAAATGTCCCTGAGGCTGCAGCCAATCTGGTCAGCCTGGGCCAGCACCACACATTAGTATAGCTCTGGTCATTTACCCGACACTGGAGCATATGGAGTTCATTCATGTGCACAAGAGCTGTGTGAGCAAGTGGTGAAGAAACTGAGGCTTAGCGTTTCCCATGAATTCTCAAAGACCACGGGGGCCTGTTCTCCTCTGTATGTATGCTTACGTGACAACAGATAGCCATACTATAGCGGCCAACTAGACCCATTTTCTGACTAAAAGGTATGTTTCTCAGTTCAAATTTGTGTCTTGGGCCAATTTCATGTTATTACATGTTATGGGCTTTGGGTTTTCTCAAAAGTCATTGAAATTTTACGTGTTGAATCTGTGAAGTCCAAGAAAGGTTCTAAGGCAACATGGTGACTAAAAACAGAGCACCATCTTGGACCGAATTGCTCACGTGACATGATGCAGGGCTTTGAGTAGAGGAGAAAGGGTCCTCTTAGTGGTAGCCACTTGTTACCAGTGCTTGACTAGATGAACTGCTTAGGGATTCGCTCCATAAGAAATGTTTCAGGGGCGCCTGGCCGGCTCAGTCAGTGGAGAGCGTGACTCGTGATCTTGGGGTGGTGAGTTTGAGCCCCATGTTGGGTGCAGAGATTACTAAAAAAGAAAGAAAGAAATGTACTTTCAGACCTTGCATTTGTGTGAGCTGACCAAAGAGGCAGCATGGTGTGGTGGAAGGCAGAGGCTCTTTGGTATCAGAAAGCGTGGAATTGGAGCCCTTTATGGCTCCATAGTTGTGACCTGCATTGTTGGCAAGGTTATCAGACTGTCTGCACTAAGCACTGGCCTGTGAAGTTGTGTTCTATCAAGTTGTAAGAATGCCATTGGGAGCATGTCCTTCTTCTGCTTGAGCCCTTCAGTGACTCAATCCACCACACAGGATTATGTCTGAGCTCCAGGAGATACCACACATTGTCCTCCCAGTGGGACCCTGCCCTACTGGTAGTTTCACTCCCCTCCTCCCTCCCCCACTGCCTCGCCCTCCCCGAACTTTGGTGGGTTCTCTCATCTTGGTGTTTGTTCCCGCTGTCTGTTTCTACCCCCAGAAATGCCGATTGCCTCCTCTCAGCCTTACCAGGCTGATTCTTGCTCTTCCATTAATAATTAGCTCCGTCTCCCTTCCTCCTGGAGGCATCCCTGCTTCTCAGTCTCCCCACCAAAGCCAAGTTGTCGCTGTTGTTTCTCTGCATAACCTCCACCTCAAGCCTCCATCCTACCGATAAATAATAATCATTGATCATCATATTCCCTCACTGAATAACAATCAGTTGATAACACATCTGCCTTTTCCCTGGACCGTTGGTTCTTTGAGGAGTGCGTGACACATGGTAGGCATTCAGCTAATTAATGTTGTTTGAGTGAGTGAAAGAAAGCACAGGGGAGGTGCTAAGGACCTTGTTTTATTTCCCTCATCCAATGTACTTAATGGAACTACAGTGGCCATACATTGGTTTTGTTTTCTTTCTTTTTCTCCTAAAGGATACAGTTCAAACCTGGGTGTAAGCAAAGAAGATTAAGTACTTATGAGGATGGGGACTGGAGGGAACAGATAGCGTAGATGTTCACTTTATAAATAAATACTTGAGACAAACTGTAGCAACATCACGGGGAGACTGGAATTGCGTGACTACAGAGATGAGAGGCTGGATCGCTTGGCTTCTTCCCTACCCTCTTTGATTCTTTGATTAACAAAAAGCAGGCTCACATGGCAACTCTGTGTGCTACAGAGGGGTTGAGGGAAGCACGGGACGGCCGGTGGGCACGCTGCACCGGCAGCATCCGTGTCTGTGTAGCTTTTGAAAATAAGGCAAAATCCTTTCAATTAGAAGCTGCTGTTCTGTTGTGATTCCCAGCTTCTGTTTGCATTTTATTTTAAAGGGTCTGTTCCACATTTGTCTCTGGCTCTGTCTTGGGGAATCTGTTCTTTCTTTTCTTTTTTCATTGTTCTTTTTTTTTTTTTTTTTAATGGTTTTATTCCTCTCGTCCCGATGTAATTTACCACAACAGCTTACAGTTTGCCTAGTGCATTGCAGTTTATAGGGCACGGACTCGATCTCATTTGATCTTAACTGCTTTGAAGCATGGAGAACTTCTTTTACACAGGGCCATACAGGAAGTGGCAGATCCAGAACCCAGGTTCCTCAAGCCAGGTCCTCTAACTTTTCAGGTCGGCTTTGTTTTCCATTATATTCTGTTGCCTTCCTTCAGCTGTAATGATAATAGCTACCATTTATGGATGGGTTAGGATATGCCCGTGCTTCAGTTAAATTGTACCAGCTAAGCCTCACAGTAGAAGTATCTCCATTTGCCCACCAGGAAACCTGAGATTTCGACAAATAACTTTCCCAAGATCACCCAGCTTGTAAATAGCAAAGGGGAACCCAGGTTTGGCTGTGTCTGAAGCTGCTTAACCCACAAAGCTTTGTGTTCCTGACCTCTTAACTCAAATTTTCTGTGAGCTCTTCGCACAAAATTTAGGATGCGTCCTAATTGCCTGGAGGGCTTGTGGCAACAGGATTCTGGGCCCTTCCTCTGGAGTTTCTACACCAGTGGGCTTTGGTGGGCTGGGCATTCCCATTTCCACAAAGTTCCCAGGGGGTGTGGATGATGTTCCTGTGGGGGAAGGCACTTGGGGAACCCTGCACTTGCCACGCTGATCCCCCCTTCCTCGGGTACACTGAATTGCCGCCAGCTACCATGTGTTTCATATGGGGGGGAAGGACTTCAATTTTGCATTGTTACAGGGCCCATTTTAAATGGGGTGTATCCCATCCATTATTCGGCACAACTTTAAGGCGAAAATTATTACAGCCATAGAGTGGTTCCTGGTTTCTAGGTTAAATTCAGGCCGTGTCACTTTATTGCGTTTTTCTTTGCAGCCATTTATAAAAACTGCTCTAACTTCTGTATCACCACCTACACAATGGGGAACTTAATGCCCATCTGAAGAGGGTAACAAAACCATTTATTGACTTGAAGTGGAAAGGTGTCTGAGATTAGTTGCCTGCCCTATCTACTTACCTTTTTGCTTAGGATATCATGTGTTAATTACCTCTCATTTTGAAGATGTTTATGATTCTGATGTGATTTACACTTCTAAACTTAATAGGGGAGAATTCATCCCTCTGAGAAGCCCGTCCCCCTCACTTGACCTGTCCTCTCTCTGCCTGTCCTTCTCCCCCATCTCTAACCTTTGGTAACTACTAATCTGTTATGTATCCCTAAAATTATGTTACTTCATGAATGCTATATAAATAAATAAGGCAGTATTCACCTTTTTGAGACTGGCTTTTTCACTTAGCATAATTTCCTTGAGGATGTTGTGTGTATCGATAGTTCATTTCGTTTTATTGCTGAGAAGTATTCTAGGCTGTAGATGTACCACAGTTTGTTGAATTATTCACCCATTGAAGGACATTTGGATAGTTTCCCGTTTGGGGCTATTAAGGATAAAACTGCTGTGAACATTCATGGACAAGTTTCTGCGTGAAAATAAGTTTTCATTTTCTCTGGGCTAAATGCCCAAGAGTGCAATTGTTGGGTCATATGCTAATCCCACTTTTAGTTTTAAAAGAAACTGCCCAACTTTTTTCCAACGTGACTGCACCATTTTACATTCCCGGCAGGAATATGCGAGGGTTCCAATTTCTCCTCAGCCTCATGAGCACCTGTTCTCACCTGTCCTTTTGATGATAGCCATCCTCGTGGGTGATTTGCATTTCTTTAACGGTTAATGATGTTGAGGATCTTTGTGCTTATTGGCATTTTGTATATTTTCTTTGGAACAATATCTAGTCAGTTCGTGGCTTGTTTTAAGATTGGATTATTTGTCTTTTGATTGTTGAATGTCAGCATTCTTTACATATTCTGGATAACAGTCTCTTACCAGATCAATGATTTTCAGATATTTTCTTTTTGCTGTGGGTTGTCTTTTCACTTTCTTGATGGCAACTTGTGGGAGAAGGAGCCCAGCCTTCTTGACTGAACTTGCCTGAGATGGAGCTTCTATGAGGCAGAACTGGGAGGGGTTGGTAATGGAGCAGACCATGGTTCAAATGCCACAGACACTCAGTGTTCTTGCCAAGATTCTGTAGCTTCTCCCGAACAAATGTTTTTCCATTTGTCATTAGACCTTTAGGACAATTTCCAGAAAATTTAAATGAATGAGGTTTTTGGTTTTGGGTTTGTTTTTTTTTTAAATAATGTTTACCAGTTAAATTGTTGTTTTGTTAGGGAGAGTGTCCAGAGTTCCTTAGTGTCTCCCTTTGCAAGGCCAGCCTTCTCGAGTGTACTTTATAATGCAGATTTCCAGGTAATTTTACACCTGGAGTTCTGATCAGTCTCTCCTAATTATCAGATGATTCCTTGATGATTCCTTGATAAGCCTAGTGACTGGAGAAGGGTCTTCTCTGCACAACATCTGCAGGACTAGAACAGGGCCTGGGACATAGTGTTTTTTGAGACAGTGACTAAAAAATTGAATGAGTTCAAGCATCGAGAAGGAGGTAGATGTGGGTGTGTGAGAACACCAAAATGGAGAGATGGGTCCCAGAAAGGCTGAGTGGGAGGGCACCAAACACAAGTGCGGCCCGCCTGGGAAAACTGCCCCCCCTTTCAGGGTATCATTACTCCCTCAGTTAGAACACACTTATCCATTCATAGGTTCCCTCTCACTAGAGCCCAAAAGAGAGGCTGGCTGACGGACTGAGCATGGTTAGAAGTCTGAAAATCATTGTTCTAAGTTTTGTGTGCACATGTTCTGTATATGTCTTTATGTGTTAAACATACATTGTATACACATGAGCAGATATTTATACATATATATGCATATATGTATGTATATATATATATATATATATATATATATATATATATATATATATGCACACATACATTTATACAAGGGTTTTGGAAACCTTTGGAGCAGTGGGATATTCTGAAAGGACATTCTTCTCTTTTTTTTTTTTTTTTTAGGTTTGTTTCTTTATTTTGAGAGAGAGAGTGTGTGTGACCATGAGCAGGGGGAGGGGCAGAGAGAGAGAGAATTCCAAGCAGACTTCACACTCAGTGCAGAGCCCTACACTGTCTCCATCCCATGAACTGTGAGATCATGACTTGAGCTGAAATCAAGAGTCGGATGCTTATCAACTGACGGAGCCACCCATGCACCCCAGAACATTCTTCTTCCTCACCTAAAAATAACATAAAGAATAATGGAGTGTTCAGACAATCTCTAGTCATCTTGCTGATGAGGAAAGTAAGGCCCGGAGTGCTCATGTGTTTTATTCCTAGTGCTCATGTGTTTTATTCCTAATGTCACAGCTACCTAGTGGCAAGGATGTTCATCCCACATCTCCCTTTACCTGCTGTATGAATGAACACAAGCTTCAATCATGTAAGCTTTATCCCCTACATCAGCAAAGACTCCTGTGCCACCACTTAAAAACCAACACCCTAGAATAACTGTCAGGTGAATTTTTTGCTGTAAGTTTTCTGCCTTCTCTCTACCTCTACTCCTTCCCCAAAGTAAATTCTGCAACTGGCAACTTTGAAACTTGTTACAATCCAGAACATTAATAGGGTTCTACATTTTTAGCAGCCTAATGATGAGGGTGTAGGACCTTCTGTGCTAATCCCTCAGGGGTTTCTATTCTGGGCACTTACTAAACTTTGCTGTAGTCTGAAGTATATTTGACCTTTTTATATTAAAACAATTTGAGTTTAAACTTTATAAGTATATGTGTGTGTGCACATATTTCCCTCTTCATCGGTTAAGGGAGAGAGCCAGACATTTTTTAACAGTTGAATTTGAAGATACTTATCAATTACTTCCCGTGTTTGGTGAGCAAAGGAGAAGGCATTACCATCATAATTTAATATTTCTTATTTAGCCAAATTTGAGCCCTCTTAAAAATCTTTTCTCCTTTCAAGTCTATTTTGCAGTTTAATTAATGCAGCAAGGGTTTTTATTTTACTCTCAATGGAGATAATCTTAATCCATTCATGGTGACCTTTTCTTGTGCAAATTAGTTGTACAAGCTTGTTTAAGCAAATGGTCCTTTGCATGATGTCTCTTCTTAATGACGGGTTTATAATTGAAAATTGGCTTACTCCCATATGCCTAGTTTGTATGAGAATATAAAAATAGATGTGGACTTTAAAAATATAAATGTATATATCAGTATCCCAAAACGAGGAGGGAAGAATCCGATGCCTTCAGGCTATGATTAAATTAGACTATTAGAGTCAGAAAATGCTGGTGACATATGCTACTGTCAAAGTCACACCTGTCTGCCGAGCATTGCAAGCTCTTGAAAAATGAGAGTGATTTCATCTTAGCTCTGAGAATCTAGGCTTGCACAGGGCACGAGCCATTTCTGCTTTCCCAAGTTTGCTTAAACTCATAATGAACCTGAAACTGCATGTTTAGGAATGTGTTTGCAGAAGCCACTTTTAAGGGGATATCCCTAAACAAAATGAAATGCCTGTCGCCTTTCCTGCACTTCCCCAGCCTAAAGAGACAGCCGGCGCTCATGTTATATTTTGCCTTTTTTCAAGCGCAAGAACCGTGTTGTACCGTCAAGTGGTATCTGAGTAAAAGAAACAATCCTCTCTTCTGCACCCTGGTTTTCCGCACCCCACGCTATGCTTTTTTTTTCTCCTGTTATTCTTATTTTCACATTTCTTAGGCCAGCTCCTTCTGTCTCTCTTGTGTTTCCCCTGTAAGTTATGTTATCCATTCTTATATATGAGTATTTGTCTGGCGTCGCTGCATATTCTTGGTTAAACGTAGAAACTCCAGCTTGAAGGAGAAAGTAAATGTTCTGTGCTTGTAATGGAGGTTTCCTGGGTAGGTTTTAACAGCATGGTTTTGTGGGGTGGGGAACAAGGACTGTCTTAGTTTTGCTGAATGACATGGCATTAAACAAGAACTACTCGTTGTGATCTTTTGCTTTTAAGCTCATGGGGACAAGACATTTCATCAAGACACAAAAAATCTGATTTTTGGAAACAAACCATGGGCAAGCCAAATTGTTACTGGGAACATCAGACTTGCCTTTCATGTACTGCTTGCAAAACACCCTAACTACTTTGCCCCTCGTGAAAGTTCACATTTGTTGTTCATGCAACACCCCCCACTCCCCAAAGGGAAAGTGAGAACTGCCTGCCCAGCGTGTCTCCTGAGCTGCTCTGGGTAATTCCATGTTAGGTATACACCCACAGATGGTCACTGTCCCCTCCCCTCACCCTGCCACTCCTCACGGGTCTTCGTCTGCTGATTGTTCCTGATTGTTCCTCCTCTCCTTCCAGGTATGATTATCGGGAAATGCTGCACAATGCCACTTTCTGTCTGGTTCCTCGTGGTCGCAGGCTTGGGTCCTTCAGGTTCCTGGAGGCTCTGCAGGTAAGAGACCCTAAGACCTCCCCAGAATAGGGCTGAGGACTGAAGTCAGGGTGGATTTAACCTTAACCTTTCTGCGGGGATCTAAGCAGAATGCATAGTTTGCCTTGAACACCTGGAATCTGTTTCCCCAAGAAAGTCTGTGACATTTTTTATAAGAGATGGGGCGGAAAGAGGATTCACTAATTGTCTTTGGACCTGAGAAGATTAAACGGTTCACCACCAGAGAGGAGGTGTTCTTCAGAGACATGTTTGCCGACAGAAGGTGGATCTGACTGCCCAACAGCAGCCTTGCAGACACTATTCTGCTCCTGGAAGCCGGTCTCAAGAGCCCTGGCTTAAGAAAATGGCTTATTGGGGACACCTGGGTGGCTCAGTTGGTTAAGCATCCGACTTCGGCTCAGGTCATGATCTCACAGTTTGTGAGATCGAGCCCCACATCGGGCTCTCTGCTGTCAGTGCAGAGCCTGCTTCAGATCCTCTGTCTCCCTCTCTCTGCCCCTCCCCCCACTCAAAAGTAAACATTAAAAAGAAAAGAAAAGAAAAAGAAAGAAAATGGCTTATTGGTGGTGCTTCCAAAAAATAAATTGTCTTGGGGCACCTGGGTGGCTCAATCAGTTGAGTGTCCAACTTCGGCTCAGGTTATGATCTCATAGTTCATGGGTTCGAGCCCCATGTCAGGCTCTCTGCTGACAGCTCAGAGCCTGGAGCCTGCTTTGGATTCTGTGTCTCCTTCTCTCTTCTCTCTCTGCCCCTCCCCCACTCATACTCGATCTCTGTCTCTCAAAAATAAATGTTTAAAAAAATTTTTTTTAATTAAAAAAAAAAAAGCAAATTGTCTTTTCTGCTCATCCTCCTCAGTCATCTCTTGGTGCCTCTAAATTCCAAGAGTGATGCACAATGGGTCACGCTATTCACTTGGCCCAGCTATTCTGAGGCTCTGCAGCTCCGGGGCCTGTGTGAAGTTCTGCTCATTAACCTCACTCTGCAGAAATGCCTCACCAGATGAGACACTCGTCCGACATTAACCACCTGAGAGTTGCAACCAGCCCTCCTGGATCTCGAGAAAGCGTGCTCCCAGCTGAGATTCTCCTCCTCCACTCCTTACCTCTTGGCCTCTCTGTTCTTCCCCCTCTATGTTCTGCACCTTGCCAGAGTCTATGCTTTTTGCACAGTACTCCGTAACATACACCATTCTGTCATGTCCTTCAACAGAAGAGCTTCCTTTTCTTTAAGGTCCTTTCCAGTGCGCTCTGTGTTCCGTGAAGCATACGGTCACTAATGTTCTGGTAGCCTCATTCGGATGTGGCACGAAGCAAATTGTTCTCTGCTTTGGAACCAGACCCGTGTCCTTAGCCTGGCGTTTCTTGGCTGTCAGATCACTGTGCAGACAGTACATTGTTAACGACAGTGGTTTGGATCCCTCCACAGTGACACGGAACAAGGTTCTGGCTCAGATGTTTGCACAGCAAGGGAAAGGTGAACACCCTGTAATAGTTAAGTCCACAAAAAGCTTCATTAGGAATGCCAAGCCCCATTTTGCTCTTTGTTGCACCTGATAGTGGGATAAACCACTTCACAAGCAGACTTGTGGCAGTTACATTGACAAAACTGTTTATATTCAAGGTTGGTTTTATGCTAGGATATTGTTGGTGCACGATTTTGTTACATCAATAAAACTTCTCAAACAAGGCCAGCCGTCTCCATGGAGGTAAGGTCAGCCAAACCATGTACTAGAATAGAAATGGGGTTTTAGCATTTGAGGGCAAGACTTGCAAACATTAAAATCTTGGCTGGATATGTACAGCCTTCACATGACTTGATAACTCATATAAGCTTACTTTTCCTTTTTGGTTTTTTAACTTTCTTTATTTTGAGAGAGAGAGAGAGAGAGCATGAGCAGGTGAGGGGCAGAGAGAGAGCAAGAGAGACAGAGACAGCATCCCTAGCAGGTTCTGCACCCGCAGCACAGAGCCTGACATGGGGCTCAAACTCACAGACTGTGAGATCATGACCTGAGCCAAAATCAAGAGTCAGAAGTTTAACCAGCTAAGCCACCCAGGCACCCCCGTAAGTTTACTTTTCTTCTGGACTAAGCAGTCCAGGATCCATGCAATGATCCAAGCAAGAAATGCCAGTAATTGAATTTGCACTGATGTCACCTCTGATTGGAATGTCCCCCTGCTGCTTCCTTCACACTCATGAATGCCCCCTTCCTCACCCAGGCTGCCTGTGTCCCTGTGATGCTCAGCAATGGATGGGAGTTGCCATTCTCTGAAGTGATTAATTGGAACCAAGCTGCCGTCATAGGCGATGAGAGATTGTTATTACAGGTAAGGAAGGGGCTCCAGCCTTCAGCAGATGAGTGTATTATTGCTGCCGCCGTCCAAACTTTCAAAGAAGATGAATCCAAAAGGTCAGCTCTATAAAAGAAATTTTATCAGGAGAAAATTGCCTGTGTCGTGGCGAATATGAAGTCATTTAATATGGCATTGTTCACTTTCCAACACAAAATCCGCCCAGGTCTAGGGAATATATTTGGAAAAGGAGAAGTGGCAGGTGAAGGGCATGAACTTGAAAGGAAGAAGGGGTGTACATCCATCCTCTTCCCTATCCAGGAGTTTTAGAAATGATACAAGAGAGCTTTTGTACCATCCTGCCACTCCATATTCCTTTCCCTTGTTTCTGTAATTGCCTTCAGATTAATTTTCAGAAAGAGGGAGGTCTCTAGGGTTGATTCGTATAATTAGTGTTATCATTGCTCAAATGATCTGGTCTGGGAGCCTGAGCAGTGTTAATCTTTAACATGTATATTTAAAAGAGCGGCCTCTGATAAAATTGGTTTTTTAAATGTATTTTTTTGCCATTTGGATCTCTATTTTATTATTTTATTTTATTTTATTTTATTTTATTTTACTTTATTTTATTTTATTTTACTGTAGCAAGAACACTTAAGATGAGATTTATCCTCTTATTTTTAAATGCACGATACATTATTGCTGACTGTGGGGAAATGTACTACATATTTCTTGAGCTTATTCATCTCGCTTAACTGAAACTTTATGCCCACTGATTAGTAACTCCCCATTTCTTCCTCACCCCCAACCCTGGCAACTAGCATTCTGCTCTTTAGTTCTATGAATTTGGCTGTTTTAGAGACTTCAGGTAAGTAGAATCATACAGCATTTGTCTTTTCTGTGACTGGTTTACGTCCCTTGGCCTAATATCCTCCAGGTTCATCCATGTTCTCCTGTATTGCAGAAATCAGACTTAATATTATTAAAATGGCCATCTTACCTAAATTGATCTACAGATTCAATGCAGTCCCTATCAAAATCCCAATGGCATTTTTTACAGAAGTAGAAAACTAATTTTAAAATTCATATGGAACCACAAAAGACCTCAAATAACCAAATCAGTCTTGAGAAAGGACAAAGCTGGAAGCATCATAATTCCTGATTTCAGAATACATTACAAAGCTACAGTGATCAAAATGATACTGTACTGGCATATAGAGAGAGATACAGACCGAATGCACAAAATAGAATGCCTAGAAATAAATCCACTCATATATGGTCAACCAGTCTTCTACAAGGATACCTAATAAAAGTTTGAACTTCTCAGGAGCTGCCTGGGGAGAGGAATATGATACAGAGAAATCCAAGGGCAGTAATTGTCAGTCACTGAGGATTTCTAAAGCCCTTTCATGTAATAATATTGTAGGTTCCACATAATTTGTCATACTCCTTTCTCTAAAATTATAGAATATTTTAATGTTTTCCTTTGATGGCAGTATATACTCTATCTTAAACTACCACAATATGGTAGAATGTTTTTTTTAATGTCCTAGCTTTAAAAAAAAATTATTGGGAAAATTGAGTTTCTGGGGCGCCTGGGTGGCTCAGTCAGTTAAGCGTCTGACTCTTGATTTCTGCTCAGGTCATGATCTCATGGTTTGTGGGTTCGAGCCCCACATCAGGGATGTGCTTGGGATTCTGTCTCCCTCTCTCTCTGCCCCTCCCCCTCTTGCTCTCTATTTCTCTCTCAAAATAAAGAAACATTAAAAAACAAAAAAAGAAAATTGAGTTTCTAACTCTCTTGTTGCTTCTGCTTGTGCTGCTGGCCAGTCTGCTAGCTGGCTGGTGAAGTAACACAGTAGTCTTCCTAAAGCAACGGGTGATGTACCTGTAATCAAGAGCGCTATGGATTAGGCAAGCCAAGCTGAACACAGCTCCCAAAACATGGCTTCTCTCTGGTACTCAGGTAGATCACTCTATGGCCCTTGGGACCTCCAACACAAAAGAAGAATATGTCACCTAGCGAAATCCTCCCCAGGCAGAATGGCATATGCTGAAAACACTGACTCATGAAAGGCCAGACAAAACTGATCTGTGTGGGTCCTTTCCACATTGCCTCTTTCCTCCTTTTTATGATTTTTTTTTAAAATAATACATGATCATTACAGGAAGTTTGGGAACTAAAAAGAATAAAAAACATCAGCCCTAATATCTCCCGTTGTTTACCAATGCTCCTGTGAATTTGATGTGAATAACTTGGGAGTTTGTCTTGGACAGGAGGGCATTCTGGGATACTTGAATGCGGTTGTCCAGCTTCTAATGTTTCACCAAAGATGATATGTATTTCACCTTCCGCAGCAGTTTTTTGCTTGACTCTGAAGATTTTGTTTTCGATCCTGCACCCACCCAAACTTGCTCTCGTTTTCCCATCTCGTACGCAGTCTGTCTTTGCACAGCTGCCTCCATATTGAACAGCGACTGCACTGTCGTTGACAATGGTTGTAAAGGTCTGGCACCGAGCCCAAATGTCTGCTCTGGGAAATGTTGTTGTTATGTTACGATTTTTCGTTTCTTGTTTTAGAACAGCTCGGATGTTTTTATTTCAATATATTCTTGTCATTATGTCACCAGGAGAGCTGAATGTTGCTTTCCTATATCTATTTTGGTAGATTCCATTAGTTTTGTTGCCATACATGACCTTTTATTAAGACTTCAATGAGTTCTGCCACACTGAACAATCCGGCCAAATTGGAATTAATTTATCACTCTCGCATATACCTGTCTCTCAGGACAAGCAGATTAATATCCAATAGCCAAATGCCATTAAAACTTGGAACTCTTGTCTTTTCAGTCACTTGGAATTCTCTTCCAGAGCACTTTGCAAAGGGCTGTCACTTATATTATACGTACAAACAGGTAGCATGTATTTTATTTGATGTCCCAACATCAAGTTGTGGCTTCTATAAAAGAGGGGAATGTACTGGTAGGTTAATATATGATATTCCCTCTCTTCTTTCATAACTTCAGCCCACTTAGTTTTCTGGAGACTACACAGTGGCAGTAGCTTTTGGCATTTTCTAATGGACTGGTTTCCTGTGATCATGACAAAACAGTGAAGTCTACCTATAGGACTCTTAGAAAATACCATTGGCATTTAGAAGAGAACCTGATCATGAAATTGGTCATGGTAGCTTTTTCCTAGTCTTTTTTGGCAATCTTGGTAATTTTCTCAGTAAATAAAAATAGTCTTTGACGTTGCAAGGATCCACAATATGGATGATTTTTCTACCTTCTCCAAGGGTATTTTACTTCCATTTGACCTTGAGCTCTGATTCTGGGCTAATGTTTGCCTGCCATTGCTTTTCCTTTACCTGTTGCCTCCATGCTTCTTCAGTGGTGGGCATCCAGATACACACTTTGGGGCACAGATTTGGTATCTGCTTTAGGATATTGCCAAAGCAAGTGAGCTTGTCCTTGTGTTCTTATTGTGAGGCGGTTTCATTGCTCCTTCGAAGAATAGTCTTAAGACAAAAAATGTGCTACCACCTCCTTCTCCCCTAGTGGAAATTCAGATACGGGCTTGGTCACAATGCCGTGAGTAACTTTCTTATTAAAGCAGCTAACAGAGCATCCCTACTTCAGCCCAGGCCCCCACATCTGTCTGATTAGTTACACATTAGCAAAGCAAGCATGCAGAAAGAGGTGAGCACAAGAGAGCAGTTGCTAATCACAAGGACTCTCCTCTAAGAGTATAGACTCCATAAATGAAATAGACCTTGAACTATAGGTGAAGCTAGGGAGCAAGCCCAGCAAACTCACCAAAAACCCAGGAAGTACATGTCAGACAGAGCTCCAGATCCAAGCAAGTTCACATGCAGACATTAGGCAGCAATTGATCCAACTTTGACCCTTATGTAAATAATAATAATAATAATAATAATAATAATAATAATAATAATAATAGTGGTAGTAATAATTTGCTATGTTAATTAAGCTTCCTATGTTCTAGGCACTGTGTGAAGCACTTAGATAATCTCCATTACAACCTTGTTATGTTCGTACAGTATCCCCATGTTATAAATGAGGAAATAGAATCTTTGAGAGATCAAGTAACTTGTCCAAGAAAACACAGCTGGTAAATGTTAGAGCCAAGAATCCCACTTTGGTCTAACTTCTGGTGTCCCTGTGCTTAATCATTAAGCTATATTGCTGGTAAAAAATAATGATATCCCTATGGTGGCTTCAGATGGCCATGTTCAGTTTAACTCTTATTTCTTGAATAAAAATCACTCTTCTAGCCTTAAAATGTGTACCATGATGGACAGGACATAGATCTCTCCTTTAAAATCATGTAGCCTGGTAGAGAACAGTGATGGCTGAACATGGATGATGTTTGGCAGATCATTGGGGTAAGTGCTAGAGGCAGGAAGAGAGGTCGGGGAGCAGAAGAGCTCTCAGGGTGAGGTAGCAGGTGTGTGCATATAGAAATGACTGTCCAGCTGCAGATTAAATGGAGAGACTCAGAGATATTCCCTTAAAAGCCCTTTTGTAGATCATTTGTAGTCCCTGGCATGGCATGTCGTGGAAGTGTTTGGAGGATGATATCTTTCAGCCTTTCCCCAAAGCTGATAGCTTCTTTCTCTATAGAATGTGGTTGTGTGCAGGACTGAGGATTTGTGGAACCCTGAGCAACTGATAAGCTGCTACCAAATCTTAGAGGTAACTTTAACTTCCATGCATTAAAGGTGGTCAAAGCTGATCCCCAGTAAGTATTGTTTGTCTGTACCTGACACCTTCTTAAGGGCATTTCAGTTTAAGGATTGGTGATTTTTGGGAGATCTGTACGCTAGAACCTGAGTGCTATGAAGTATAAAAGCCTAACCCAGGTGGGTTATTTTGATCAAATGGTATCTCATTGTTTTACAGTTCTAGTTATTATGTGTTCACCTTGTGTTACAGATTCCTTCTACAATCAGGTCTATTCATCAGGATAAAATCCTAGCACTTAGACAGCAGACACAATTCTTGTGGGAGGCTTATTTTTCTTCAGTTGAGAAGATTGTATTAACTACACTAGAGGTAAGTGAGACCACTTAGTTCTTTGTCTTGAATAATGGTCCTTTATACACTTCTGTTGGCTTTCTTGTCTGTTATTGGTGAGGTGTAATTGAGTCAAATGCGACAAAACTGAATTTTATGTACTTGGATATGTCAGTTAACCCTCTTTTACCTGCCCTGCCAAGCCCAAGCAAATCCCTCCATTCCTAACAAAGCTCCATAGGAGAAAACTGACATGAGGAGAAATTCCCCTCCTTGACACAGAGATTGGCTCAGTCTTACATCATTTCAGCAGTATGTGGTTAATGACTACCCTCCTGTCCTTCACACTCAGTGACATCCTTTGAAGACATATTTCTGGACCCCATTTAGAAAACCAATAAGGACCAAGTAGGGGAATATGTTCTACCATTCTAAAAATATAAGCAGTTTACTGGGCACCAATGGCATTGGGGTACAACAAAAGTAATTCTCAACCCCACCTGCGCAACCCAACCAGCATCAGTGTTGTCTAGAAGAAACCAGCATCAGGATGTGTCGAGAAGAAAATCAGGACTGCACCTCTCTGGTGCAGAAAGTGTTAAACTTTATGAATGCAGAAAATCTTCTAGGCATATGGGTGCCCCTTGTAAGTTGCTTTTTATTAAGGCAGGAGGGAAGAAGGAGAGGGAAGCATGGAGATGATTAAAACCTTTGGAAGTAGAACAGATAGTGATGGCCCGAGGCTACACCACACTAGCACAAAAAGCTAAGAAAAGATTTAGGAAACTGCACACTCATGAATTACAGGCTTGCAGGAAGGAGAGCAGAGGTCCTCTCGTGAGGCACAGCATTGAGGTGATTCTGAGGTGTTCGCATAATGCAACGGGGGCATTTATGGCCTCACTTTGGAGTATTTACTTTGGAAAAGTGTTTACTGCTCCAGAAGCTAATGGGATTTGTAGCATACACTGAGAAGTCTCAGTAGTACCAAGGAAAATTGAAAATCACCCTGTCTTGTCCACAACACTGTTCTCCTGCCATCCTGGGTATCACAGCCTGTGCTGGTCATGCCATGAGCACAGTGGGGTGTTTACTTGCCCCGAGCCTAGCCTGGGCCCCTGCTCTGGTCAGAGTCTTCTCATGAATGGTCCACATTTTTTTTTCATCCTGGACCTAGGTGAAAGGGGCTATTTAGGACCCAGGCCCAGTCCATGAAAGGGACAAGGTCAGAATGGCTTCCAAGGGCTTCCTTATTGCAAGCAAAGCTCTTACTCCTTAACATTGATTTCATTTTCTCTTCTGTTCATAGCAGCAGATTTGAATATATAATAGATCTTACTTTTCTATCCTATCTTCCATCCAAGACCCTTCCTGGGCCCTTCTTAAGGAAAGTTGAATGTCAATTCTTTTTCTTTGTGGAATGAGTGCTTTTTATTTAAACAAGTACATGTATAATGGAAAATACTTAAAGCATACAAATAAAATCATCTCCCCATACAAAATCACTATTTATGTATAGGTATGCACAAACACATATATATTGGCTTTTTCTATGTGAATTTATACATATGTTGCATTTTTTAATTTAAAGAATAGTCTTTCAGGGGTGTCTGGCTATCTGGGTTGGTAGAGCTTGCAACTCTTTTTTTTTTTTCAAAGGTAAATTTATTTATTTTTGAGAGAGAGAGAGAGAGAGAGAGAGAGAGAGAGAGAACAACCAGAGGAGGGGCAGAGAGAGACAGGAAGAGAGAGAGTCCCAAGCAGGCTGGCTCCACACCGTCAGTGCAGAACCTGACATGGGGCTTGAACTCACGAACCATGAGATCATGACCTGAGCTGAAGTGAAGAGCTGGACACTTAACTGACTAAGCTACCCAGGCTCCTGAGCACGTGACTCTTAATCTCAGGGTTGTTCAATGTGAGTTCAAGCCTCACACTGAGCATGGAGCCTACATGGAGCCCATATGTACCTTGGATTGCAGGTAACTTGTTCTGTGAGTGTTCCGCAAGACGTGCAAACATTTCTACTAAACTTTAACGTGATGAATGGGTGATGTCTTGCAATATTAGTACGTGATGCCAAATGTCACATCATCACAGCTGAGCCAATGGTTCTTGAAATTCACTTTGATGTACAAGTGTTTTGGATTACAAGCATATTTCCAGAATGAATTATGCTCGCAAACCAAGATTTCACAGTGTATATATATATATATCATATATATATATAATATATAATCATATATATAACATATATATATATAATTTATTTAGATTATAATTTATTTAGATGATACATATAATCTAAACTTGTTTATAATCTGTTTTTTCTGCTTTTAATAATATGCTGTTAACATTTTGTCATGTTAGATGTTTCTATAATGATTTTAGTGACCATATAATATTCCATTCATAATATCACTTAATTTCTTTAATTATCCTCAATTTGAAGACATTACAGTGGTTTCTGCTTTTTAAATATTTATATGCATTGTTGCGGCAAATAGTCTCAGCACCAAATTGTTGTGCAGGTTCAAAATGACTTCCTGAGGATTAATCCCTTGAATTCAAAGTCCTGGTTCAAAGAATGTGACAAATGCTAAGATTTCTAATAAGTTGTCAATTTGCCTGCAATAGAATGGAACTAATTTATATTCCCTCCAGCTTATATGAGAGGACCTGTTTTTATTATTTTGGGTAATTTTCACTTTCACCAATATTGGACATTATATCTTTCAAAATGATAAATCATTATTATTTAATTTATATTTCTTAGGCTATTAGTAAGAATGAATATTTTTCATATTTCTTAGGCAACTCACAAAGAAATAGAAATGGCCACAACTTTGTCCCACTTTTTCTCACTAATTTTTTTTTTAATTTTTTTTTAACGTTTATTTATTTTTGAGACAGAGAGAGACAGAGCATGAACGGGGGAGGGTCAGAGAGAGGGAGACACAGAATCTGAAACAGGCTCCAGGCTCTGAGCTGTCAGCACAGAGCCCGACGCGGGGCTCGAACTCACTGACCACGAGATCATGACCTGAGCTGAAGTCGGCCGCTCAACCGACTGAGCCACCCAGGCGCCCCATCTCACTAATTTTTAAGAGCTTATTCTACTAAAAATATTAACCCTCTGACTCTCTTGTTGCAAATATTTCCCCCAACTTGTAGTATCCCTTTCTATTATGAGGCAATCTTTTCATCTGTGGCGTTTTCATTTGCTACTACTGTTTAGAAAAGATCTTTTGACCGGTAATTTAATTTCTACACACACTCCCTTATATTTTTCTAGTACTTTCATGGTTAACTTTTTACATTTAGCTTATTAAATTTTACATTTAATCCTATTTACTTTTATATATATGATCATATATAGGATCCATGTTGAAAAATCTTTATTCTTTTTTGACAGATTATTGTGTAGTTTGTCCCAACATATTGTTTTCTTTCCTCAATATTGTCACATGCCACATTTATGCATCTTTGAGTCTGTTTCTGGCCTTTTGTGGGTTTTTTTTTTTAATGTTTATTTATTTTGGGAGAGAGAGAGAACAGGAGAGGCAGAAGGAGAGAGAATCTCAAGCAGATAATCCACATAATCAACACAGAGCCCGACATGAGGCTTAATCCCATGAACCATGAGATGATCATGTGAGCCGAAACCAAGAGTCAGATGCTTAACTAACTGAGCCACCCAGGCGCCCTGTTTCTGGCCTGTTGATTTTGCTCTATTAGTTGTCCACTCTAAAATACCGAGGCCACTTGTTTTCATTTTTCCTGCTCTGTATGTCATCCTTAGGCGGACCTCTGTTTGTTTACCTAACCTACTATTATTGACTGTTAATGTTGTTTCTAGTTATTTATTTTGTATAGATCTAGATCTAGATATCTTTATCCAAGCAATGAGTTTCTACATGTATCTTAGGCTACAACTCTATTTCTTTAGGCTAGAGTCCTTAACGTGGGATTTGTTGCTGAGCCAGAGTCTAGGTTCATGATAAGCATTGCCAAATTACCCTTCCAGAAGGATGCATCAGTCTGGACTCTCATAAGCCATCTGAGGGGACACCTTCTCTAGCTATGCTCTTGTGAGCCTTAAGGATCATAATTAAAACACACACAAACACAACTTTGCAGATTTGCCAGATGAAAGATGGTATCTCATTAATTACACTTCTTTTGAGTATTCTGCATAGAGCCAGTCTCTTGCCTATTCAGTTAGCAGTGTGCAGTTATCCTGAGAGAACAGTTGGATGTGTTATATTCATCAGAGTAGAATCTTAAGTCAAGCTGTTGTCATCTCTGCTGGAAAGGCCTTCTTCCCCTTGGATTTAAGCCATGCAGTTCTTTAGCGACACAGTTGTTTTGAAAACACTATGAACCATATACTTCATTCAAATTTATAGCAACTGTCAAATCTCCGTATATAGTTCCAAGATTGGATTGTAACAGTTTGACCTCTCAGCCGAATTGCATGAAAGATACCATCCAATTTCCCTTTTTAATTCAGAATCAGATTACCCCAGAATTCAATGTAACTAGAAAAGCAGAGAAAATAGCAGGAAATGCCATCCTCATACACAAATAAAGCCAACATGTTTATGAGAACAACCTAAGTATCACATATCAAAAATGTCTCCTCGGCTTAGAACTTAGATGATATAAGTCAGTCTGTACTAGAGCTACTAAGTTATGAGGATAATTCAAAATTACCCTTAGACAACATAGATTTGAGGATCCTTTGTTTTCAGGATGTTCTACACTCAGACTCTAAAACTTTGGGTCTTCCTTGCTTGCTATACATGAGGCCATAGAAGGGGATTACTCGGTCTTTGAAGATTATGAGCCTTAGTGTTGTAGGTAATGCTTAGACACAATTGAAAACAGGACGCCTTCTCTCCAATGCCAGGGTCAAGTTGTTAGTGCATTCCGCTGCACTGCACTCTGTCATGCTTGGGAGTTGGCTAGCATTTCCAGTCTGATAGAAACTTCCTCATTCTGCATCTTGGAATTAAGGAGCTATTTAATAGAGCTGGGCTCTTTGGAGCTCAGTTTTTGTGTGTGTATGCAAGTTGAGAAGTGATGATGGGACAATGATCAAATATTGCAAAGACAGTGCTCCTTCATGGATTCCATTATTTGTCAGAATATTGCACAGCAGTGACCTGGCACTAATGATTAAACCATACGAGCTCAGGCAGAATCAAGGTGAGTGAAAGAAAAGTGCACTAGATCGTAATAATATATGAATAGAGCTAATGGCAGTTTGGAAAGCACATTTTTAATGGAGTTTTATGAATTTTTTGTCTTCAGTTACCTAACAATGCACATTCAAACCATGGTATTGCTGATGCTGTTGTACAGTGAAATATTAAAATCAATGAAATAATGGAAATAGAATGCTTTGGCTCAGAGTAAGGTGGCATATGGTGGCACTGTGTGTGAGAGGCAATATTGCATTGGTCAAAAGACCAAGTCAGGGCCACACAGAATGACTGTAACCTGTAACCAGTAGTCCATTATTTAGAAGACAGATGGCACATAAAAAAAGAAAAATAAGGAGCCCGCCATTCTTCCCTTTGAATTCCGATTAATGAGAAATATTATCCTTATCGAGGGTACCATTTGGGTCTATAATGAAGAACTTTTGTATTATGAGTGTATATGTATCTATGTGTATGTTTGTGTTGATTTTCTTTATAGCCAAAGAAATGTCCAACTTCTAAATGTCGTGTTTTCTTCCACAATGATAAAGATTGAGCTCTAGACCCCTGCAAGGACCCCGGGAGCTGTCCAGTGTAGCAATAGGGAGAATTGGCCATTAGGAGAGGGACAGAATGACTTTTCTGTTTGGTGAGATGAGATCCATACTTGTTCAGACTTTTGAGAAGGCAAGTTGATACAAACCTTTTAGAAAACATTTGTCAGTACATATGAACTGTTTTAACAGTGTTTATACCCTTTGACAAATTCTCTGAAAAAGAATCAATTTTAGGGGCACCTGAGTGGCTCAGTTGGTTAAGAGTCCAACTCTTGATTTTGGCTTAGGTCATGATCTCACGGCCTGTGGGTTTGAGCCCCACATTGGGCTCTGCTCAGAGCCTGCTTGGGATTCTCTGTCCTCTCCTCTCTCTGCCTCTCTCTCTCTCAAAAATAAACATTTTAAAAATGAATCAGTTCTAGATGTGGAAATTTTTAACTCATAAATATATTCATTGCTCTGCATGGAAAAAATTACACTATTATTGGTCCTTTAGGATACATAGCCCATGAATACTATTAACAATATGGAAAGACACCTATAATATCTAATATCTGTGATATTAAAACTATGTACAAATGGAAAAATCTATGCCTAGAAAATGGATTCAGGAATGAGACTTTTTTTAAGGCAAAAAAAGTCAAGTCTTAAGTATAAAAACGTGGGCAGCTCTTCCTAACAAATTCTGAGGGGTTGTTAGAATTTACATGATATTTTATTTTACTACAAATGAGAAAAGTGAGACATAAAGATGGCAAGTTGCTTGACCCAGGTTAAATTAAACATTTCCTGTTGCTCTTCTAACTTTACCGATATCTTCCTATCAAGATTCATTTGAAGAGAGTATAACATGCCTACTGGTATCTCAGAAGATTGCTATAACTTGTTGTATCCTTGAATTTGAAATGATAACAATATTGTGCTACTGAACCAGAAGGAGTATGACAATGAGAAGCATACTGCCCCGAGACTCGAAGTGAATGGTGAACCACTTTGTGGCATCCTGAGCTCCATGTCATTCGTATATATGTCGGATTTATGATGCTGTCTACTTTCAATTTATTCTGTGTCTTGATGTCCAAATTCATTTAAGTGACCACATAAATTTGGAAAGCAAAAAAAGAGGATCTAAATGAAAAACTAAAAGGGAAAATAGACAGTAGATTTGGAAGGTATAAATAATATTATAAAACTTGAATAAATGGTATAGAAAGTGAAATCGTTAGCCACATAAAAACCCTTAACAACCATAAGAAGTTTCTCATAATTAATGCCTACACAACAGCATTTTTAACACACCCCTGTTGTACCACAGAGTGTAAACATTCATATTTTAGCTAGCTTCTTAAACTCTCCACCAAATTAGAAACCATTACCTAGCCATATAAAATTAGCAGTTTTGATCTGGGAGTAAGAGAAAATACAGAAATCACTAAACTAAGATATTTGAGTTCTTTCAAATTACCTCCTTGCTTCCTTTCTTCTCTCTCATTAAGAAATATAAACATGATAAGGTTTGCAAAAATAAATGTAGCTTGCTTTATTACTTATCTATCACTATGTGGGATGAGACAAATGTGTTAATAACCTTAACAAATAATAAAGCTCCAGTTAAAATGGTCTTTACTTAAAATCACGTTGCATTAAATGGGAACCTGGAAAATAATGATTTAGGTCTTAAATCTCTTGAGAGGCATGGTAGGCTTTTTCTTTTTTTTTTTTTTAAGTGCAAAAAAAAAATTGCTACAAACATGAGATCCTGTATCAAGTTAATTATTTGCCAAATCATATCTTGATGAGTGGATGGTATAATTACAAGAGTTTGAAAGTCACAGAGAGAAATCTGTAAAGTGGACTAATCATGTTCATCTGACAAATGATTCAGGATGGGAGAATGTTTGACTCTAAATGTAGAATTTAATGATCTGCAAGGTCCCAAAGTCCAAAGAAACTAATGAACTAGCATGGCTATTAGTCTTTATATGCCATGGTTCTTGTCCTATTATGTGGGATGTTTGGAGCAATTGTTAACTCACTGCTTTTTGAGGTGAAATGTAAAAAACGTCAGCTAACCAGTACCCCAAAGTCCTACAGTTGACTTTGGAAGGAAAATGAAATATGACAGGTAAATCTGCCTCCTAAATTAAAGGAACAGATCAAACTTCAACAGCTTCTAGAATGTGCCATGCCTTCTGTACCCTCCCCACCCTGTCTCCACATGGATATGTGTGTGGACCGAGAATAGATCATCCTGGCAAGGATCTAGAACCACAGCTGGAGGCTCGACCATCAAGGGAACTGTTCCATGCACTCTGCTTTCAAATGAGAATGGACTTACTATTATAGAAAGACAAGGTAGAATTTATGGTTAAACTGAAGTTTAATTAGGAAATTTGATTAGCCATAATTCATCTCTTTCTCTCTCACACTCTCTTCCATTGCTCTGTCAGTCTGTTTGTGTCCCAGACGCTTTTATCTGTGAAGAATTTGGGGGTAGTCGCTACTTTGAGGGTCATCATTCCCCAAATTTGGACTGAACACGCTCCTTATCAAATACCATCAGGGTTTCATCCTCACCACACACTGTGTTTTTATTTTCTAGATTATTCAGGACAGAATATTCAAGCACATATCACGTAACAGTTTAATATGGAACAAACATCCTGGAGGACTGTTCGTACTACCACAGTATTCATCTTATCTGGGAGACTTTCCTTACTACTATGCTAATTTAGGTAAGTGAGTTCCTTTCAGGGTGCTACCTTGTGTTTACCCTCCAGCTGTTGTCCAGGTTAAAGTCCCTTGATTTTTCTGTTCTAGAGCAGGGTCTTCCTACCAGCCTGCATGGGACATTGCTTCCTAGGGCCCTGTCATACATGGCGTATCGAGATCAAGAATTATAAATCTAGCAGAACATTGCAAGATGAAAAAACTCCTTTCTTATCTGAGCAGCACTTCACATTTAGTGGAGTCATTCCCTTTTGAGACATGGGCTCCGCAAACGATGGATCATTTTGAACATGACAAAGGGTTTGCTGTAATTTTACGTCTCCTCTTATATGAAATGGAACCAGAAGAGCTCTCCCTAACTCTTTTTTGTTTCTTCGTTTGCGATCTCAACGTATCTCTCTCCTACCGAAGAAAAGTGGAATTAATAAAGGGAATGGAGAAAGATTTAATAATGTATGACAAGAGACAAACCTATTCACCCATTTAACATTTATTGTGCTCCTCTTATATGTTCCATTAATGCAATGCTAGGTGGTAGAAATAAAAAATCAGATGAGACACAATCTCTGCTCTCTGGCAGCTTCTAATCTAATCCCAATGAGGAAAAGGGAATGGGCAGGGTCCTAGACAGAGCTCGGCTATTACTGCCATAGACGTTTACGTTTTTGCAGCCCCACTTGTGCTAGTGTTAACAGCATTTTAGACATTTCCCTTCATTCACAGTTCCAAATTGGAGAAACTCTGGGACAGTAAAGCATCTTTCAAGATATTGTGGGGGAAAGACTCTAGATTTTCCGTCTTGTGCAGATGTTCCCCATAACGATCTCACCCGTGAGTTGTGTGTTTCATTTGAAACTGATAAAAAAGAAACTGAACGAAAGTCCTGTCCCGAAGTATCAACCAGTGACAAAGAACCCTTTAATCCAAACCAAACATGTTATGGGGACTGGTAGTAAAACCAGGGTATGGTCCACACTGGGTAATACATTTAGAATTTGGTAATTTTTAGAATAAGGCCATATTTGATAAAAATCCCTACGTATTTCTTGTAGAGCTAGTGAGATCTTCATGTGGAGCAAGCACATTAGAAGTGTGTACATGATGCTGCTCAAACTAGTACAGGAAGACGTTAAAGCAGTGACTCGCCCTCACCGTGAAAAAGGAACCCCTCCATCATATTTATTCTTCCTTGGCAAAATTTTGATTGTGTATCTAGATAGTGGGGAAGTTAGCTTCTTTCTAACATGCTATTAAAGTACCAATTGGAAGATACAATTTGCTCTACAAAACACCCATTGAATTCTTTAATATGTATAGTCTGATTCTTCCCTTTACTCTACCAACACCAAAGCTGAACTTGAACGTCACTGCACACTCTTGTTTGCGTTTAAGCTACCAAAATGCAAAATTTGTGGGTCTAAACTAGTGAAGTCTTAAAAAGCTTTTAAACCTGTCTCCATTTTCTTAGTGAGTTCTTACGGAAAAACTCACTCGAGGGAGAAGCCATCTCACTTCTTTCGCTTTGGTGGCAGTGCCTGTTTTGCATATTTATGACACCTTTCTACCTAAGGCTTCAGAGCACAACAGTTGGCAGAGGTCTGGGTCACACACTTATTCTCTCAGCTTCTGTCAGCACCGCACAGAAAGAGCTTCTTGGGAGCATAGAAGCTTCCACTCCCAAATGATGGTGATGATGACAGTGATGATGACAGTGATGGAGATGATAGCCATGAACAAATATTGAGCACTTACTATTTGCTGTGTCCGCTGCTACCTGCTCATAAAGCATTCACTCCTTTAATTCAGTTCTGATAATAACCCCACAGGTTTGATGCTCTGACCCTGAGCCCCATTTCATAGCAGGGGAAACACCGAGGAGAAGATCCCACCACCACTGGGGGGTAGCACAGAGATTCAGACCTAGACAGTGAGGCTCTGGATGCTGTTCTTTTAACCTTTACCATTTGCTGGTTATAATTTGCAATAGTAATAATCAGGCAAAAAAAAACCACACAAAAAAAACAATAAAAAACCCTTAACTACTTTATTAAGAATAAGAGCTATTCAAATACCCAAGGAGAGAGAGTACATTTTCTTAAATCCATATTACGATATAAGTGACTAGCATAGACTCTTTCTGGAGTAGAGGGAGGTGAGTGGTGGGGTGTGTGTTAAGACTTTGGGTACCTAAAGAGCAGACGGGTGATCAAAGATGCATCCCCAGGGGAGGAAAATGTTATCAAAGGAAGAACCTGCAGATACACATTGAGCTGTAAATTATCGAGGTCCTGGAGCCTCAGGCAGCAGTTAACTAGCAGCTTTTCACCTTGTTTTTGTTCTGTCAGGACATAAGAGGTGCAGGACAAATATGCTAGGAGGGAACATTAGCTTAGGGTGAGGCAATGGAGCGAGGAGGAATGATTTTCTGAGTGTTGTTTTTCAGTGTTTCATTGGCTCCTCTCCCCTTTCTATTTCAGGTTTAAAGCCCCCCTCCAAATTCACTGCAGTCATCCATGCAGTGACCCCCCTGGTCTCTCAGTCCCAGCCAGTGTTGAAGCTTCTCGTGGCTGCGGCCAAATCCCAGTACTGTGCCCAGGTGAGTGGGGGTGCCAGCAGCACCTGCCTCCTCCAGCTCAGCGGACCCGAGACCCCCCCCCCCACCCCCCGCTTTTACCTGCCCTCCGCTTTGCTCCCTGGGACTCGTCTAACGTCATGCCCTGCTACTCCCCTTTCATTTGTCATGCCTTGTTACTCCCTTTTCATCAACTTAGAGGTTCTTGGAAGTGAAATCTAGCACAGGTAAGGGATGGGTTACAAAGAGATTTTCCGCTGGGGTTACGTTTAAATATATACACCAACACATTCTTTAAAGAATGCGTAAGCACACTATTTTGTTTTTAAATGTCACCGTGGTAAAGTAACATCAGAAATGCCATGGGAGGACCCAGAAAACTAAGTTTCAACAGAAGGAACAGACTTGCTGGTTTCAGGATGCATCTTTCATAGCAACCATGACTTAATTATAAAATTGGGAGCAGAAGATTACATCTTTGACAATAAAATTTTCCAAATCAGTGTCACTCCAATACTCTTAACAGTAGAGTAGCACTGGCTCATAGCCAGAATTCACATGCTCACTATATGTTTTTATTTAATTTGGTCAGTGTTGTTATCTTGCTCATAGTAAGACATCAGAACTTAGGAAACCACTATATTAAGATTCAGCAACCCTGAAGTTTACTTCTTTTCTCCCCAGCTTTCCCCTACCTCCTTGTTGTGTTAGGTTACTCTTTCTGCCCTGTCTCTCTAGTTGTTGAGTCACCAGGTTCTGAAGATTGTGTGGGAGGGGACCCTCTTTAAAATTCAGGGTTGATGTCTGCCTCCTGCTAAGGCTTCCGTCTCTTCTCCCTCTGTCTTGAGAAGGAGCTGGGTTGGAGGCCTATATAAAGCCAGCCTTCCCGAGCCATCTAACGATCCCCTGTCCCTTTCAGATCATAGTTCTATGGAATTGTGACAAGCCTCTACCAGCCAAACACCGCTGGCCTGCCACGGCTGTGCCTGTCATCGTCATTGAAGGAGAAAGCAAGGTAGGACAGGAAGGTGGCCCTGAGTGTGGAACCACCATGGAGCCTTTGTTTCTCTGTGGGGTGCTTTGGGCATTGGCTCTAGATTACTTCTTCCTGCCCAGGGGAGCTTCTGGCCCTGGACTCTTTTCTCTAAAATTGTCCCTGGGGCCCCTGGGTGGTTCCGATTCGTGAATTGGAGCCCCACATTGGGGACTCTCTGCTATCACTGCAGAGCCCACTTCAGATCCTCTGTCTCCCTCTCTCTGTAGCCCCTCCCCTGCTTGAGCGCTCTCTCTCTCTCTCAAAAATATAAATAAATGAATGAATAAGTAAATAAATAAATACATACATACATACATAAATGAAATTGTCCCTGTCGCTGAATATCCTCCGCTTTGATTGGGTCCTAATACTAACTCTTTAGGAGCTTTGTGACCCTGAATGTATTTTCCTTCTCTGAGCCTCAGTTTCCTCATCTATAAAACAGAAGTAATAACACATACTCGTAGGGTAGCTATTAGGATTAAATGCATTCAGGACCTGGCAACGGTGATCTTTCTATAAAAGATGAGTATCCAGATGAGGCTGCCAATGCTGGTGATGCATGAGGTTTGCTTGGCTGGTTAGCCTGGATTACTTGTGTCTTTCAGAATAGTTGCTGGTCCTCACATTTGTCCCCCAAAGGACATTTGCATTTTAATTTCCTTTGCGTGTCTCCACCAGAGACCCACAGGTGCCACCTAGCTGGCCCCTTGCTTCCATTCTGCAATTCATTTTGCCTAGAGCGGGATGAACTTCTTAATCATCTCGCAGCCTCAAGGGATTCTGTTTGCTAGTGCTTTACATTAACATTTGAGGCCATGTGTAATCTGTTCTTGGCCAGCCTTACCAGTCTTCTGTCTCATTGCTTTCCCCCACAGACCTTGTCCTCTCACCAAATTTGATCATCCACGGTTACCTAAATTGCCTTCCTGCCTCTGATTCTTGTCTTTCCCTTTTGCTTTAAGTCTTGACTATCCCTTCTCAACTCTTCATCTCTGTTATCAAAATCCCCATGTATTCTTTCATCCCTGCTCCCATGCACCCTCCCCTTTGGAGTTTCTTCCACTCTTGGCAGCATTCTTTTTTTCTCTAGCTTCTGCTTGTTACTTCTTGTAGGCCATAATCCATTGTGAGGCAATTAGTGGCTCCTAAATAAAACAGATTGGTGAAGCAGTCATCCAAGAGACCTCTTTCGTCAGTGCCCAAGGAGTCCAGTCATGAGAGATTGTCTCACACTAAGTAAAACATCTTTGAGCCAGAATAAAAAAATATCAATTGGGTCAGACCATTCAAAACAATCACTTGACTTGCTAAAAGTGGCAGTTTCACACAGTTCAACATGATGCAGTGAGAACTGTGACTGTCATGTGGGCAAGACTATCAGTGCATTATCCTGTCATTTCCAGTGTTATGACTGCCTACTGTGTGCTGGGCACCATGCAGTGTGATGGAACACAGTGCAGAATACGATACGTAGAATCCCAGCATTCCCAGGGCTGGCATCCAGCGACGTGGGTATCCAAGAGCTGCTTCATAAGCATTTAATGAGTAAAGATGGCAATTAGAAAATCACCTGCCTCTCGGCATGCGTCTTACCTACTCTTATGAAATCCGTCTCCCCACAGATGTGGTTTTACGAGAGGGATGGGTGCACAAAAATCTCCCGCCTATAATCCCATACATCTTTCACGCCATTGCCAATGCCTGAGTCCCTGAACGGTGCTCACATGCATGCTGTCAACTTTGGACTTGGAAATTCATTGTTTTTGTGCTTACATGGGTGACTAGATCTTCTGGTAAAAAAGTCTTCCTTTGAATTTGTTAGAATATCCATACAGGTTCCAGTCGGACTGACTGGGAGCCGTTCTGACTTCTGTGGCTCACGGATTCATTGGTTGATTTTATATTTTTACCCTGTAAGTAGTCCCAGTTTCTTTATTTACGAGACAGTGGGTTTCATCAGATGTAGCTTATAAGATACTTCATATTCTCCCCGCCATATCTGTGGCATCTTGCCATTTGTTGAGTCCTAGCCTCCACCTTGGCCACTGATTCCAGTGGGCCATGTGATTCCTTTGCTGTCACTCCCACTACTCTGGGATTGCACCACCTAGTAAAGCATTTGCACTCAATTAAGTATTGCTTAAGGCTCTGTATTCCGGTTATCCTAGGCTAAGACTCAGGCCCATTTTGAGGATTCAGTGAGATAGTGCATTACAGGTGCTTAGCCTGGTTCCTGTTATACACCAAGAGTACGATGAACGTCAGCTACTCTTCTGCGGAGGTATTGTAATGTTCGTATCATGGACTGTAAGACGAGTTACTAACTTTCTGTGCCTCAATTCCTCCTTCAGTAAATGGAAGCAATCATAATACCTAACAGGGTAGCTAAAAGATCAAATGGTACAACACTGTACTTGTAAATGTGCTTAGAAGTATGTGTGCACGTGGTCAGTGCTCGGTAAACATTAACTCTTATTGTTCTTTCTGTAATTGTTTATGGGTATTTCTTATCTTGCCCATTAGATCATAAACTTCTTGAGTCTTGGTAGTCATTTTTGTTAATCCTAGAAGAGGTTGGGCTGGTATATGGTAGCTAACTGTTTCTTACATGAACTAACAAGCAAAAGCCGGTTCACTCAGGATTGACTTTGTAAGTACACCAGTTCCTTTCATGCTAAAGCATTCAACTTTTGGAATGTAGCTGAGGCAAGGTATTTGAAAGAGAGCATCTAGTTTCTACACTAGAATTTGAAGTGGCTAGATTATGGGCTCTTAACCTCTGTCGATGAAGCATGTTCAGAAAAAGGAAGTGGATCCTTTTAAAACCAGTGGTTGGGAACATAATGGGAAAGGAGTCATAGGTCTCCTTATTCCCCATTTTACATTTCCATATCTAGCCTTGAGTTTAGAGTTGATGTGTTTGCTGCTTTGGCTGCAAAATTCTCTTTTGAATTTATAGGACTTGTCTTTGCAGCTCTCCCCCTAAAGACTTAACAAGGGAAAGGTCAGGGCATCACTAAGCTGGCAGCTAATGGTTTCTGTGTTAGTCAGTGGACATGTAAACAGTATCAGGAGAATTGCTTCAGGCTGAGATTTCCGAGCACTGTGTATATGGGGTTGCTGATCACTTTATATTTTATTTTATTTTGAAAGCCTGAAAAAGAAAAAGAAAACTTGACCCAGTTGACAGATGTGTAGGAGCAGACCCTGGAGCCATTTATGCTACAGATCCATCCCTTGAGCTCCCAGAGATGGGAAATGTGGGCACTTCCCACCCTCTGATGTCAGAAGCCCTCCAGTAGCTACACAGGCACAGAAGCCGATTCTGAGATGTGGGTTCATGGATGAGCTAGCTTCTTGGGGGTTGGGGGTCTCAGATTTGTGGAGAGCAGACCCTTGGTAGCCAGGTTCAGGGTCTCCCTTCTCCCTCTGTCTCCAGTGACCAACTGCTGTATTCCCTGGCCTTTTGTGCCTTGGAAGTTGGTGGCAAATGTGCCTTTTCTCTCAGTCTCCAAGTGTGAATTTAGAGAGGATGTCACAACTGTGAATATAATTTCCAGAGGAAGGTGGTGAATATGAGATCACTTTATGTGCCCCCAATTCACTTTTGGGGTCCTTGTCAAGCCTGAGGCAGGTCCAGCATGGTGGATGAGGTGCTCTGTAGAAGCTCACCATCTGGGATGCAATGCTGGTGGGTCCATCTTGAGCAAGACATCTAACCTTTCTATGCCTTAATTTTCTCAGCTGTACAATGGGGTTATTATAAAGATGAAATGCGATGACGTGTATAAAGAACTTGGAACATTTCTGACACAAAGTAAATGGGTTTTTTACCATGTTAGTTATTCTTAAGTCATCATTCTCATGGTTAGTTATCCTGTGGTACATTCAGCACAGAGGTTGAAGGTATGACTGTCACAGAGAAGTCTTTCTAGACTTAATTTTTCCAGCTGGTCCCTTTATCCCCAAAGCCCTCACCACCACCACCACCACCCCCCCACCAAAACACACACACCTCACCATGCCTTATCCTGGAGTTGCCCAAACTTTATTCATGTAGTGCCTTCACAATGTGCCTAAATCCATAGACCACATATGCTCTGTTTATTTAATATTTTTCTATAAATCAGCTTACTTTTCGTTTCAGTGAAGTTATTTTTGAATAAGTTGACTGCTGCTCCCTGTTATTGCTATAGCCACTAATCTCTGTGTATGTACATTTTCTCATCTGTGCTAACATCAGTGAAGAGTAGAATTTTCAAATATGTGTCTCTACACCTCCTGAAATGACGTGGCCTTCCAGTAGTGTGTGGCCCACACTTGGAATCATGGCTCCATCCATCCACTCTCTCCAGGCCTCAGGGTGCTGGTTCTTTCCTCTGTGCCTTATGTCTGCTGAGCGCTGTTTCTGCCTCACTTCTCTTTATACCCGGTGGATTCCTGTCCATCAAGTCCTACTTAAATGTCCCGTCTTCTCTAAGGTTTTCACCTGCGCTTCCAAGTGGCTGGCTGCTGCGTCCTCTGCACCCCTGGCATGGTCCATATTGGGCTAGGACTGGTCAGCGGCATCTCGATGGCTGCGGACTGTGAACTTTCCCAAGACAGGAGAAAATGTCTTATTTACCTTGTACTCCCTTTGACTAGCAAGGTGTCGGTACACAGTAGGTGCCCAGTAACGGTACATGATTCTCCACCGATGGGAAATGGAAATATTCAGTGTTGAAGGATGACACGGTGGTAGAACATTCTTTTCGAAGGTGAAGATGGGGGAATTTTCCTGAAAACGGGTCTCCAAATTTACTTCTTTTCTTTAATTCCTTTCCTCCTGTCTGCTTTCTCCCCACCCCAGGTTATGAGCAGCCGTTTCCTGCCCTATGACAACATCGTCACAGACGCAGTGCTCAGCCTTGATGAGGACACTGTGCTTTCCACCACGGAGGTAAGGAGCGGGCGTGGGCTCTTCAGGCAGGTGTCCCAAACCCCAAGGGGCCAGCGTTTCCTTTGCCCTTGCCTCGGCTAACTTGAAAACCTTTTTCAAAACTTCCTGCACAGTCGGTTTTAATCAACCTGGTTCCTGATAGCACCTTGCCACCACCTGGAACCCTGATGAGGGCATTTTTTTCCCCCTTTGTTTTCTCTGCTAATTGGCTCCTCATTTGCATGGCTGTGCCTCACCTCTCCCCTCCTGCCTGCCCTCCTTTTGTTTTTCAACAGCACAGCTGTGGGCACGTGTGCAGAGCCAAGGGGAGTAGTGGGGGCGGGGGTGGGGAACCTGGCTAGCATCATCTTGAGACCACACAATCCAGAGCAAACAGCCCATCCTTCCCCGGTTATCCTAATGCCTGTGTGCGTGTGTGTTGCCATTGTTAGGGAAAACTATTCTGGGTGCTGAAGGCAGGCCTTCTGTCTCGCATTCAAGCGCTCATTTTCCTTCACCCACACAAGAGCAAACGATTTCACTCTTAAGACGGAGTCGGAGATCCTTGCTATTTCAGATGTTCAGGTATTTGTGCCAAAAATAAGATTGCACAAAGAACGTGTGAGGAGGAGAGAGAGAGGAGGAGAGATAGATATGATAGAAAACCAATTTTTACAACCCGAATGAGTATTGATCTCAGAAACCTTACTTTAAACCATCGAGGGGACCAAAGACAGTTCTATAAAAATGTCATATATCGGAAATGCATTATTAATGGTGGCTGCTAAAAAGCACAGAGACTGAGCTACTTATACCTTTACCTTTTTTCCTCCCTCTTATTCATAATCATTTTCTTTCCAATTTAAACATCGACACTTACCAGCATGCACTTTCCTGGACGCTGGACCGATTCTAATGGCCTGCTGCCTGCGCAGCCAGCGCTTGGTGTTAACCTAGGCCAACAGTCCCACGGCCTCTTTCTTGAAATTCGGTGGATGCTTCCAATTTCCATCAAATGGAGTTGAACAGAAGTTATGTGCAAGAGCTGCCTAAATAACCCCAGGACAAAATGCCCTGGGCCTCACTCACCTTGGTAAATGCTTTTTCTGCAGCCCAGGCTCTATAAATACTCAGTGAATGAATGATTGGAGAGATGTGTGCTGAAGTGTTTAAAGCCCGAGCACAAAGCCAGTTGCGGCACGTGCAAGTCTGCAGGAGAAAGGGGTTTGGGGGGGACAAGCTCTGCCTAATGTTCAAAGGGAAAGACAGCTGTGGAGTACAGGGTGTGGGACACTCCAGCTTGCATGTTTCTGCTGCTTCCTGCAAGGGAAGCCGGCATCCCAGTAGCATATTCATTCAACAAGTATTTATTGGGGGATCTCCTTGTTCTGGTCTCCACGCCGGGTACCTTGATGACCCAGCTCCTGCCTCTAGCCATCACAGTGGTAGCAGCAAACAGAATTCAAGTCTAGGGATTTCAGTGAAGGGCTTTAGGATGACTTAGGTGGGCGGGCTTGTAGGCACCGGAGTACCTGGAGAGCGACAAGAACCACAAGCAGCCCCCACCCCCAGGGGTGAAGAAGGGAGAGGAGGAAATCGTGTTTCATCGTCTTTGAGAGGAGACTGCTCTCCAGGAGCTGTGACGACAGCGGAATATGGCAGATGGGGGCGAGATAGGGCAGATAACGGCAGGATAGGGAAGATGGCGGTGGGATAGGGAAGATGGTGGAGGGGTATGGACGACAGCAGTGGGATATGGCACGTGGCGGTGGGATAGGGTAGATGGCGGCGGGGTATGGTAACTGCCAAAACTCTGGTGCCAAACCTAGGAGGGAGCTGGGAAGAAATACCCGGACCTCTCTCTTTCTCCCTCTCTGTCCCACCTCCATGTTCCCCCTGGTGACTGCCATTGACCCAACTCAGTCAGCCAGCAGCCTGCAAGGGAGACCAGGTTGTGCCATCCGTAGGGTTCCATCCTGCCCAGCCACAGAGCATGGCCAGAAGAGCAGGGAGGGGACGTCGGAGAGCAGACTCGGGGAAAAGCAGCACGCTGGCCTGGTAGAATGTGTGGTCAAGACATCTGCGGCGTCTATTTAAATCATTATCCCATGGCCTCAAATACTGATGCGCGTTACATCTTCCCCTGGGCAGAAGGCACTTAGTCCCACTCTACAGGTGTTTTTATCTGTCCCACGGGCAGGTATCTTGCAGCTTCTTTGATGTTTCCATGGGCTGGTGAACGTCTTTTCAAAGACTGGCAATTCCAGCCGCCCAGGGCGTGCTGGGAGGGACACGGGTCCTGTGTGAAGTAATGAGAAGTCAGCGTTGGGGGGGGGTTGGGGAACGGTGTCAGCGTCGTTGGCCAGGGGTCTGGTTTACTTTTGCCTGCTGACCACGAAGTGCTTGTGTGACCTAAAACGGCCAAGGACAAGGACTTCTCTTTTCTCGCTTTTTAAGTGAATGGATGTCGGTTCATTTTATTCCCTCTCTGAGGATTCTCCGGTTGTTTAAATGCCTCTCTGTAGTATCAAGGATAGATTTTTAAACAGCATTCTGCAAAGGGTATTAGATATAGTTGGTTTACAGTTATTTACATTTATCTGGGTTGCTGCAAATTCTCAAAAGGAAACAGATGTTGGTTTTTAAGAGAAAAGGCCCTAAGCTGACCTTTGCCTCCTTTGATGTGTTAATGATCTTCGTGAAAGCAGAACTATCACAAGAATCGTAGTTTTATCTGAATTTACTTTCCAGTTCCTTTGAAATGACTTGAAACGGCTTTGAGATAGTAAGAAATTCATGTGATGAAAAAAACCCCATCGGGTTCTATAGCAGTTGCCAGTGCGTGTGTTTCCTTTTCAAAGAATAATGGAAAACCCCAAAGAGCGCTGACAGCCAGGCTGATTCTTTGACGCCGGGCTGCATAATATACGGGCCCATCAGTTGGCGCCATTAGTATCGAGCGCCAGTGACGGTGTGCAGGTTATCACAAACAATTTCAATCTTCTGGCAGATACGGTCCACTCCCCTGCTGCTGGCTCCAAGATACCCTGCCCCCAACAAGCTTTCTTAATGTATTTTCCAATGCCTGGCTGCTTTCCCCGCCGCCCCCCCCCCCATGTTTGCATTTGTGGGAACAAACTACGTTCTTAAAGCCTTTCTTATCTTGAGTTAGGGAAACTAGATATTCAGAAAATTTTGAATTTATGGCTGTTCACAAAAATAGTGACTTCTGGCCCCCAGTGAATTCAGAGATAGAAGGACCCTCACAGATGATTCAGGCCAGTGTTTCCTAGAGGATGGTTTGTGCACAGTAGTTTTGCGTGGCTCATGGCAAGCATATTTCATTTCAACAATTGTATTTACTGTTTGCTAGAAAACAATATAGCCAGCAGTGAAACCTAGGATTTCACCGACATGTTTACATAGGATGAGGCTAAGTAAGAAAAGGAAAAAAACAAACATAGGCAATTTAAAGAAAAATATTAAATACGTGATTGTGTGGTGTGGGACTGTGGCAGAAAAGAGAATGATGTTACGCATGTGGTGAATGCTTGGGAAATACTGATCTAGGCTTATTTTCTGTGCTCTTTATTTGACATAAAATTCACAACATAACCATAAAATTAACCATTGTAAAGTGAATAATTGAGTGGCATTTACTACATTCACAATGCTGGACAGTCATCAGTTCTGTGTCATTCAGAAACATCTTCATCACCCCAAAAAAGGCTCCATATCCATTAATCAGTCACTCCGTAGCTTTTGGAACCGCCGATCTGGTTTTGTCTCTATGGATTCCCTTATTCTGGGCATGTCATACTATATGTAGCCTTTTGTGTGTGGCTTCTTTCACTCAGCATACTGTTTTCAAGGCTCAGCCATGTTCTAAGTACTTCATTCTTTTTTATAGCTGAATAATATTCCATTGGATGGAGATACCATGGTTGGTTTATGTATTCATCAGTTGATAGAACTGGGTCGTTTTCGCTGCTGGCTGTTGTGAGTAGTTATTGGCTACGCTTTTCAACCTCTGGGGGGTAGGAACTGGCCTTGCCGCCATCACTCAGTTCCCGGCCACCATCCCAGCGTAGCAACTGGAAAATTTTGTAGAATAAATGGAATTTCCATTTGCGTGGCTTATTGAGAAGAGATTGGAGACAGGTCATGGGGTGAATGTGGGACCTGTATAAGAGTTAAATTGCTCTCAGTACCGTAGCAACAGAGGTAAAAAGGAGGCTAATGGTAACAGTACATACCAAGTCTGAAACCAGATGGCTGGATTGAAATCTTGGCTCTGCCTCTTACTAGCTCAGGAGAATTACGTGAACTTCCATATACCTTAGCTTCCCTCTCTGTAAATTGGAGACTATAAAATTACCCACTTCACAGGGTTATTATGTGGGTTAAATGAGTTAAAATGTGTAAGTACCTCGCACCAAAGCATTACATGATTATGAGCATTAGCTGATCGCTTGCTGTTACTGTTTTTATTTTTTATTTATTTTTCATTCATCAAACAATCATAGCAAGTCAGAAATTAGCTCACACATTTAAAAACAGATTATTTGCTAATTATAAATGTCAGTTTCCAGCATGTTTAGAGAAGTACCTGCTTTGGGTTAGTATAAGCACTGAAAAGTCATTTACCTGCGTTTCCTTTAAAATAATCATGTGGCAAAAAATAATAATAATAAAATCACCATGTGGCTTCACTTGGAGCTTTTCCCCACTTACCCTTAGTGATTTTTCATTGTGGCTGCTTCTTCTAGATTTCCTTTTTACTGAGCATCTTCAAAGCTGAGAGGTCAGACTTACATTTCTTTATGATATCTGCTCTGAATTTCTGGTAGAACTTGTGTGGTTTTTAAGCATCTTTTCTCTTGCTCTTAAGAGGATGCTTTGATTCTAGTCACTTTGGCTTTGCCGTATGCTAGTCATGTTGTGTGCTCTATATTCATACTCTGGATGTATACAGGAAATCTCCCGTTTATAAAACAGACACATTTGTGCCTCGTGTGAATCAGTGGTCACGTGCACCCTAGAGGAAGGAGGGGAGAAAGCAACTGCTTTTTTGACTTGTGTTTTTTCTTGAACAAATTGGATTCTGAAGGACCTATCGGCAATTTCTTTTCTTCTTTCATTTCTACACTCATCTGAAGTTTCTTCAACAGAAAACATTAAAATGTGCATAATTATGGGCAAAATGTCAAGCAGTCAGTTTAATTTGCTGATGAATACATGGAATTAATGTTGGGCAACAGTCCTGGGATTTCGCATTATGAATTAGCAGGGGGAAGGTAATGTTTTGTTGACATTTGTTGACGCTGTTGATTGCTTGTTTGGCTTGTGTTCTGCCTGCAGGTGGATTTTGCCTTCACAGTGTGGCAGAGCTTCCCCGAGAGGATTGTGGGGTACCCCGCGCGCAGCCATTTCTGGGATAACTCTAAGGAACGGTGGGGGTACACGTCCAAGTGGACAAACGACTACTCCATGGTTTTGACAGGAGCTGCTATTTACCACAAGTGAGGAATTTAGACATCTCTCATATAGATTTTTACGTAACTCCTGTAGATTAGCTTCTGGCTGTTGCATCAATCGGAACTTGGGCCAGATCTTGTTAACAGTATTAATAAAAATTAGTTTGCATCACTGTACAAGTTTTGTCAATGTGGCCAGCATGTGTCTTTGAAACCAGGAAAACCCCTTGCTTACTGCATTTCCAGAAATAATGGTAGAGTAACATCTTCAATTTGTCTGAAGTTGGAGGACATACTCATGTACATTGAGTAACTGAACATTTTGAATAACAACTACAAAAGTAAATACTTAATTGTGCATTCCCAGGCACCATTCTGAGTGCTTGGGGTTTACCTTTGAGTAAAATTAAAAAAAAAAAAAAAAAAAAAAGGAAAAGAAATTCCTGCCTAAGTAGGCTTTCTCTTTTAACAAGGGGAGGACACAATATTCATAATAATTTTACAATAGGTTAAGGGGGTGAGTTATATAGCAAAAAGGCAAAGTCAAACAGGTCAAGGATCATGAGTGCTGAAGGTAGAGGGGAGGTTCGAAGGTGGCCGGTGATCCTGATTGAACAGGTGAGATCGGAGCAGAGCCTTGAGAAGAAATCATCCAAGAGGATATTTGTAGGAAGAGTGCTCTGGTGTAGGGAACAGCTGAACTAAGCGAGTGCCCTGAGCCAGAATATCAGGAAGACGAATGTGCCAAGAGTGGAGTGAGTGGAAAGCAGGGGAGAGAGGCATGGGAGCCAGTGCCAGGGTTTGAACAGAGTAGAGACATCTTTTTTAGGCATCCACTCTGGGTGCTGTGATGAGAACAGATGATACAGGGGACAGGGTAGAAGCAGGGTGACCTATTAGGAGGTGATTGACATCTAGGCAAGAGATGATAGAGCCTGGGACCTGTAAGGGAGCACTGGAGGTAGTAAATAGGGATCAGATTATGGGCATATTTTGAAGATGCTCCAGTCTGATGACGAAGTTTTTTTGACCTAAGGAACTGGACGGATAGGAGTCATTAAAAGATGGAAAAAGCTCATATAGCTGAATTAGGTATTAGGGAAAATACAGGAGTTCAGTCTTGTGCATGCTAAGACCTCCAAAAGGGTATGTTGGAAAAAGGGCAAGGATAGAGATACACATATGGGAGTTGTTTAAATATATTTGGTCTTTAAAGCCAGGGGACTTGGGTAAGACTACCAAATTAGTGAGTGTAGGTGGCTAATGTTAGTGACTCAGTCATTAATAAATTCCCCATTCTTCTGCCTTAGTAAGGTGAACACACTAATCTTAACCTAGTCTTCTTTAGTAAAGAATAGAGAGTCTTGCCATCTCAGGGACAGAGTTGCAAGTGCACAAGGTAGAAGCATTTAGGTTGACTGAATCTTGATCTTAAGACCTTACCTCTTTTTTCTTAATGTTTATTTATTTTGAAAGAGAGCGAGCAAGGGAGGGACAGAGAGAGAGAGAGAGAGAGAGAGGGAGAATCCCAAGCAGGCTCCATGCTGTCAACGCAGAGCCCAACACAGAGCTCAAACTCACAAACTGTGAGATCATGACCTGAGCCAAAATCAAGAATCGGATGCTTAATCAACTGAGCCACCCGGGTGCCCCTTAAGACTCTGCCCCTTGAAAGTTCATTGTTCCCTTTCTTCCTGTCCCTACCACTCAATGAATCTGATTCATTCAAATGATTTTTCCTATAAATATATGCTATTATCTCTCTCTTAATAGTAGAAAAAATAGTAGAGGGAGAAATAATTCAACTTAATTTTGGGTTCTCCATAATGATTGACCACCAGATTAATTAGGGTTTTGATCTAACAGTGTAAAAATGTATGGTTTATAGGCCACAAAAATGGAATATTGTTGGACTCAGAGCCATAGGATAGTTGAATACAGTTCTGATTAAGCCAATAATTAAAATTGTACAGCAGTTTTTAAGGATAGGTAGATAATGTGTGAATAACTTCTCTTACCATCTGAATATTCACCTTCTAACCAACCACCCTGATATTAAAGTCACACTGGCCAAGCATATCTGCATGTTATTTCCTTATCTGTGAAGCACGGGTAATGACGGTACCTGTATCATAGGCTCCTTATGAGGGTTACACGAGGCCTTTCTTGTAAAGCATTTTAGAACATTATGTGGCATATAGTAAGTACCATATAAGTGATAGCTATTGTCATCATCTGTGATCCGTTTAGGGATTCAAAGAGTAAGTATAGGTTTCCTGTCAAAGAAGACCACTTGTCATTATATAATGATGGCCACCTATGAAACCTGTCTGGTTTTTACAGATATTATCACTACCTGTACACCCATTACCTGCCAGCCAGCCTGAAGAACATGGTGGACCAACTGGCCAACTGTGAGGACATTCTCATGAATTTCCTGGTGTCTGCTGTGACAAAATTGCCTCCAATCAAAGTCACCCAGAAGAAGCAGTATAAGGAGACAATGATGGGGCAGGTAAGAATAGAACTCTCCTCCTCTGCTTTGCTCTCTGGTGGTTCAGCCTAAGGTAATAAGGACTCACTGTTCTTCTAGGAAGCATGATGAAGAAATATATGTGTGTGTTTATACATACACACGCACACACACACACACACACACACCTAAAAGCTTTAAGGAAGTATATGGTTGGCACATGGATGAATAGGAAGACCTAAGTCAAGGGTATCTTTCTATCAAGAACATAAAAGCTCTTACATGACCTACAAAGTGCCATGAGAAAGATGTATCTTATCCAGAGTTAAAGACCTACAAGAATTTATGTAAGTTTATTGTAGGTGCTTTATGTAATGAATAGCTAATAATACTGTCTTCAACAGAGCCTTCTGGTAAGTGCTCTTGAGTTGGGTGAGCATCACAGTGACAGACCAGGAGTCATAAGCCTTGATTTTCACCTAGAACTAACATCTATAGGCTCTACACAAGTCAGCTACCTTCTGAAACTCAGTTGGTTCATTCTTAAAATGGAAATAGTAAAAGTCTACTTCATGGGGTTGGGGTGACATGTATGAAAACTTTTATGAAAGTAAAATATTGTTGAGTCATGTAAGGTTAGTAGTAAGTAGTAGTAGTAAGTTTAAGATACTTGCAAGGAAATATAATTCAACTTTCTCTTTTTACAACTAAGGAAATTAGGATCCAGAGACTTTAAATATAGTGCCACAAGTCACCTACTATTAGAGACAGAACTGGGAGTTGAATCCCAGGCTCTGTTCCTTCCACTGCTCATTATTTTACACTTCTAGGTTCCATAGCAAGATGATCTAGATATGCTGTAGTTCATCCGCCTTTATTCGTCCTGGACAGAGCCCAGTACCAACAAGAAGCCAAAAACCTTTAGACCATTTAGATCCACCCAAGTTAAATCGAGAATCCAACTTGCAAAGGAACACTTAGCCAGGGCTCATGTTAACACAATTGATGATTTTTCATTCACTGAATTTAGTAAGAACAAAAAACGTGCAGGATTTTAAGTATATAAAATTTCATAGTTCAGTATTTACGAATGTGTAGAGTATCGGACACTGTTTTAGATACTGGTTGTGACAGAGCTGCTGTCCTTAATGAGTAAAGAGTCTAGTGGAAAATTTTGTTTCCGTCTAACTACTAAAAGAACAAGCAAGAGGATTTGCAAGAATTTTTCATCTTGAAGGCTGACAGAGTATTCAAATTCAAGCAAGATGTATTGAGTGGCTACTGTGTGCCTAGCCATTTTCATCTATGTCACTTAGGGATACAACATTCCTTTAACATTGTTTGCTCAGAGAGTTCAGTGAACTTCCCTGAGGTTATACACTAATTAGGGGTGGAACTCTAATAACACATGTTTTCTTAGGCATTGGTTTTGTGTTCTTTTCATAGACTTGCCAGTTCTACCAAACCAGTATTTCAAGTGATTTTGCACATATTTGGGGACACATCTAAATTCAGCCTTAGGTATAACTTGATGTATCTAGTTAATATGTACTATACGTGCCCCTGCTTCCTATCATGCACTTTAGTTTGTTGAATGTATGACTGGTGAAGTAAATGGATATCATGTGGTATGATTGTTTTTATTACACAGGAAATGTATCTATGTAAAAGTTGAAATCTAGAGGCAAAAATGATACTTGAATGACTCAACTGGATTCTTTTTTTTTTTTTTTCATTTGTAAGAGAGACTAAGCAACTCTTGACAGTAGTTCCATTTGCATACATTTGCATATGTGAGCAAATGTCTGGGGGTAGGGAGTCTGGCCCTTTGGGACAGTCTGCTCTGCTATGAACTCAACTGGTCAGCTTAATTAGAAACTTTCTCTGACTTACCAAGTAGAGTTCTCCTACCATAAATGGTAGAGGATGGAACTCGAGATCTGCCCCTTTCTAGCCTTGAACAAGTAAATGTAACTTCCCTAAACCAGCTTCCTCATCTATGCAAGGGGGGGATGTTATTACCTGGATAGATAACTTGACCAGGTTGTTGTTATGAGGCTCAAATGAGCTTCATGGAAACACTTTACCAGTAGTGTTTTGTTTGTTATTCTGCTGCTCAGAGGTAACTTGACATTCGTGTTTACCCTCAATGGTTCCTTTCAAGCACGTTGACACTTAGGTTTTTAAGTACTCTGAGTGATTCTCACAGTAAAACGTACCTTCCTAGGAAAGTATTTTCTAACAGTACATGAGAATAAAAACACACACACGTGCATATACATCATTGTACAGTTGCCTATTGATAAATGTGTTTGTGTTTTTCCCCCATAATCTGGTAGCTCCCTTTTTCTTTGTTTCATAAAAACATGGTTTCAGAGATATTATGCTTGTTTAAATTTCAGTGCTTAAGCCATTTAAGGCTTTCTTTTAAATCAGTGTTATCCACATGATCTAAAAATATTTAACCAACCTTAGGGGAAACACAGAGAGCTAAAGAGATGGTAGGCATCTTTCCTACTTACCCAGAATCAACCAAGTAAACCAGAAGGTTTTAGAAACTGTCTTTGAAACCATAAACACATTGTTAGTCATAGTATTTGATCGCAAGCACAAAGGTTTATGTTTACTGACCATAGTAGTTGGAATTCAACCGGTAAATCATTCCAGACCAGGGAATTAGTCAATATGGAGCTTTGTCTGTTCGCCTGTTTTTAACATCAAGGAAAGTCGCGTATCTTGGGAAAACCTTCTGGCGAGGCTGAAACCCAGGACTAGTGCTGTCATCATCTTCTGCAGGCGCGTGGGACGTTTGGTGGCCCGTCCAGACCCCAAGCTCTGTCACTTGCCCTGGAACCTGACTTGGTTTTCTGCGGTCTTCCAGCTCACCTTGCACTGTCTCATTGTCTTCCTCGTCTCTCTCCCTTTCCCCAGACTTCTCGGGCTTCCCGCTGGGCTGACCCCGACCACTTTGCCCAGCGACAGAGCTGCATGAACACGTTTGCCAGCTGGTTTGGCTACATGCCGCTGATCCACTCTCAGATGAGGCTCGACCCTGTCCTCTTTAAAGACCAGGTCTCCATTCTGAGGAAGAAATACCGAGACATTGAGCGACTTTGAGGAATCCGGCCAAGTGGGGGAGGGGCAGCGAGAAGGGACGGGGTCAGGCTGCTCTCTCTTCCTAGTGCAGATCCGCTAGCAGCGGAGCCAGATTGTGCCAAGTATCCAAATAATCTTAGATGAACAGAATGACAAAAAAAAGGAAAAAAGAAAAAAAAAAAAGGCCAATGAAAACTCGACTCCTGGCTCCTGGGACTGCACAGGACTGCTCAAACTCACCTCACTGGCTTCTATGTCCCAAGACTAGGTTGTGTACAGTTTAATTATGGAACATTAAATAATTATTTTTGAAATGATTGCTATGCAGGTTTAAACTTTTTTAATGATCAAAACTATTAAAAACCAGAGTTCTTTCTTTAATCAAAATTGTGTTGGTTGTGAATATTTCAAAGCTGCTACTCTTCTTCCCACAAACATCATTGCCGTCGGTCACGCAGGGTTCGCAGCAGTTACAGACGCTCAGACTTCGTGGAAGACACAAGAAGTCACTCCACCCAGTGTCAAGAAATAACTGAGCCTAAGTTTAAGACAAGTTCATGATTCCACTTTGCCAGTGCAAATGTTTTCCACTTCCGAATTTGCAGATCCACTTGAACGTCTATCTCTAATATGTTGCTGCATGGGAGAAAGTATTATGACCTCCAGGTAGACAGTTGTAGCAGAAAACTTTATGTTTGAGACACAGAGGTCTGATCATCTTTGGCATTGGGGGATGGGGGGAGTCAGCAGCAGGAAAAGACTGTACAATTAAGAGTGTTCAGTGCACACAAGGAACCATCCAGACAATCCACCAGCATATTAGTGAGATGGAAATAGCGACCCACAACAGTGACTCTTCAGGGCTCTTCAGGGATGTGGGCTAGATTGTACCTTTAACCGTTGACACAGGGCCTCTGAGAGCTGGGGGAAGGCTTTGGTTTAGAGGCAAAGGAACAGTGGATGTGTCCATGGCAGACCAGCAATCACAAGACAAGCTCTTTGTATTTGTGAAAACCTCGAGTTTCAGAAGCTTCTCATGAGAAACAAGTAATCATATAGACACTCTCCCCATTGAACATGAGCATTGCTGACAAGGAACTGAGGGTACACCTCACCTCACCACTGGGATCCTTATACCACTCTTTGGTCAAACCTTGTTTTGAGCAAGAATCCAGCAAACAAAATAATCAGAAACAAATGTGAATACCGTTTCCTGACACCTTAATGTTTCGGTGTGCGGAGAAGCTGTGTAGGGCTTCTTGTTAAAAAGAACACTTCTATTCCTGCAAATGCTGCTTTCAGTCTCTGATTGTTGTGAAACTGCAAATAGAAACAGAAAATATATATGTATCCATTCACTCCCTTCTAAAAGCCGGAGATTTCTGGTATCAAATGCCTCCTTCCACTGGGAAGAGGCAAGAGAGAATAGAGAACATTATTGGGTCCCCCTGTTACTCTGAATAAACAAGGCGCACTTTAGTTCTTTCCCCCTGGACTCCCATATAGCTCATAAACTTATTTCTAGTGTTGCTTAGAAGAAAATCCCATTACAGAATTATGTTCCAATCATTCCAAGTGCCTGGCTTAGGTCAGTGGGAACCATAAATCCGGGAGACTTGAACTCCTCTTGCTTTGTAGACGTCCGGAAGGGAAAGAGGGGTGGGCTAGAAAGCAAGGACGGAGGGCCCCCACAAACAGGACAGACACTGGGTGTTTGCAGAGTCCCAGAGAGGTGACTCCATGCTGCCTCACGACAGCACGAGGGCCGGCCCACGCATCCAGACGCTGTGTTGTGAGTGGTGGGCAGGCAAGGAGGTTCAGCGAAAGGGGGGGCCTTCCTTTGCAGCCTCATGACTCAGAACAGTTGTTGAAGTCTCTCTCTCTCATCCAGTTTGACCCAGCTTTAGCCCACTCTCAAGCATGACGTTTTCTCCTAAGTGGATGCGATTCTGTCTTCGTATTTGTTGAAAACTAATTCTTAGGTCCACGGTACCTGCACTTGTTTCTCTGAAATGCCCCATCTAATAGGTTCTTTGTCATTTAAGCTGCAACTCTTAGTGACTTCAGCGGTTAGCAATTAATCCTTACTCATCTGGCCTTTGCAAATTTGTATTTAAATTAATTTTTGAGGAATGCCAAATTATTCTTGCGTCTTTCTCTTTTGCAAAAACGCATGCAATGTTTTGTTCAATGACCCCAAGCCAACTTGAAACTCATGTTGTCACTTGGCTTGCAGAGCAGTGTCCCTGATTGTACCAGTCAGTCACATGAATGGATTTGAGGGACTGCCCTGCCAGATTTACCTGCCCCAAAGCTCACAGGGCATATTCTCCACGAACAGTATGTATTCCATGGAAAAAAAAAAAAAAAAGTAATTATAAATGAGAACATCTGACACACTCAGCCACTTCAAATCTCCATGGTTTCATTTCATGTCATTGTCTGAGCAAATCTCTTTGGGATGCTAGCTAGTATGTTCTTTTCCCATTCGGAACATACAGCTGGGAATTGAACAATGCTTAGCAAATCAGTGAGGCTCAGCAGTAAGATGTAATTTTAATTCACTTAGGCAAGAGTTGTATTTCACTGCAGCAAGTTGACAAATCATAAGCATCTCTGTAGGGTGTCCAGAGTTATCTCTCTCAGTCAAGTTTAATGATAACCAGGTGTCCCTAAGTGGGCCAACATGAATTGGGAAGAAGCCAAGGCCAGAGTACAATGCCAATCCCATAATGAATTACATGCAGAAACTCCGTAGAGGACTCAGCCACTTAGGATTTCCACACGTTTTCCAGTTCCACATTAGAATAATTTTTTCAAAGCTGGCTTCTGTATTTACATGAAATGGTTTGCAAATACACAATCAAGTTTGCACATACCTGAAATAGATCACCTTTGTTGAAAACGAGATAACCGAAAACGGAGAGCGTAGAGAAAAATCTATGAACTAACCCCGGTAGCCGTGCACAAAATATCACATACCTAGGTGGACCCACCTGGACATAAAAGCACAGTCTCCAGAGGATGCTTCAGAAGAAAGTGAAATCTCTCCTACCCGGAATCTCATGTGCATCACGGTTTAATTTCTTCTTGTTACCACTGCTGCTCAAAGGACTTCCTTCAGTTATTCTTTTGGAGTGATTTTTGTTTTTCATTTCCAGTAGGCTATGTTAGCCTTTATTTTAGCTGTTCTGGATACCTGGTCACTTGAAGGTCTGTCGTGCCGGTGGCCTTTCATAAAGGCTACTGAACTTAATTTAACCGGGGGCGACATGAATGAATATGAAGAGACCCATATACTGCCTTCTTTTTTTTTTTTTAAGTGGGCTCTTGATTTAACAACTAATGAAATTTTCATCAAACCTGTTTGGAGGGCAGGAGTAGGGAAAAGGCAGAGAACTCTGCCAGGTTAGAATCTGAATAAGGCTCTTGCTGGACAAGCTGAATTAAGGATGCAAAAGCTGAGGCAAACTTCCAGACCTGAACGTGTCTTATGTTCCCTCCGGTCTGAGAGCTCCAGTTAAAAAAAAAAAAGAAAAAAAAAAAGTACCACTTACTGCCATGAACTCTGAAATAAAAATGTCCCTGCCTTCTAATAGTTAATAGAATCGACATGCAGCCAGTGCAGCAGGACATCAGTTGCTGAATTCATTTACCTAGTTTCCATTTTCAGCTGGCTTTGTCATTCTTGGCCAGATTTAACCCAGAAAGTTCTTTTACTGCCGGCCTCATTTTCTCAGGCATGCTTGAGGGGGACAAAGTCGTTTTGACTTGCGTTTTCAGTCAATAAGCATTAATATCAAACTGTGCTGAACTTGTCTCCCTCAGTCTTAGAACTTCAGCATTCAGACATTAGATGATTCTTCGACTCCGGGTCTACTTTTAAAAATGGGATCCAGCCTCCTTAAGAACACGGCCTCCCCCATCGATTCCGTGAGACTGTCTGGATGCTGTGGATGGATATGGAAAAGCTGCTATTTACAAAATAATCTCAATAATGAAGATGACTCCTGAAAACCATCTCTTCTTTTTACCTTTTCCAGAAACCAAAGGATTTTATTGTCATCGTTTTTACTTAGCAGGTTCTTATCTGTAGTTGTCATTAAAGTTCCAACACGTTCCATGTTGGGAGCCTAGATGAACTCTCCAAACTGCTGACCTCCACAGCCCAGTTAAGTAGGTGAGGAAGTCTGTGTTATCCTCTGGAACAAGAGGCAAGTAGCCGCCCTCAAGAAAGCCCTCAGATTGGCATGGTCCCACCCTTGTTTAAAATCAAGTCAAGCTAGCTTTACAGTCACTCTACTTTTGTAATAAGTTGCCCTTTAGGCTTCAAAGGCCATTTGATTTCTGCAATAGTTCTTTGTTCTTCTCCTACAGGACTACATCCCTTTCCTTTGGGTTGTGATTATTACTAAAACTGGGGCCATGCAAATGACCTGGTTACCATGTAATGAACCTTGTATGTTTACTTTGAGAGAAAAATACGTGTAGGATATGTTGAGGGGTAGAAGAAAGGCAGTAAAAACGAACTAATTTAGGTGGCAAACTGTAAAGCAGAAAAAAAGAAAAAAATATACCTTATTTTGTGTCCGATGTACATTTGGGACAGTTTTCTAACAATGTTGCCGATATCTCTGTAGTATCATCACAGGACTTCTCGGAAGTGTTTACCCCGTTTGTGATAGACTATTAATTAATGCAACGAAGCCCTGAAGTGCATTGGAGAGAGTGTGTGCGAGAAAATACAAAGCCATAGATCTTGATTTACTTCATTGACCTGTGTAACTTTATGTCTGAGTTTTGCCATCCAAGATAGATTGTTTTATAGCAAGTGTCACCAAAGACTGTTTCCTTCCAATTTATAGAAGAAGAAAAAAGAGAGAGAGAGAGAGATTATTAATAAATGACATGACTTTTCATCTGAGTGGTTTTCATTCCATCTTTTCTGTTGATGACAGAAAGGTGTCGGTTCTCAGGAGGACTCTGTGTGCTGGGGAAGGCAAAGCTTTGGGGAGATTCGGGGCGGTGGGGGGCAGGCAGAGGAGGTTGGACCACGTGTGCTGGGTGCAGGTCCAACTCTCCCCGCCCGGATGCATCCCAGCGCCCAGCCTCTCGGGCACCACGGTGCTGCCAGCAGCCGTCTTCCAGGCCAGACGCAGCTGGGGCTGCTGGAAGCTGGCCAGGGTGAATGCTGGTGATGTGCCCAGTTCCCAGTGTTCCTCCACGCAGGCTCTGGGACATCATGGCGAGGCCGGGTCCAGAGCATCTGGAGCCTGACAGCTGTGACCATTACCTCCTTTGGTTTCAACTACTGTGTAGAGCTCGTGAATTACTGAATGGCGAAGTATTTATTAGACTGGCATTTCTCAAAAGAATTTATAAATGGTTCCAGGTGTGAATGCAGCGCCACGCGTCAGGACCATCATAGTCAGGTTTATCCAGTTAGGAACCTCCTGTCAATCCCTCTTCTCTCCTTCCTTTCCAGGGGCATCTCCTCATCGCTTTTTCTACCCTCTTTCTTGGGACATTTTTAGAGAAAAAAACATCAGTCACCAATGTCACCAAGTTGCAGGGGAGCAAACACCCAACTGCACTTGGGGGTGTTGATTTCCTTTCGGGTATCAATCAAGTTTTATGTTTTGTGTTTCAGTTTGTCCATCTGTAAAATGGTGACTTCTGAATATTTATTTACAAGTATTTTCTAAGCAACTACTGTATACTCAGCCCTGTGCTAGATGCATCGGAGGGAATTTTTTAGAAATCCTACTCCCTGTCCTCAAGAGAGAGAGAGAGGTCAGGGTCTGGTTGGACAAGGCAAGCCATCAAAGGAGTCTCAGCAAGGAATTTGCCAAGACCGGGGTTCTATGGTTCTGACAGTGCTACTTGTAAAATCTGGCCCCACGGTGTTACTGATGATAGAATCCCAAGTGTGAGAGCACATTAGAAGGCCCATTGGAGAAGCAGCTTTAAAATTCAGTCCAACCCTACCTCACAGATGTTTCAACAAATGCATAGCATGCAAAAACACGTTGAGCAAACCTACTTAATAAATTAAACATGGTGTTGCTTTATAATCTGAGCGTTTCCACCAAGTTTCATGACAAGAGAAAACTAGAAGTTATTAATGGACACCTGAGTCGTTCCATACTGGCCACCCTTAATGTTAGTCTGATTGCAGGAACTCATAATACAGGGGGAATGAATTAGGCTATGTCTCCTACTGTTTGAGGCTCAGCTATACTTTGGAGGATATACTGGAGGTATTTGTTTACTGCAGAGGATCCAAGGTTTTTATTTGCATTTGACCTCACTCAGATGAGCTGTTCAAGTGCGCTGGTTAAAGTTCCAATCTTCTTTTTTAAGATTTATTTTCTTTTTAGAGAGAGAGAGCATGCAGGGGTGAAGGGCAAGGAGTGGGGGGAGAGAGTGAGAGAGAGAGTGAGAGAGAGAGGACCTCAAGCAGGCTCCACACTAAGCAGAGCCTGGTGCTGGGCTTAATCCCACAACCCCAGGATCGTGACCTGAGCTGAAATCAAGAATTGGATGCTCAACTGACTGAGCCACCCAGGTACCCCAAAGCCACCCAGGTACCCCAAAGTCTTTGGAACACAGCCACCTGGTTTGAATCCTGATTCTGGTCTTGATAGTTCTGTGACCTTATGGAAACTACCTGCCCTCTCTGTGCCTCATTTTCCTCAGAATTGCACTAGTCTGTACCTCATAGGGTTCTCATGAGGGTGAAATAAATTAATAAACACAAAGTTCTTAAAATAGCATTCAGTATAGCATAAGAAGTATGTAAGTTTTACCTAACATCAGTAGTTAATATTTTGCCAAAATGGTTTAAGAATCGTTTCCTTAATCTGTTAAAAAGGAAACATTCTGAGTTTAATGTTCAGGATATTAATACTGACCCAGATTAAACTGTGATCTTTCTAGTGTCCCAGGCATCTCTTGTTTTCATCTACAATTATATTTTAATGTCTGTTGACATGAAATCATCATAGCATCCAGGAATAGGCAATCCATCAGCAGAAATTACACAAAGTCAGGTTTTTATTTTCTGGCTGAACTTCTTTGAGGAATGGTCTGTTTTTTATTCTCATTAAATGGAATATAGTCAAGGTGGCTGAGGACTAAAAGGAAGTTTAGGTGCCAATTATTAATGTTTCTTTCCTGGTGGCTTCAATCACATTAAGAAAGAGAACGTGCTCTTGCCAATATGTAAATGATTTGCCAAGTTGAAATTTCTTTTCCAAACTAAATGGCAAATAACCTGGTTTCTTTGGCTAAATCTACTTGTAAATCAAACCTAAAATGTGTCTTTAATCAGAGAGGATCAGTTATCCCATCTCAGAGTAGGGAAAACAAGGTTAAGCAATGAAAAGGGAGACTTGGAGGATATTTGCACTGCTCCCCAAAGATTTATATATACATGTTATTTTATAACATGCTTTTTAAAACACATAATATATAGCAAACATATTTCTATGTCATCACATCTTGAATAATCAAATTGTAATGAATGCATAGTACTCTGCTTTATGGCCATTCTATATTTTCTTTACCCAATTCTTAACTGTTGGAAATTTACGTTTTTTAAATTTTCTTATAATTATGGGATAAATATTGTAATCAACATTCGGTCAATGTAAGCCATGTTACAATAAGTATTCCCAAAGAAAAATCTTTGTTCACATCCGTAACCAGTCTCTTAGGATAAATGATAGACCTAAAATTAGCAGGTCAAATATTATAAATGTTTTAGACTTTTGCTGCATATTCACAAGATATTTCAATGTACTATAATGCCTACTGAAAGAAAATTTAAATTGACGTGATAAAAAGCTATCTAGAAAATACAATTGCAGTTTGGCATCCATCATATTTTTAAAATTGGGGTCCAAAAAAAAAAATAAAATTGGGGTCCATGAAGGCAAAATTAACAAATGGTCATCTTCAGTGGTTAAAAAAAACAGTTGGATATCATTCCCCAGGAAGGACTAGCTTACTGGTATTAGCCCTCTCATTGAATATTGGAAAATTTTTTCTAGGTAACATGTCCCTTATGTCTTTTCTTTTTTCAAGTTTATGTATTTATTTTGAGAGAGACAGAGATAGCATGAGCAGGGAAAGGACAGAGAGAGAGGGAGACACAGAGTCTGAAGCAGGCTCCAGACTCTGAGCTGTCAGCACAGAGCCTGACTTGGGGCTGGAACTCACGAACCATGAGATCATGACCAAAGTTGGACGCTCAACCAACTGAGCCAACCCAAGCACCCCCACTGGTACCTTAAAAAGGAGATACCATTTTTTTCTCTAACATTATGTGCATAATACAATGTGGTAACCTTTACACTAATGGCATAGCAAGGCTATCCCAGAAATGTTGGAGAGTAGGCATTTCACATGTCTTGGGGGGAGACTTCATTGAAGATGTGTGTTTGAGACCTTAAGAAATAAGTAGCAATTTGGGGCACCTGGGTGGCTTAGTTGTTTAAGTGTCTGACTCTTGGTTTTGGCTCAGATCATGGTCTCATAGTTATGTTGAGTTCAAGCCCTGCATCAGGATCTATGCTGACAGCCTGGAGCCTGCTTGGGATTCTCTCTCTCTCTCCCTCTCTCTCTGTCCCTTCCCCATTCATGCTGTCTCTGTTTCTCTCAAAATAAATAAATAAACTTCAAAAAAAAATAAAAAGCCAGGGCTGGGCTTTTTAAAGAAATAAGTATCAATTCAATTAACAGAAAAGAGTGGAAAGGACACTACTTACAAAGGGACATGAACTCAAATACCATCCATCAGAAGTATGTACAGAGGGAAAAATGAGAGCCTAGATCTGTGAAAGACATTATCCTCACACAAAGACGTGGTTGGTTCAGTCTGACATGGCTTAGGATGACTGTGTGGCTAATGGCAGGTGCTCTCAGCAAAAACTAGAGTAAGGAGGTAATAATAATAGTAATAGTAATAATTTCATTGAATCCCATTTTCTTTTCTCCTAATGCAAAATTTTCAGTACAGAACACTGAAATTGTGGGTCATATCTGATTTTACTGCACTCACCAAAGTATGCAGAGGGGAGCAGAAAGCATATTCTTCTCAAAATCTTTAGGAATGGTCTGGCTCTGAAGACTTTTGAAATGGAAAAATTGACTTCCATTTCTGGTTAGGATGTAGAAAGGTTGCAGGAGACTGTCACACTCACCCTGACAATGAGTGTAAGTCCGGTAAGTTACAATATCATGGTAATTGAAAGCCTGGCAGAGAACAGTAACTTAAAAACAGAAACTTAAATGAGCTAAATCTTAGGAAGAGACAATCCATTTCCAAGAGAAGAGTATCCTATAGCTGCTTTCATCCTAGCAACACCAGAGTGTTACTCCCTTAGAGAGTGGGGAAAGGAGAAATCAAGTGAGTTGCTAATAAACTTTCAGTGGCCATGTGCAGGCTGGCATGAAGGACTCAAATTCCCAGGCGATACCGTCGCCTATTGATCCATGCCCACCTGCCAATTCTTTCCCATGACATCCTCACCAATTTTATATAGCAGGAGACCGAATGCAAGGCAAGAGAACTCATAGAAACCATTTGAGTCACACTGAGTCTTCACTGGGTGAAGGTCAGTGGTCTACGAATATCTGGAGGAAGGGAAGGAAAACAGAAAATTCTTCTCATCCCAACATGTAGAGGATCATCACAGTGCAAAACAGTGGCCCACTGAAGGTTGGGGGAAGAGCAGGAAAGCTGAGATCCCTCCAAAACACACAGGAGAGACCCCCTTCAAGATTCACTGGACTTCCACTTAATACATGACCATGACCAACCAAAGGCTGGGAGAGGACAAGAAAATTAAGAAAAAATCCCCCTGAGGTTCACAGGACCCTCACCAAATGCAAAGCAGAAACTCCTAAAATTGTGGAAGCAGGGCATGAAAGACGAGAGAGTCCCTTCAAGGTACATAAAGCCTGTATCAAATGCAAGTCATTGGCTTACTGGGAGCTGGGGACAGGGCAGGAGAGCTAAGATAGATGCCCTGAGATACATAGAACCATCCATCTGGCAAGAATGTGAAGAAAAGGGAGCCCTTGTGAACTGTTGGAGCAAATTTATATTGCACTAGTGACTATGGAAAACAGTATGGAGGTTCCTCAAAACATTAAAAATAGAACTACCATATGATCCAGCAATCCCACTTCTGAATATATATCTGAAGGAAATGAGATCAGTTTCTGGAAGAGATAGCTATACCCCCAAGTTCACTGAAACATTATTTACAATAGCCAACATAGGGAAACAATGTAAGTGTGAATGGATAAAGAAAATGTGATATATACACATATAATATTATATATAATATTTTGTATATAATATATATTGCATATATGTAATAATTATATATATTATTCAGCCTTAGAAAATAAAGAAATTCTGTCATTTGCAACAACATGGATGAACTTTGAGGGCATTATGCTAAGTGAAATAAGTGAAACAGAGAAAGACAAATACTGTATGTTCTCATTTATATGTGGAATCTAAAAAAACCAAAGTCATAGGAATAGAGAGTAGAATAATGGTACCAGGCGATGGGGGTTGTGAAGGTGGGGAGATGGGTGAAGAAGGTAGTCAAAGGTAAAAACTTCTAATTATAAGATGAATAAATTCTGGGGATGTAATGTACAGCATGGTGACCATAGTTGACAATACTGTATTGTATATTTGAAAGTCGCAAAGAGAGATCTTAAGTTCTCACTACACACACACACACACACACACACACACAAATGCAAATATTTGAGACAATGGATATAGTAACTAATCTTACTGTGGGAATAATTTTGCAATATACACACATATATCAAATCACCACATTGTACTTACAATTACATTAAATTATATCATACACCTTAAATTTACAGAATGGTATATGTCAATAATCTCTCAATAAAGCTGGGAACAAAGTAAGTTCAAATGTTAAAATTGATGGTATTTAAGAAAAGATTAGAAACAATCTTCTTGACCTTGGCTTTGGAGTTAGCAAAATGTCGAAGGATTAAAAAAAATTACCAACCATAAAGGAAAAAAAATTGATCTCCATTAAAATAAAAACTTTCTGTTTATCAAAAGACATCATTAGGAAATACTCCTATGAAGTCTGAAATAGGCAAAACTAATATACAGTGATAAAAATAAGAACAGTGGTTGCCTCTAGGTTGGAGTAGATATAAAAGTAACTAGAAAGCAGTATGAGGCAACAGCCTAGGGTGATGGATATCTTTCTATATCTTGAAATAGGAGATGATTATATCAGTGTGTTTAATTTTCAAAACCCAAGGAATTGTACACCTGTGTATTTTATTGTGTGTTATTTATACACATCAATTTTTAAAAATGTTAAGAATACGTAAATTCACTAGCAATAAAATAAACACAATTTTGAAAAAAATTAAAATAGGGTGCCATGATTCCAACCTTGGCTAATGAGGGTCTCACATATTAGCCAATGAGAAGACAAAGCAGCACCTTTCTTAAAAGTAGGGTGGTGCACCAAAGTGACACATTTGAACATAGGAAGGAAGGTTTTATCCTACTATGAGACACTAAAGCAATTGTTTTTCAAACTCTTGGGGTCTCCGACTCCTTTGAAATTCAATCAGAGCTATGATATCTGGCCCAGAGATATGCATAAGCCACATTCACACAATATTCGACACACTATATAAGAGGTCCATGAACTCTCTGAAAGGTATCCATGGGCTCCTATGATTCCAGTGACACCAGGATAAGAATTGCTTCCCTAAATCCTCAAAGCCATAGAAAGCTACAGCACAAGAACCTAGTTTTACAAAATAAGACAGTTATGTTTCCTAAGTGCTCTTTCTAAATACTGGATTGTAATTTTGTAAGAACATTTCATCCTCCAGTTTACATGACATTTCCACTAAATATAACATGTCAAATCCCAACAAACCTTCTGTTACTGTTTGCTATCCAAACTGGTGGGAGTGCCCAAGGTTAATGAAAAGTGTCAATTACCTAAGGTCCTAAAATGGAGTTGAATTCATTGGCCTTTGGATTCTTGCTGGGAAAATGAACCCAATTCTAAATGTAAGTCACTCTAGGGGCACCTGGGTGGCTCAGTCAGTTGAGCATCTGACTCTTGATTTTGGCTCAGGTCATGATCTCACAATCATGATCTCAGAGTCATGAGATTGAGTCCCACATCAGGCTCCACACTGAGCATGGAACCTGCTTGGGATTCTCAATCTCTCTCTCTCTCTCTCTCTCTCTCTCTCTAACACACACTCTCTCTCTCAAAAATCAAATAAATAAATATAAGTCACTCTGAGTCAAAGGATCAACCAGTGAGTAGATATTACCAAGAATATGATTCATGACACAGAACCACTTAGTAGAAACAAATGCCTGCATGGCCATGATATATAAAACTGCTCTAAAAGATGGGAGAAGAGGCCAGGTCTATGAGATGGTAGACATTTTGTATTTTTGACAGATGTGCAAAATTATCTTTGGCTAATTAATTTGTTTTCTTCACGATCCCAAGTGCTTGGACTAGCTCTGGTTTAGACTATCTATGCATGGATATTATCTGACCTAGTTTTTCCAATAAGTGGGTATGATATTCCACCCCCTTCCTGAGGTAAGAAGAGAACATTCAGATTTTTTTAGAGTATCGTATCTACAACCTATTTCCAACTTTTCTGAAGAAAAAAATCTCTTTAAGCCAAGCATATCTCAGAAGGATTTCTGCTGGTTTCTTCTTTTCACTCCCTAACTCCTTATTTATAGCTTCTAGATATTGGCAGGAACAAATTCCTTCAGCTATTTTTTGCATAACATTGTCTAAATACTTTATTTTGAGGCCCTTTTTCCTCACCCATCAACTCATAGTGTCTATAAAAATAAAGCCTTAAGCTGCTTAAAGGCAACAACACTGCAGTATATCACTGAATCTTTAATTACAAAAACAACTGTCTTCATGTTATTTAGGTGAATACCTTAGGCATTCTACATGATGCTAAAAACTACTCCCAAGATGGCCACCCAAAAACCAAGTATCCTTAGGTCATCCAGGTCTCGGATCATCTAAGAGAATCACTTCACTATGTTATTCTGAGTAGGTTATAGCCATTACATGAAAACCTTATTCTGTTAGGATTATTCTATTGTAACCTTTGAGAGTAAAATCACATTCTTTGTGAAGTTAGGACCTCACTTGAGGGATGAAGTCATTCATGATGTGAATAAACAAAAGAGACAGGAAATGAAAATGTGGGTGATTCCTGGGGAGGCAAGAGTTAGGGCCTAGCCCTCTTGTTCCAGACGAATCGTTCCTGAATTTGTCTGGCTATGAACTCTACCAAAGAAGTTTTACAGATATACATAGATTACTAAGCCCATGTTTGGAGTCTGATTCAATAAGCATGGGGTGAGTTCTATCATCTAAATATTTTAAAATGTGACCAGACATTTCTCATATATGCTCACATTTACTATTCCTTCCTATATTGGGATCCATAATCCTTCTGTGTCATTGATGCCTTTCAGAATCTGATGAAAGCTATGGGTCAATTTTGTAAAAAAAAAAAAAAAAAAAAAAGCATATATACAAAAAAAAAGTATGTGGAGTGGTTCATCTAAACAACATGTCTGATTACATTTCTTTGCTGCCTATAAGCACTCAAGAATTCTCTATTTCCTGGCATTCTCAGATTCTTAAACTCCTTTACATGGTTTTCTAGATCTCTCATAATGTCACCACTGAAGCCTCTTGTGTCCTTCTAAGTTTCCTTTCCTATTTGTTTTTAGCCTGTTGCCTTTGCTCATGCTGTCCCTGCTGCCTGGGATCTGATTGTTTCCTTCCCAAACCTATTTTTTCATTGATTCCTTAAGAGTAAACTCAGCCAAGGGGTGCCTGGGTGGCTCAGTCGGTTAAGCGTCCGACTTCGGCTCAGGTCATGATCTCACGGTCCGTGAGTTCGAGCCCCGCGTCAGGCTCTGTGCTGACAGCTCAGAGCCTGGAGCCTGTTTCAAATTCTGTGTCTCCCTCTCTCTCTGACCCTCCCCTGTTCATGCTCTGTCTCTCTCTGTCTCAAAAATAAATAAACATTTAAAAAAAAAAAAAAAAAAAAAAAAGTAAACTCAGCCAATACTTCCTCCAGAATTTCTTTTTTTCTGTTAACTTTTATGTTTATTTATTTTTTGAGAGAGAGAGAGAGCAAGCTGGGGAAGGACAGAGAGAGGAAGAGAGAAATCCTAAGCAGGCCCCATGCTGTCAGTGCAGAGCCAGATGCAGGGCTTGAACTCACAAACTGTGAGATAATGATCTAAGTCAAAATCAAAAGTTGGACGCTTAACCAACTGAAACACCCAGGTGCCCCCCTCTTCTAGAATTTCTAATCCATTCTCCCCAGTCCTCTTTCCAAAATGTACTAGGTCCCTTCACCTGTTATACCATAGTATCCTGTATATATTGCTTTTATAGCAAATACCACATGCTGGAGTTTTCTGCCTAGGTGTCTATCACAGATGGAGAGATAAGTGAGGGCAAGGAGGGTATCTTTGTCATTTGGTGTACCACTAAGTAAAGCTGGGATTGAATCTGGGATTACTTGTGGCACCGCTATCATTTTTAGGCTTTACCCCTTCTCCTTCCTGGACCATGTCCTTTGCCCTATTTGAGTCCAATCTGATATACTAGCTCCTCAAGTATAGGGGAGTGTGTGTGGAATTCTCTCAGTGGGTTTGGTGAAGCCTGAGTATGGTTCTAATTTCTTCATTTGGCTCAATTGCTTTCCTGCTGCAAAACCTAAGGAGGATAATGATTCTCTGAGCCAAAAGATCAGGACCAATTGCTTGGAGGGCTCAGCTTGAAGAAAGCAGCCGCTGGAGCCATTTGGCTCAAACTTCAAACTTTGCTTCAATTGAGTAGTCAGCTGACTTGTTAACATAATGCATGGGACCCAGAAGACAATGGAAGGAATATTTATGTTTCTGAAAGAAAATGATACCAATGTAGAATTTTTTACCCCAACAAAATATCCTTCACAATTGGAAATGAAATAAAGACATTTCCACACAAATGAAAACTGAGGAAGTTAATTTCCAGCAGTCCTGCATGAAGCATGTAGTGAGAATTCTTAAGGAAAAGACAAAGACTTCATTTATAAACCTAAAAATGCAGAAATTAATGAAGGAATATGTTCATTAATGCAGACAATATTATTTCATGTCTACTTTGAGGGAAGATTTTACTGTGTTTTGACGACAAACACAATCTTTGTATTCAGGAACACTGTTCATCAGCCTTTATTCATGCCATTCAGGGCTCATCCTTTTTTTCTTTCAACATGCCAGGCAAATTTATGCTTCAGGACATTTGCATTTTCTGTTCCTTCTGCCTTGAGTGCTCTTCCCCTGAGATATTTGCATGGCTGGCTGCCTCACTTCTTTCAGAATTTCACTCAAGTCACCTTCCTGACCACTGCATCTAAAATGTCAAACCCCTCATGCAGACTTCCTATCCCCTTCCCTGATTTCTCCTTCCTCTTTAGCACCCACCACTATCTGATGTAATACAGATCTTTCTTAATGTAATAATTTCTCCCCTCTAATGAAGTATAAACTGTAAGCAAGGGTTTTTGTCTGTTCCATACATTCGTTATTGTATCCATAGTGTCCACAGCAAGAATAGCAGTGTACTCAATAAATACTCCTTGAATTAATGAATAAATGAGTTGAATACAGTGAGAAAGCTACGGTTTATATTTTTTGGGGAAAAAAAAGAAGTGTAGATGTAAAAGGGAAAAAATAACACTTTCTGGATATTCAGAAGATGGAGAGGTCCCAAGTGGTTGGTGTCACCTCCAAAGCCGTGGCATCAGAGCTGGGTCTTAGAGGATGGAAAGATGGCAGATGAAAGTGGGGATTTGAGGGATTCCAGGTCAGGTGGATTCTTGAGTAGGAACCAGAGAGGGAAATGTGGAGGATCATGAGAAGTACTGTTTGAATAAATATACACAGAGGTGAGACTGGGATGTCAGAATACTGAAATTCTCTGATTCTCTGAAAGTAAACCACTGATTGTGGTTTACTTTCATAGGAAAGAGTAAACCACTGATTGTGGTTTACTTTCATAGGAAAGAGGACTCACTGAAGTTTTTCAAGCAGGGATGTGACAGAACTGAAGCTCTGCTTTATGAATGTCAATTCAACTATCAGTAGAGCAGTTTGGACAGCAGGGAGATGGGAGGTGGATAGACCAGTTATGAAGCCATTTTAATAACCCAAGCAAGAGTTAATAAGGGTTTGAATTAGGGTGACAGCAAACAGAATGGAGAGGAAGAGGCAGAAAGAAGAGGAGTCGAGGAGGTAGAAGTGACAGGTCTTGACAGCTGATTAGGAATGGTGAGTGAGGGAGAAGGACGCCTTCATCCTCACTGTGAGGCTTCAAGCTTGAGTGACTGACAGATAGTGAAAGCATTAACAGAGTAAAAGAATTGAGGGAGAGAAAGGACTTTGAGGATGGAGTTGGGATTTAGGTTCTTGACTGACTCTGGGATTGCTCGTGGCGCCTTTATATGTTTTTAGGCTTTATCTCTTTTCCTTCCTGGACCATGTCTCTCTGCCTTATGGAATCTCACACTTTCGAGTCTGACCTGATATATTAGCTGTTCAAGTGCAGTGGAGTGTGTATGGAATTCTCTCAGTGGGCTCTTCTGGGCGGGGGCTCAAGCTTCAGTGAAGCCTGAGTATGGTTCTAATTTCTTCATTCGGCTCAATTGCTTTCCTGCTGCAAAACCTAAAGAGGATAATGATTCTCTGAGCCAAAGGATCAGGACCAATTGCCTGGAGGGCTGGGCTCGAAGAAAGCAGCCTCCAGTGCCAAGGCATCTGCAGGAAGGAGCTGCAGCTCCCCCAGCGTGCCCCCACACCGCCTCCAGGGATGCTCTGCAGCTGAAAGCACAAGGTTGGCAATCATGATGGTTTCCTCCTGAGACGCTTGTCGATAACTTACTGAGCCTTTGTTAAGAGTAATGTATCTACTTTAATGAGCAGCAAAATACTGTTTGTAACGAAATAGTGGCTTCCAGTATTCTTGGAGTAGCCCTAGTTGTATTTAGTGTACAGAAAGGGGGGACAAGGGAGAGGATGGTTTGTATACAGAAAGACCTTGCTTGGTGTTAGTAACTTATTCTTGAAAGTTCTAGGAAAGTCAGAATTCCTATATTGTAGCCACTTTTAATTGCTAGCGAGAAGCTCACTATTTAAAGAAACTAGGCTACACTTGTGTTGGGAAAAAGTTGTTTAACAATGTGACTAACCATTTTCTCATTTATTTGGCTTGTAAATTTTGAAGTTTCTTCAGATAGGAATAGTGAGGTAGACAAGAAAAAGCCTGGGCATTGGCATGAGCCAGACCTGCTTCATGTTCCAGCTGGACCACGGTGGTGGGTATAGATAATTGCCTATCTCACATACTTTCTGTCTTTCTCATTAAGAGAGCAGCTTTTTTTGTGGTTCAGGAATATGCCTGATTGGCTTTAGATAGTTCATCTCCCCTTGACAATGATTGGTTCATGAATGGGCATATGAACCCACATTGGGCCTCAGAGAAATGAGGAGAGGTCTGCTGGGGCATTCTAAGAAAATTCTTGCTCACCCTTCAGGGATGTCTTCTTAAAGGGACCCTACTAAATGTGAAGTAAAAGCCACCATCCCAATGGGTGTGAAAAGAACTGTCTGTAGGGTGACGCTGAACTGTGAATGTCTGGCAGAAGGAACATGAATCCTTGTGCACACTTTGGAGTTTCTAGATAGAATAATCCTAAATTCTATGCTATTTCTGGATTTGCAGGTTTGTGAACCAGCAAATTTCCTAGTTGTTTACAGCTGTTTGAATCATTACTATTCCTTGCCTCGGAAAGCAGCTTAATTGGTAATAGCCACTAACTAGTTTGGGATTTGGGCAGGTTGCTTCACCATGTTAGCCTCAGTATCTATACCCATAAAAGGAAAAAAGAAAAGGAATAGGGAGTTTGGGGAAAGATGGCAAAAATCTACCTGTTGAGTTGTGGTGCTTGAGGCCATCGAAGTTGACCTCTCTCATGTTGGATTTCCTCTGAAAGCCATGGATTCTTCCAAAAAGGTTAAGAGGTTTCTAGCTGGACAAGATTCAGTGGCATGACTACATGAACGTGAGATCATGACCTTTGCCGAAGCTAGATGCTTAACCGACTGAGCCACCCAGGCACCCCATGCTGTTCTTGATTCCTAAATGGCCTTGGACCTGACTCCTTCTATGGCTGTTAGAAGTCATTAGATGTTAGACGTTGCTGGAGTATCATGGTCTTTGCCCCAGTGACCTTTCATGCAAAGCATCTTCTGAGCCTCAAATAGGAGAGAGGGTTAGGAGTCCACGGAGCTTCCAGACCTGCTTGTGTGACTAGTTTCTGTCTAGTCACGATAAATGTGTGGCTGCATGTGGTCTGAGACCTACTTTCACCAAAACCTGGGTGTCAACTACCAGCTGCTGCATTTATCCTTGTATTCATTCAACGAGTAATTACTGAACACCTACTGTGTGCTAGACACTTTTCTAGGCCTTGGGATCAGTTTGTTAGAGCTGCCATAACAAAATACCACAGACTGAGGCAGGGGCAGGGGGACTTAAACAACAGAAATTTATTTTCTCCCAGTTGTGGAGACCAAAAGACTGAGACCAAGATACCGATTGGCAGGACCAATTTCGTTTGAGGCCCCTCTCCCTGACTTGTAGGTGGCCATCTTCCCTTTCTGTCCTCACATGGCCTTTCTGCAATGTGGGCACATATCTGTGTCCAAATTTCCTGTTCTTAAAAGAACATCAGTTATCCTAGATTAGGGCCTACTCTAATGAACTCATTTTGATTTAATGTCTTCTTTAAGACCTTATCTCCAAATTCATTTACACATTCTGAGATACTGGAATTTAAGGCTTCAACACATGGATTTGGAGGGAACACAAGTCAGGGCACAACAGATGGGATATAGCTGGGCACAAAAAAGACAGATCCTGAGAGGCAGCTTCTTTTGAGTGTGAGCAGTTTGCCCATGATGCTCTCTTGATTTGTTTCCTGAGCCATCTCTCAGTAAAGTGATAGACTGAAGGGTAGCAAACAGAGCAGCAAAGGAGCTCTCCTAGATGGGGTCTGAATCCCTCCTGTTCTTTACAGGAAGCTCTGATCCCTTACAAATATATGCCATTACTCACTGACAGTACATCCTATTACTGTTTTTGCTGATTCTATGCAAAGTGATAAATTTAGCCTAACTCTTTCTGAGTTGTAGGTAAAACGCATTTAGAATTACAGATGAAGAAATAGCAAGCTGTCTGCAAAAATGTATTCAGTGGCAGGATGACTATAATCCATGGAGATAATGTTCACCTGTAGGTATAATACAATTACAGATCGCCTTCATTAAGCATTTGTTCTATTACAGGCTTTGTGCTAAATTTGTTATATATGCTGCACCTTGTTAATCCACAAACAATGCCTTGATATCATCATTCCCATTTTTTAGATGGGAAAAATTGACACTGAGAGAAGTAAAGTGACTTAGCTCAGATTTGAGCTAGACCAGGTAGACCAGGATTCCGAGCCTGTGCTATTAACTGTAATGCCCCCGATTTCGAATCCGAGAGACCACCAAGGAGCCGATACCGATGCAAATGCACGAGGGTTTATTTGCAAGCTCGAGCTTGGGCCCAAGTATACCCCACACAGCGGAGCAGGGACTTGGACCCTGAGGTTAAGAGGCGTAGCAGTTTTATAGGGGCCAGTGGCCAATGAGATTGTAACACACACAGAAAGTTGCATAGTCATGTCGGTCCACACGCAGGTGGCCAATTGAATTACAATTTACCCTATAGTAACTGTTTGAACTAGCCTATCACTCTGGTCAGAATTGGCGCGCAAGTTTGGCGGGCAAAAGGCGGGGTTTACATTCTTTGGTGGTTAGGGGTTCCGCATTCCTATATGAGCCTGTATGAGCCGGTTTCCAGTAAGGGTGTGCTCAGCGGCTTGACTAGGGTGGGGGAGTGTCTTAAGCAATAAGTAGGTCATGTGGGGGTTATACATGACATGGTGGGTGTAGCACAAAATGGAGTTAGTCATGCTCTGCTTGTCCAGGGGTAGGGGATTTTTGTTAAATTCCTTGGGTCCCACATTAACCACCAAAGAATACTGCTAAGGAAAAGTGGCATTGATTTTTGTTTAGGGAGGCATGGAGGAGGAAGTGATAGCTGGTGGTGCTTTGCTGAACTTTAAATTATATAACTAGAGCTGGAAGGGACTGATGAGATCATCCAGTCTTCGCTCAAAGACACACCTTGGGTGAATTAAAAAGAAGTATAATTCTGGTTTTCTAATTCCACATCTAGTATTCTTTACTGTATCCCCTTGAGGTCCCTCTGATTCCTCATTTACCGCATAATAATAACACAAAACCATATTGTTATTTTTAGAGTGCCTTTTTGTTTTCATAATGTTTTCACCTACTTAAATTTAAAACAAAACAAAACAAAACAATGGGCTTTAATTGGCTAAACAGGAAATGCCCTGGGCTCTTCCAGGCAAAGAGAAATTTAACCAAGCTTAACGGGAAATGTCTGAGCAGTTGTGTTTCTCAACAATTCTGCGTTGTTTTTATCCTGGGTCCCAGTCATGAAGATTGACTAGAAGGAGCAGACTGTAAGTCTTTTGGTCCTCAGGTGAGGCAGAGAACAAAACTTCAGAATCAGGACACACAGGACTCAGTGTAAAGAGTAGAACTGTAGCTTAGAGGAAACACAAAGAGAAGGCATTTCCAGGGTAAAGCAAGAAATTAATAAATCATTAAGATTCCTTGGGAGCAAGCAACAGAATCCTATGCTGGCTAAACTAGAGGGAAAGAAACAAAAAGAAACGCATTGTCCTGCTCGAAGGAACCTTATCAGGTGAAAAGAAAGGCTGAAGAAATCAGGCTTAGAACAGAGGAAGCAGGCAACTCCAGATTATCTCAAAAATTAGAATGAATGAACAGAAATTGTATCTTCTGCCACAGTTCTATTTCATCCCAGAATTAAAATCCCAGAAGAGAAAATACAATTGGCCAAGCTTAGGTTATGTGCCTGCTGTTGACTCGATGGTGTGGTTAACAAAATACCTATAGAGGTGGCCTCCAAGGACAACTTCAGTAGCCATGGGAGAAGAGCAGGCACTGGGCTTTACCATCCTTCCCACTGAGAATACAAAATGATCTCAGGACCCTTTTAAAATTACTGGGGACCCCAAAGAGCTTTGACTTGTGTAGGTATCATATTAGAAATTAGAACTGATAAATTTTAAAATATTTATTTGCTAATTTATTTAAAAGTAACAATAAACCAGTTTCTTTTTATTTATTTATTTATTTTTAAATGTTTATTTACTTTGAGAGAGAGAGAGAGTGAGAGCGCAGGAAGGACAGTGACAGAGAATCCCAGGCTGGCTCTGCTCTGACAACAACACAGAGCCCGACCTGGGGCTTGATCTGGCAAACTGTGAGATCATGACCTGAGTAGAAATCAAGAATCAGATGCTTAACTGACTGAGCCACCCGGGAGACCCTATAAATGTTATACTTTAAAAATAAAAATAGCTGTATTTAATAAAGCCAGAAACATTAGTAGGAAGAGTTTTGTATTATATTTTTGCAAATGTCTTAATGTCTGGTTAAATAGAAGACAGCTAAGGGTGCCTGGGTGGCTCTGTCGGTTAAGCAACTTACTCTTGGTTTCAGCTCAGGTCATGATCTCATGGTTTGTGAGTTTGAGCCTCTCCGCACTGACAGCATGGAGCCTGCTTTGGATTCTCTTTCTCCCTCTCTCCTTCTGCCCCTCCCTGGCTCACTTGCTCTCTCTCTCTCTCAAAATAAATAAATAAACTTAAAAAAAAAAAAGAGATAGCTAGATTCTCATATTGCACTCACTCTGTTGTGATATTTTATTCTGTTTAAAGTATTTAGAGAAAAGCTGTCCTCACAAAGATGTTTAGGAGAAAGAGGGAGGAGTATTTTAATAGCCTTTCACATCTTTGACAAAGCAGGAAAGAACATCCAATGGAAAAAAGACAGTCTCTTTAACAAATGGTGCTGGGAGAACTGGACAGCAACATGCAGAAGGTTGAAACTAGACCACTTTCTCACACCATTCACAAAAATAAACTCAAAATGGATAAAGGACCTGAATGTGAGACAGGAAACCATCAAAACCTTAGAGGAGAAAGCAGGAAAAGACCTCTCTGACCTCAGCCGTAGCAATCTCTTACTCGGCACATCCCCAAAGGCAAGGGAATTAAAAGCAAAAGTGAATTACTGGGACCTTATGAAGATAAAAAGCTTCTGCACAGCAAAGGAAACAACCAACAAAACTAAAAGGCAACCAACGGAATGGGAAAAGATATTTGCAAATGACACATCGGACAAAGGGCTAGTATCCAAAATCTATAAAGAGCTCATCAAACTCCACACCCGAAAAACAAATAACCCAGTGAAGAAATGGGCAGAAAACATGAATAGACACTTCTGTAAAGAAGACATCCGGATGGCCAACAGGCACATGAAAAGATGTTCAACGTCGCTCCTTATCAGGGAAATACAAATCAAAACCACACTCAGATACCACCTCACGCCAGTCAGAGTGGCCAAAATGAAGAAATCAGGAGACTATAGATGCTGGAGAGGATGTGGAGAAACAGGAACCCTCTTGCACTGTTGGTGGGAATGCAAATTGGTGCAGCCGCTCTGGAAAGCAGTGTGGAGGTTCCTCAGAAAATTAAAAATAGACCTACCCTATGACCCAGCAATAGCACTGCTAGGAATTTATCCAAGGGATACAGGAGTACTGATGCATAGGGGCACCTGTACCCCAATGTTTATAGCGGCACTCTCAACAATAGCCAAATTATGGAAAGAGCCTAAATGTCCATCAACTGATGAATGGATAAAGAAATTGTGGTTTATATACACAATGGAATACTACGTGGCAATGAGAAAAAATGAAATATGGCCTTTTGTAGCAACATGGATGGAACTGGAGAGTGTGATGCTAAGTGAAATAAGCCATACAGAGAAAGACAGATACCATATGGTTTCACTCTTATGTGGATCCTGAGAAACATAACAGAAACCCATGGGGGAGGGGAAGGAAAAAAAAAAAAAAAAAAAGAGGTTAGAGTGGGAGAGAGCCAAAGCATTAGAGACTGTTAAAAACTGAGAACAAACTGAGGGTTGATGGGGGGTGGGAGGGAGGGCAGGGTGGGTGATGGGTATTGAGGAGGGCACCTTTTGGGATGAGCACTGGGTGTTGTATGGAAACCAATTTGACAGTAAATTTCATATATTAAAAAATAAAAATAAAAAAAAAAAATAAAAAAATAATAGCCTTTCACATAATTGTGGAGATTCTTCTTTCATATTATACCAAAACTCAACAAATAGTAACTTCTTAAAAATCTGAAACTTTATTAATAAACATTTCTTCCTCAGACACTTTAAAATCCATTACTATCTTTTGCAGTTTGAATGTGTCTTTTACCCACACGAGATTTTGTATCATCCTGCATTGGTCATTTGGAAAATATTGGCTCACTGAGTTATGCAGATCTTCCAAATATTGACATACTTTATTTACAATGTGCAAAATCATAGTGATTAATATCACCACTGATCTCATGAGTAAAGTATTTAAGTATCGGGACACTGTCAGACTCATGGTGGCAGATTCTAAGTTTTGTAATATTTTCTAAGTTTTACATGAAGTCTTAAGTGTTATTAGTAGCAAAAGTACTGTTAGTGGCTTTCCTTGAAGTGACTGGCCCACTTTGTTCATTTTTGAGAAAGTGTCTGCCCAATCAGTACTCAGGTCTGAAAAACCATAGTTCATCTGTGGGTCATCCTTTTGAGTCGAAATGGAATTCCATGGGAGGAAAAAAAACCCCAGTTAATCCAGCTTGCACTCAAACAATTGTACAAATGCTTTTCCTTGAGACAATGATGATAATTTTGCAGAAAATGGAAATGCTTTATGGTGTACTTCCCATTTCGTCATAAAGAATGTTAAAATGGCATGTACCCATGGGTCGAGACTTAAGAAGTTAATCACTCCTATTGCACCATCAATGACTATTTATTTATATATTTATTTTTAATGTTTATTTATTTTTGAGAGAGCCAGAGGTACAGTGCGAGTGGGGGAGGGGCAGAGAGAGAGAGGGAGACACAGAATCTGAAGCAGACTCCAGCTCGGAGCCGTCAGCATAGAGCCCGATGTGGGGCTCAAACCCACGAACCTTGAGATCATGACCTGAGCTGAAGTTGGAGGCTTAATTGACTGAGCACCCAGGTGCCCCCATCAATGACATTTTAAAGTAAAACTGGCCTTTAAAAAGTTGTTAGCATGTGGCGGTGAAGAAAGCAGTCCGATGGCCGCAAGAGCTGTTGGGGACACAGCCTGAAGGTGTGCCAAAGTGCTAGTGATTTGACTCACTGTTACTTTTTCATCACTTCTTACTTGGAAATAATTGTCAATTTAAACGTTTTCAAAAACGAAAGCAACACAAAGAACGTCCATATATTCTCCATATGTTTACTTTGATTCACTATTTTTAACATTTTATTCCCTTTGCTTTATTATTTGCCTTTTCCCCACCCCCACTCATTTTTCATCTTTATTTTATTTATTTATTTTTTTGCTGAATCATTTGAGGGTGAGGTACACACACTGTCATCATTTACCCCTAAATATATCAGTTGGTATTTCCTAAGAAGAGAGGTATTCTCTTCCATAACCACAGTACAGCTATCAACTATATAAAGTTACATTAACAACACATTTCTATTGCCCTTCTTCCAGTTTTGTCGGTTGACCTAATGAGGTTATATGTACAAGATCCAGTGTGGAGTTGAGTGTTCCATTTAGTTCTCTTCCTTAGCCTCCTTTAATCTGGAATATATTTCCACAGCATTATTTTTTCCTCTTTTAAGATGCTGATATTTTTGAGAGTAAAAGCCACATTCCTCCCTGCCCCCATGGGGAAAACAAACAAATGAACAAACAAACAAACAAGAACATTTCCTCATTTTGAGTTTGTATGATGTTTCATTGTGATCAGATTCAGATTATGCATTTTAGGGCAGAATCCTGCAGAGGTATCTTTCTCAGGAACCACTTCTGGAAGCCCGCCATCACCATATGTCTCTCACTGATGATGTTGATAATGGTCATTGTGATCACCAGTCAAGGGATGGTCCAAGCTCTCCACTGTATAATGACGATGCTCTATTTTTCTCCTTTACCACAGAAAGTAGTCTGGTGCTCAGAATGAGGAATGGTGCTCAGGGAGAGACATGCCAGGAGCCTCACCCATAGCTAAACTTTATTTAGTTGATGCTCTCCTGGGCTTCAAACGAGTGCTGTAATTGTTTCAGATTTGGTGGTCTTGGGAGAAGGGAAGATGTACTTTGTATGCGAGAAAGGGGTGGCATGCGGTCAAAGGGCAGACTCTGGCAGAATATAGTTTCCAAAATGGTCATGTGACCTTTTATACAATGTGACAGTGTCACTTCTTTCACTGAGAAGTGAACTTTCTGTTCCCTCCCCCTTGAATCTGGAAAAGCCTGTGGCTATGGCAGAAGTCATGCTACCAGATGTTCAAAGCTACACCATAAAAGTCAGTGCAGCTTCCACCAGGGGCTCTTGGACCCTAGCCCCATGCTGTGAGGAACCTCCAGCCACAGGGAGGGGCCACACACCGATGTTTTGGAAGGCAGCCTCAGGTGAGGTCTCAAATGACCTGACCTGTGAGCAAGGAAGCCATGATGATATGTACCTTCAGTGTGGGTGCTGTCTGACTGAAGCCACATGAGAGACCCTGAGAAAGGACCACCCTACTGAGTGGAGTTAGCCCTCAGAGATTATAATACACTGATGATGTTGTTTAAGCTGCTACATTTTGGGATGCGTGCTCATAGACTCTTAAACAGTAGCGCCTGTACATAGATGGGCAAGGCTAGAAGCTATATGCCAAACATGGGCCATGAAAGAGGTCACAGGTGACAGTGGACACTTGTACCTGCTCTGCGAAAGCCGCGAAAAGAAGCCTGATGAAAGAAAGACTTCAGAGACTTGTTGAATGTGGCTGTCCTAGAACCAAACCAGAAAGTGAGGAGGGGGTGTTTTCTGATGTCGATGTCACACCCTGAGTGCCACATGACGCAGCTATAGATGATCCCCCACTCTTCCCTTCCTTTCCTTTTCCTCTCCCCTCCTTTCCTGTACCTCCTTCTCTTATCCTGACTCTTCTTCCGTTTCTCATAGCAATTTGATGCAAAATGAAAGAACATGAGTTTGAAGTTAAGCAGGCCTGGATTTGAACCCTCTCATTCGTCACTCAACTTTGGGGAGATTGTCCCCCTTCTCCCAGCCTCACTTTCTCCGTCCGTAAACTGGAAGTTCTGCTACAGAGTTGCTGAGATGACCCACTTTTGTTAAAAGCACTCAGTGCCTTGCAAAGCGCACAAAAGGTCCACAGCCCAGGGTCCACATTCATTTGCTTCCCCGTCCCTGACCCAAAGCCAGTTTTCTCCTTTGCTTACTCCAAAGCTCCTTGGCCTTTGTCTGTAGGTTATCCCATTTCACAGATGCTGTTTTGTTGTCACTCCTGGTTTGCTCTGCCAATGCCTCCAGCAGACGTACAAATTCCAGATGCTGAGAGAAAAGCCCTTGATTCAGGCTGAATGCAGGGATGATACGCGCTCCAATGCAGATGGCACATTAGATACCTGTGGGAAGCTTGTGTACTGGATCAGAAACAGACAAAAACAAAATTTCTTGGCAAAAATGGGTTCCTCTTATAGGGCAGGTGGGAAGAAGCAGAGGCCAATGGAGGCTGACTGATGAAGCAAGCTTGCCCTCTGAAGCCAGGATCTCCCGACCACGGCCCCTGTGAAGTGTAGAAGAGGGAGTGATTTATCTGACATGAGAGGGAGAGCTGGGGCTCAGGGAGATGATATCTTGGAGAATAGACCCAAAATCCACAGGGTGTTTGATTACCCACCTTGGTGTCAGATGGTTATGCAGGTTAAATGGGCCCTATCCAGCAGCAAGTGCACAAAGTCAGTGGGAATTTTGAGGGCAGATCAAATGCACCACTAGGAAGACTGTGGACAGACTTTTCTCCCTGTCTTCTCAAAAATTACAGATTCTATACTTCCTTTGGCCAACCGCTACTCATGAAAAATAGCTCTTAGATGTCACCATTTACATTTTGGCTCTAAAGTGAGGTCACTTCCCCTTTTGGGAGCTTCCTAATATTCTGAAAGACAGGTAATAGTTTAAATTCATGTTATAGTTCAGTGGAAACTAATTCAAGATTGTTTACAACATTCATTTGACAGATGTTTATTAATCACCTACTGTGTGCCAGTTATTGTGTTAATCACCATGCTTTCAGTAACGAGTAAACAGGTGAGCAAACACCACCCCCCCTGCCAGATGCACACACAACTACAGAGAACAGAGAGACAGAACACACACATATATGGCAGAGAAAGTCCTGGCATTCACAGCTGGTCCTCCATTTAATACATTGTTGGGGAATAAGGGGAGTATGTTTGGAGGTAGTTATTTTTGCTATAAATTAGTCAGCTCTTATAATGTCATATTTGGCTCATGAAACTGTAGGAGAATTAGAAAAAAAGATTATTTAAAAATGACTCCCATAGGGACAGAAATAAATGACAGTGAGGTGTTTAAATTAGAATTTAGAAACCTAAAGATGACTTAAAACTAACTGGAGTATGTGAACTGGTCATGCTCTGTCTTCATAGAGAACTTTGCAAAAGGAAATGAACTTAAGCACCGTGGAAAAGATTGTGTTGTTACCTAAGGAAGAAACATTTCTTAACACTCAAGGTGAGAAACCTAGGCTCTGGGATCTAGGAAGAATCTGGAGAGGAGAAAAACTCCTTTTCTTGTTGGTCAGTTCTCTCCTTCCAAGTTCTTGGTCAGAAACTGTTATGGTGATCTTTTCATTCTTTTCTGCAAGATTTAGGCAGATGCATGAGATTCCTGGGGGCTTGTGGTCCCCAAGTTCCTACTCTGCCCCTCTGGGCCTGTCCACGGCACTGACCCCATCAGACTTCCCTAGTGAGAGCTAGCCTCCCGGGTCTCAATGCCATGCTCTGTCTTGCAGCCACCCCAACCATGTTCTTCTGCACAGGGGTTTAGGATCTTGTACTCCAAATGTCATTCTGGGCTCAGCAAGATCATCGCCCCCCAAGATCTACTGACTCAGTCTATAATTTAATACAGTCCCCAGTGATCTCTATGCATATTAAATTTTGAGAAGTTTTGCTCTAGAATACTGGCCACCAAGCCAGCCAGACTTGACTCCAAAGCTTGGCTCTGGTACTGTCTGACTCTGAGACCTTGGCTAATTCACCAACTCTGAGACTCAGTTTCTTCCTCGATAAAATGAGTACAACAGTTCTTACTTATTAGGCTCTCAGAAAGGCCCTTTCTGGTTACCTTATTTTACATGGATCCTTCCTTTTATATTTACCTCAGTACTTTATTACTTTTTTTTCCTTGAGAAAAATTGTTACAACTTGAAATCACCTGTGTCTGTAGTGTTCTGAATGTCATTTCCATGAAGGCAGGAACCATTTCATCCTGTTTCTCCGGATATCCTTGGGATCTCACACAGTGCGTGGACCTAAAGGATGGCTCAATACTTATTCAAATAACAGAATGGTACAAGGATTAAATTAGACGATGCAAGAGAAACCTCAGCTCAACTTTGACTTGTAGAAAATGCTCATTAATGGTAGCGAATGATGAAACTGCATAATTTGTGAGGCCCAGTGCCAAATAAAAATGCAGGACCCCTTGTGAAAAAGTTATTAAGGATTTCAAGGTGGTGACAGCAGAGAAGTAAACCAAGCATGAGTCCCTCTCAGAGCCAGAGGCTTTGCAGTCATACAGGCTGCATACCCAGCAAGCCAGCCTTGGGGACTGACAGTCTTCCTATTATGGTGGTGACTGTGGGAGACGTTGCCACCACCCAAGGATGGGGTGTCTCACCTTTTCCCCTGAGGTGGGACGTCCTGGGCAAGAGCCCCACAGTCTCACATTGCCTTCCTGAGCTCAGCTTTTCCCTTCCTCACCTCCTCAGACCATGAGGCCAGGAGATAACTTGAAACTTGAGAAAGTACAAAATGGACCCTTTTGGGGTGGCCAGTCCTTCAGTATTCCTCACAGCAAAATGCTGATTTATACCTGATGGGTAATTGTGGCAGTCATTGAATCAGCAAAAGTTCTGAAAATGTGTGCTAAACAGAATTTTAAATGAGCTTCCATAATGCACGTACACATAATGTATGGCTTTTAATTTACTTGATAATGTAAAAATACAGTCTGAGATGAGGAAGGAGGCAGACGGAGTCACTCAATTCTAATGTAACAACTTTTCTTTATGAGAGCCTGAAAATAAGGGCAGGGCTCAGAATATAAAACAGTCATGAGGAATTGAAGCTAAAAACAGGACAGATGAGTTCACTAGAAAACAGCCCGCCTGGCCTGGTTCCAGGATCTGCTGAATTGTGGGAATGTGGTTACTAAAAGCAAAAGCAAGATATTTCCAGGGGTCCTAGCCTTTCCGGATTGAGAATGACATCCTTAGTGGGTTAAGTTTGTCCTTTCAGAGGCTGGGCTCCGTTAGCTGTTAAGTGGGGAAAATCACCCACCTGTCTCACAGACTACATTGTAAGGGGATCAAAGAATGCTGCTCCTCTTGTGAAAGTGCTTTGTTTGACATTATGGCGTACACAAATAAGGTGTTGTACTCCGTAGACAAGGGCACTATCCTGGAAGTCAAAAACCTAGTTTGTGACATAAATTTGCTTATTTATGAACTGCCCATCATCGGTGTTTGGGAGCTGCACAGATAGAACTGGGTGAAAATCCCAAGCCTGTCACTATCTGGCTGTGTAAGCTTGGGCAGGTTCTTTATGCTCTCTGAACCTCAGTGTTCTCATCTGTAAAATGGGTTGAATTCCATCCTGGGGAGTATTAGCACACCTGACCCATGGCAAGTCCTTAGAAAATCTTTCTTGGCTTCACATTTCTGTTGATTAGGATAATAATAATAATTATATATATATATATATATATATATATATATATATATATATGAATATATATATTTATTTTGAGAGAGAAAGAGAGCACAAACACAAGTGGGGGAGGGGCAGCAAGAATGGGAGAGAGAACCCCAAGCATGCTTTGCACTGTCAATGCAGAGCACAATGTGGGGCTTGATCTCACCAACCATGAGATTGTGACCTGAGCCAAAATCAAGAGTTGGACAATTAACAAACTGAGCCACCTAGGCGTACTGGGATAATAATGTTTAGAAAACTTCAAAGCACTCTCCTGCTATAGGATATCCCTGTGTGCTGAATTCAAGCTGGGGAAGCTGAATTGCCCCTACAGCTCCTCTTCAACCTTCCACCGGCCCCAAATTTCCAGTAGTTTTCTAGTTGTGGTGCTAGAGTCTTTTGTTCAGTTATTTGTTATCTACCCTTCCCGAGTTGTTAATTTGTAGCTATGATAGTAGCTCTCTTATAGGGGTTTGTGCTTCATTGAAAGATTTTGAAACTAAAAGAGCTAGCTGTCCAGAAGCAAAAAGGCAACAGGTAGGGGGAGATAATATTCAGAGACACCTTGCCCTACTGGGTGTACCTTCAAAAGGTACAGCTCATGTACCACACAAGTCTAGGATCTTAAATACACATTTGACTGGAAATACAAGTATCCCTGACATTGCTGCTTGGCCTTAATGATTGTTTGGTATTGATAATGACCCCACTTCAGCCATCTCTTATTTTATTGGGCATAATTCTCAGCATTACATGTGTTTAGTTAACACAAAATGATGGTGGCTTCACAGTTCATTATTTCCCCAGTAGCTGTGTATGTGACTCCCCAGCTCTTTTAGCAACGGACACTACCCAACTCTAGACAGCTTCAAAGACCTTGGACCTAGGTTGGACTAATCAACATTAGCTTCCCCTGTCAGAGTGAATGGGTCAAGAGGTGGCCATGTGACTCAAACAAGCCAATTCTGTCCTTTGTCTGGATTTTCCCAACAAACTGGTGAACACAGGGGAAAATGTGAGGTCAGATTGGTCTCCAGCCCAGTTCCCTTGTTGTTACACAGCTATAGAAATGAGACAGATGGATAAGTTGTACAGAGCATCCTGATGACGCTCTAGCCGGGTCCACGCCTTCCCTTCCCCAGATTTGAGGATGTGAACCAGTATGCCCCCTCTCACCCTTAAATCCTAGAACAGTTGAGTTTGTTCTTGTCACTTATAAACAGAAGTCCTCATTGTATAATCTGATACAAACATCCATATGGATAACCAACAAGAAGTGGTTTCTCTTGGGGCGCCTGGGTGGCGCAGTCGGTTAAGCGTCCGACTTCAGCCAGGTCACGATCTCGCGGTCTGTGAGTTCGAGCGTCGCGTCGGGCTCTGGGCTGATGGCTCGGAGCCTGGAGCCTGTTTCCGATTCTGTGTCTCCCTCTCTCTCTGCCCCTCCCCTGTTCATGCTCTGTCTCTCTCTGTCCCAAAAATAAATAAAAAACATTGAAAAAAAAAATTAAAAAAAAAAAAAAAAGAAGTGGTTTCTCTTGGAGTTGTGGTAGCAGACATGATATTACAGAAACAATAGAGTGAGGGACTGTCACTAAACAGAGGCTGGTGGGTACAAATTACTCTTGCAAGAATGTTGGTGGAGAATGGAAAGAAAGAGATTAGGCTATAGTAGGTGTGATATTGTGATATGATAAGAAATATATGTTTGGTCTTCCTCCCTGGTTCCTGGCACAGGACTTCTGAAACCCTTGGAATTTCCTGAGAAATATGGATGAGAGGAGTATCTTATTATTCATAGTAAGCCCTTTTCAACCATACCTGAGTTTTTGCTAATGAAGTGACTCTCAGTAGGCCCCTAGATAGCTTCTGGTTGGGATCTGGTTGCCAGAGAAACCAACCATGTGATTAGAGGGTTGGAACTTTCAGCCCCACCCTCTAACCTCTGAGGAGAGAGGCTGGAGATTGACTTTATCACCAATGGCCAGTGATTCAATCAACCATACCTACATAATGGCATCTCTATACAAACACCAAATGAAGGGGCTCTGAGAGCTTCTGGGTTGGTGAACTCATCCACGTGCCAGGAGAGTGGCAAACCCCAAACCCTATGGGAGCTCATGCTCTTGAGACCCTTCTGAACTTTACCCTACGTACCTCTTCAACTGGCTGATCACTTGTGTCATTTATATCATCTTTTATAATAAAACTAGTAGTCTAAATAAAGTGTTTCCCCGAGTTCTGTGAGCTGTTTAGCAATATACTGAGCCTGAGGAGGGGGTCATAAACACCCCCGATTTATAACAGCTCAGACAGAAGTACAGGAGGCCTGAACTGGCATCTGGAGTATGAGTAGTCTTGTGGGTCTGTGCCTCTAACTTGTGTGGTCTGACTCCAACTCCAAGTAGTTAGTGTCAGAATTGAACTGAATTGTTGGACACCCAGTTGGTATCTGGAGAGTTGAAGAATTGGTTGCTGTTGTGAAAAAAATCTACACATTTGATGTCAGAAATTTTCTGGTGTTGTAAAAACAGTAAATATTACTAGTAGGGTAGCAAGCTCAAGGGAAGGTATGCTTTTCAGGCTGGAGGAGAACTTTAACTGCCTGACTTATCTCACTTCTCTTTAAGACAGGGAGGAGCATTATTTCAGGAGAAATGGAGAATACTGTGTCAGTAAAGGCAGTAACATTGGTCAATAGGGAGACAATTCTCCTTTGAGAGCAAGGGAAGAGAAGGTGAAAACAGAGAAATCTGAAAGATGAAAAGAAGTCAAGAAAGCTCATGCTGGGGTAGCCACAATTTTTTCAGTGCCAGAGAATATTTGTGGGATTAAATTGCTATTTGTACAGAACTGGGGTCTCTCTGGGGCTGGTGCTATGCTCCCTCCCAGAGCCAAGGAAAGAAAGGAAAGAATGGTAGCAGGAACAGATCTAGGAATGGCGAGGTCTTTGGGATTGATGTCCATCTTGTAATTGATAATTTGGCATCGACTGTCATATCTCAGACTCCCTCCCATGGCAAGGGCATCTGTTGAGGCTATGGAGATGTGCTGTGCACGTAGCTATGGAGAGAAGACAGGTTCTGCTAAGTCAGTGAACCTGACAGAGCAGAGAGAATCAGTGGGCTGTTTGCCCTTGTAATCTTTCTTTCATCTCCCGGTCAACTGCTATATTTCCCATGGGGACATTTTCTGATATCCTGGTCCCCCTGGTATTGTGGAGAGTGACTGTCCTGCATTGCCATGGCTGTTTATTATTCTCTGGTCCCTGAGACAACAGACTCATATGAAGACTTTCAGTAGCCTCCACTGTCTTGGCAGCTCTTATCTGGCTTAAGAATATTCTAGACCATATCCATTGTTTGCCAACTTAACTTTTTGTCTTATTTTGACCTTCAAATATCTAGCGGAGACAATATAAATGTAGAGTTTAACCTACACTGTATAAACTCTGTATAAACTCTGAGGTGTCTGATTGTAAAATTAGGTGGACCTGGTTTTGAACCTCATTGCTGCTTCTAATCACCTCATGTGACCAAAGTTATTTAACCACTTTAATATTCCATTATTCATTGGTGAAAAAAGATACTAAAAGTCCCTACTTACTGTGTTATGTAGATTAAATGTGATAACATATGTAAAGTTCTTAGAATATAGCCTCTTAGAATATAGCCTTAGAATATAGCAGGTATTTACATAGCTAAATTTAATTAGATAGCTAGTGAGGGAATCCAGGGTTCCTTATTTCTTCTTCTTTTTTTTAAGTTTATTTATTTATTTATTTTGAGAGAAAGAGGCAGAGAAAGAGGGAGAGGTAGAATACCAAACAGGTTCTGTGCTGTCAGCACAGAGCGTGGATTTGAACCCACAAACCATGAGATCGTGACCTGAGTGGAAACCAAGAGCTGGCTGCTTAACCAACTAAGCCACCCAGGCATCCCCCATATTACTTCTTATATAATGAGTTTTTGAGGATTTTTTTTTGTTTGGTTGTTTTTGTTTTTGTTTTTGTTTTGTAAGTTTATTTACTTATTTTGAGAGAGACAGAGAAACACACGCATGCACGTGCAGGGCAGGGGCAGAGAGACAGGGAGAGAGAGAATCCCAAGTAGGCTCCGAGCTGCCAGCTCAGAGCCCAGTGCAGGGCCGGAACCCACAAAGTGTAAGTTCATGACTTGAGGCAAAATCAAGAGTCAGATGCCCAATTGACTAGCCACCTAGGAGCCCCAGAGATTTCTTTATAGAATTAATAGGGAGGTCACTTTAAAGCATCCATTATTAGCTTTATTTTTAATTCAGGACTTGTTTAAAGGTAAACCACTAAATATCTCTGGTGTCAGTAAGTGTTATCACCTGCAAAATCTAATCCATTGGTATGACCACCTGGGGCATGGTCATGAGGATTTTCTCGGCAAAATTGAAAGGAATGGTGTGATTGATTAGTGATGTCTACCATGGAAATGGTTAAGGGTACTGACTTCCCCTGTTCCCTGTATGTAATGACTCTGTATAAACTCTGAGGTCATAGATCACAGGTACAAGTCATAGACCAAGGAGTGTTACATAATTTCCAGAATTGCCAATGCTCAAGGAGAAGGTACTGGCTAATTTGAAGAAGCTAGAGAAGCAGCTGTCATTAAACCCAAGGTCATGGAACAGTGGATAGCAATAATGAGAAAGATACATTGCATTCTGCAGTCTTGTACTTGGAGAATGACAGAGCAGTGTGCATGTGTAAATCTGGAGCCTCTAGAATTGACAGGTTTAAGACTATGTCTGCATGATCTCAGGGAAACTGTTTGCAAAGCTTTAAAAAGTGTGCCAATCAACTGGTTGCTGATGTCGGGACTTGTGTCTTCTCATCTGTTCCTCTGCATAGCTAGATCTACTTGAATCTCACCTGTAGCTCAGCTGGTACCACCCTATCCCTGAGCCTAACCCTTCCTGCTGTCAATAGGGATTTTAAGAACTCTAGTAGGCTTCCAGATCAGCTGGCACCACCCACCCTGGTATCTAAGCCAGTTCTGCTCTGAGTCTGGCCATGTTGCCTTGAGCCCTCAAGAGTTGGGATCTCCTTTTCTGATGGCCCTCAATGCAGCCTATTGTCCTCCTGTCTGTCCAGATCTCTGAAGAGATTTTTCTTCTGGATCCTTCATACTCAGGATGTCCTGCTACCTCTTCCTTTCACTGGCCAAAGCCTTTCTTAGATTACAGCCTATATCTTATTAATGAGACTTTTCATTTCCACAGTGTCAGGATGGGCAATGGAGATAATGTGCACTTTGAAATAAGCTAGACCTAGGTTCCACTTGCAGCTTGACTTTTTCCTAACTATGTGGCTTTGGGCATATTGCTCATTTTTCTCATCTATAAAATGGAGATGGTAATTAATATGGCAGAGTGTTATATCTTGGAGGAAAATAGACAAATATATTGGAGGACCTAACACATAGGAGCTGCTAACACATGAACAATAACAACAACCTAACACTAACAATAGCTGTTATTTATTGAGAAATTAGCATGTATGAGGCATTGAACCAAGTGCTTTCTTTAGCCTTTTGCCCATAATGAAATTAATACTACAATTCACATTTCATAGACAAGGAATCTGAGGATTAGCCAGGTCAGTGACTTACCCAGTATTACCCAGCAAATAAAGGGCAGAGCCTGGATTTGAGCCAAGATCTGTCTGTCCAACTCTAGAGCCTGACCTCCTTCTATCCCACTTTATGGTCAACAAATAGTATAAGCATCTCCCACCCATTTGGATGAATTTTCCCCTGTTCTCTGAAGCTAGGTTTGTCCCAAGCATTTACTAGACTCTTCTAGACATAAATTATTGCAACCTTCCTCTTCCCACTCCTCCCGTTCCCATGGAACGTTTTATGACTGGCCATGTCACAAGTTATGACATCCTCAAGTCTATTATACCAAACAAATTTGAGTTTTAAAATATTGAATCGGTTTTAGATACAGCCATGGGAGTAATTTAAAAATCTGGGCTCCCAACCAACAAAGTAATTTCCCTTTATTAATGGGAAAATAAACATCTCCTGTAAAGAATGTTTTCTTCCTTCTATGGCCCTTGTCCTCAGAAATACAGGGCTAGGTAAGCATCAGTCATGCCTGAGGATATCATGTGAGACTAGGTGAGCAGGTTGTGGATCCACAGCAAACCTTGTGTATGTGTCTACTTGATCCTGCTTCCTGCTCCCTCAGTTCCTACTGACTGTTAGCTCTGTCTTCTCTTTAAAGGTCAGACTGGAGTCATAGGGGGACCCCTTTTTGGGGTGTTTTTAGCAAGCCAATGAATTAAGATTTGGCCCCTCTAGGTACCAATCACCATCAGGGTAATCTGGCAACAGAGAAGAGGAAAACTGTAATTTACGGATCCAAATATTGGTCCAAGTATTTTGTATACATTATCTTATTTAATTATCCAATAACCCTATAAGAGAGTCATTAGTATTTCCATTCTTACAACACTGTGGTTCAGAGAAATTAAATAACCTGTTTTACATTAAACAGTTACTAAACAATGGTACAACCCAACACATTTTATTATAAAGGCACATCTTTTGAACCCAAGGTTCATATAGTGAATAATGAGTGTTAACTCTCAAAACTGGTGTCAGAATTTCTCATTGATTCAATACCTATTATATCAGATGCTTAATTAGAATCTACCCAAAACTGATGTGAGTTTACAGCCAGAGCCTGAAATTGAGAGATGCCGTTCAGCTATTTGCATACAAATAGCCTACAATTATTATGAAGTATAGTCCATTATAGAATTTGGTTTAGCTTGCATTTTAGCTGAAACCATAAAGTCAGCTAGGAAAGAGTTAGCTTTATCAATTACATTTGTGTGAACCCAGTTTTGTTTTTTAAGGTTTCTAAATGGATATGCTAAGGGAAAAAATACCCATGGGCTAAAATTATGTAATCAGCATTGTGGGAAATGAGATTGAAGTTTTTGAAAGTCTGAATCTCTTTCTAAGGAATATGCCCCAAATCCCAACTAGTGTGTTATACTTTTGGCTGTGATCTCAGTATTGGATCCGCACTTGACTGTCCACTCTCAAGAAACTTGAGGTAGCTCCCTGGGGCATCAGAAGAGTCCCAGATTCCAGGCACATAGCTCTGGCTCTTTCTCTTTATTTTTGGACAAAAATGGACCCCTGGCTATCACAAGAGATAATGTATTGGATTTAGTTTTCCTATAGCCTCCTCATCAAAAAAATAAGGATTTAATAGATACCTCGAAGAGGTTCTGTGAGAGTTAGATAATAAATGTAAAATCTTTAGTACAGTTCATGGTACATAGTAAATCACTCTGAATACAAATTATTATAATTGTTTTAAGATGATTTTGAATGTGCATAACCTAATAAATTCAGTGACCCATATGGTCCAATCATAAGAGTGGTATGTCACATTCAAGGAAACAATTTAACAACTAAAGGTAGTTAAAAGCAATAGAAATCTCTATTTGCATTTCCTGGGGATCATCAAAGAGAATCCCATTACTAAGCCACCTTGACATTTTGTAACATCACTTTTCCTTTTTTCCTCCAATTCCCTTACATCCTGTAGCCACTCCAGTATCTCTCTCTTAAAAATTTAGCTCCAAAAAACTCTTCCTATGGTAACAGGCTGTAAAGTTTTTGTTCTTTATTCTCCTTATCCCTCTTTCTATCACTTTATTATGTGGGTTGACTTAGCTTCTTTCAGTAAGCAAAAATCCTTCCTTAGCAGGACTGGGAAGGAGTGGGGACTGAGCAGGCAATGTAGGATTATTTTTATTGGACTGGAGGTGGAGTGGGGGTGGCTGTGAGCACTCAAAGACTAATAACTTTAGTTACATCACATAAATATAACTCTGGAGCGAGGAAAGTTCTGGCTTCTAAGCTGCTCACCCTGTACCTGAAGCCCTACTTGATGAGGAAATTTGATACACTTAACTACATGGAGAGGGAGAGATAGATAAGAAAATCCTATGTCAATGAAAGGTCATTCCATATGAAAAGTAATTGAAGGGCCTGGCAAAAGGGAATCTCGGGGATGTTATGACAGCTGCCTTGAGGATATCCATAGATGGCAAAACTAGTCCAGAGAATTTAGAGAGTAGACTGTTAGCTCAGGGTATTGAAGAATGTTTTTGTAGTGAAAGCTGGAAGGCAAAATGAGCTCCCCTAAGAAGCAATGAGTTCTTTCTCACTGGAGATATTTAAAATAAGACTGATAACTTCCAGGCAGACCTATTGCAAATGGTGTAAAACATCTGAGAAGAGATGGAAGAACCATAGAGGTCCCTTTCCATGCTAAAATTTCAGAATTTGATTAATTAGAACAGAGTTCAATACATACTTCTGATATCAACAACTGGTAGCTCCTTACTTGAGGTCCTGCTCATGTATGGCAACTGAGGAGTATATATTTTGGTGGGATTCTATGCTCTAGTGCCTTCTCTGGCCCTGTCTTTTCTTCCCTTGGTTTTAGCAGCATAGTTCTCATCCTTATCCTAGCCCTTGTATAACACCACTGCTCTCTTTATGCCAACCGAGAGGGTCAGAGGAGGCATGAGTCCAACAGAAAAATACTATGGCATAGGTCAAAGTAATGACCCTTTGTCTGGACTTAAGGGGTTTTTGGCTCTTGGCCAGGATCTGACACTAATTCTATAAGCCTCACCACATCCTTCCATCTCCTTATCTTTGAATGAGGTATGCATCTTTCTAAGGTTCCCATGTTTCTTTGAACTCATGACACTAAGGACCTAAATACCCCTCCAGTGCTAGTGCTTGGAGAAACCTGAAAGTTAATCTGGGGCTCTGAACCTCAACTAAACAAAGCTTCCATATTCTGGCTCCTCCTCACCACAACTTTATTTCTAAAAATCTGTTTTGGAATTCCCCAATGTAATAGGCACGTAATGAATGTAAACTAAATAATAACATGTCTAGTCAAGGGGGGTCTACTTTTGAAATTGACAGTAAACATTTCTTTCTGTACAGAAAGGTGACTAAAAGTGTATCTAATGATATCAAAGAGAGAAAAATTTTTTCTTCCATGCACATAATTACTAAGATCTATGCACATTGGGCAATGCATTCTGATTTCCTATAATTTTGCAGCCAGTTGCGTCTTCAGAGATCAAAAATAGCCTTTAAAAGAGAAACTTTCAGGCTGATTCCAGGAACAGGAATCAAGCTGAAGGAATGTGTTTAGTATTTTAGCTCTTAATTCCAGGAAGGTGAGCTTCTTTTCCTCTTTAAGATATCTGGATTAACAACAAAAATTGGTGAAGGTATAAGAATTAAGCCAAGTCCACAGGGCGCCTGGGTGGCTCAGTCGGTAAGCGTCAGACTTCAGCTCAGGTCGTGATATCGCGGTCCGTGAGTTCAAGTCCCACATCGGTCTCTGTGATGACAGCTCAGAGCCTGGAGCCTGTTTCAGATTCTGTGTCTCCCTCTCTCTGACCCTCCCCCGTTCATGCTCTCTCTCTGTCTCAAAAATAAATAAACATTAAAAAAAATTAAAAAAAAAAGAATTAAGCCAAGTTCTATAGTGATAGGTTGGGGATATTGCCAATTTCTCACCGTTTTACCATCATTCATGGACTGTCCTTTAAGGACTAATTGAAGTTGATGAAGCTACCTCTTTTACATCTTTGCCAACTCCTCCTTCTTCTGATCTACTTTTACTTCTGGAACATGATTCCATTGTACATAACTAATCCTAATAAATTGCAATGTTGTATGATTGTGTGTTTGCCAAGATTAGGCTGTGAGTTCCTTGAGAGTTGATTGTATCTCAATGATCTTCATATGTTCTAGTAGTTAGAATGTATATGTATGCAAGTAACAGAAAAAAGTCGAGCTAACTGAACAATAAGGACATGTATGAGATTAAATAATTGGAAACTCAGACCTAGAGCAGTGTTAAAAGCTGAGTTAATCTGGTAGTACTGATCCTGTTTCCCTATAGTGCATTTGGCCCTTGTTTCTCTGTCTTCAAACTGGTGGCAAGATGTGAGCAGTAATTAGGGTCTTTACATCCATATGAGGTCATAACCAGAAGAAAAGGGAGGTGTTTTCCTGTGATGGTTTCTTCAGACCAAGGAAGAGATTTCTCAGAAGTCTCTAGCCAACTCTTCTTAATCTCAAAGGCCGTGTAGGAATAAATCACAAGCAAGATGAATGAGTGTGTCATGATTGGCTTAGGTGAGTCAGTTCCCCTAACCATGTGGATGTTATCCCAGGGAATACTAGCAGGGAAGAACAGGACTGTAGTGAAGAAAGACCACAGTGCTCTCTCCCTACATCCAATCTCTAACACAAGACATGGTACTTAGATAATGCTCAGTATGTGTATGTGGGATGAATAAGTGAATTACCATGACCCCCTACCTGATATGCTCTTTTTAGAAATATTGTGTTTATAATCAGTATTTACTTAATTATATACTTTCTATTGTTTGATAATGTCATATGTGTCAGTCTTGTCTTAACAGATAAAGGCAGGATCCATAGCATATAAGTGTTGGTTGATTGAATTAATAATGCTTTCTTGGTGTCCTTTCAATGTGGAGACTGGAAATGTATACATGTGGTAAGTGTAGTGGGTTATTTGTGAATTCTACTCTCTATTAAACAGCAAGGCATGTGTTTCTTTGATAGGAAACCAGTGAAAAGAGGGAATGTGCTTTTTGCGTTTAATTTAGCTAAGGCTTTGTGGAGCTCGGTTTAAAAAAACCTGGAGCCAACAAGATATTAATCACTGGATCAGAAAATCTTAGCACTTACTGTAATGCTTTGTTCTTCATTAGGCACGATGTGTTTGCGTAACTGAAGTAAGTGCTCTCTCCTCTGTCTGCTGGAGTGAACTTGGCATGGTTTTTCAGGTGTAAAGTACCTGGAAGATAAGCATCAGTGAGACGATGAGCTGTGCCAGGTTGATGAAAGTGTCCACATGCCATAGAAGTGGTAGAAAAATGCCTTGCAACTGCTAACATTTACTGAGCAATTCTATGGTGCCAGGCATTGTTTTAATTGCTTTTCATATAAGCCATTTTTATCTTCTCAACAATTTCAAGATGTAGGTGCTATTATGAGCACCATTTTGCAGTTGAGAAAACTAAAGTTTAGAGAATTAAAATAACTTTTCCAAGGTCATACTGTTAATATATGGTGGTGTCAAGATTTGAATTCAGACGTGCTGGCTTTTGAGTCTGGACTCTTACCCACTACCGATGAATGTCTCAAATTCAAGGCTAAATACAAGGAACAAGGAAAGGTTATCTATCAGAAGAAAGACTAGAAGGTTAAAACCAGGAAAAATAGTTCAGGAAGCAAGAAATGAGATGAATTAGAACATATGTCTCAGGACTCTATTGTGAATAATGTAAAACATGGAATGAAGGCCTTGTATGTGAAGCCAAGTGTACAGTATGTTGGGAGGGTGAGTTCTAATGGCTTAAATTGTTCAAGAACTGGATGGTTTCTTCCCTTATGTAACTTATGACCTAGCTGAGAAGGTAAGAATTATATAGGGAAAATATTAGTGAATTATGTAAGAATGTAGATACTCAAGGGCAACTGAATGGGCATTGTGGATTATAGAGAGATTAGATGAGAGATCTCTTTCTCTGCTGTCATCATTCCATGTCTAGCAGAGACTGGATTCACGGCAAAAACTGCGTATTGTCTTCCCTGGAGTCCGAAGTTCTAAGTGCCAATGGACATCTTTTCCTAAAGTCTATAGAACTGTCTTTATGAGCAGTACTTGGAGAAAGCAGTAGCAGAACAGCTCTGGCCTGCCTGGCTGAAACACGTCCGGTGGTGCTGTATCATGGAAGCCTTCACAGCCTGACACTGGTTGTTGGATGCTGTTCATCTAGGCCTTCTGCAAGAAGGCTCGTTTCCTTTACTGTATTTGGCTAGGACAGCACTCCTGTGGGTGGCTTCAGTATTAAGTTTGGAACAGAGGAAGTATTCCAACACATGCCAAGAATTGAATTTTATTTTTAAAAGCTGCTTTTTACAGAACTGAATATATCTGTGACCCTCCCTGGTTATAGCAGACCCACACATGGGAACTGGTGTAGGGTGGGTGACTTGGGTATCTTTTAGTAACGGGTATATCTCAAGAACTGTTCTCAAGGGATACCACTTCCTTTTGAGAGCCCTAACATGCTCTCAGCCTCTTTCTTGTGGCTCTTGTTTTGTCTGTTTCTATCACTTTGTGACTGAGGTATGTTGCTTTGCTTTGTGAAAGAGAAAGTGTATTTTGTTGTTTCACACTTGAGTGTCCTGTTCCTCTGTCTGAGCACCAGGATGGAAGAGTTCAAGCATAAATCTGGGAAGGGGGATTGATGGAGCAAATCAGGACCTCCCACAGCTTGTCCTGTGGCCTTGGGAAAAGCATTCACCTACTCTCTGCTTCAGGTAGTCCTGGGTACCCCAGGATGACAGTGTTCCCTGGAAGATCTGGTGAGAGAAATGATGGACATATGACACACTGGAGAAGTCTGCATGGAAGAAGGTGGGGAAATACCAATAGCACCATTACCCTCCTATCCCACCAATTCTCAGTCCTCTTCTTTAATTTTTTAGCTGTGGCAATGCCCTGGTTTTTAGGGGATGAGTGCACTGGTGACGCAGTGGCCAATGGGCGGGAATCCCAGATCTCAGGGATTCAGAGGCAAAGCTGACCCACTGACTATGAGAGGAAAACATATCTGTTTCCTCAACTGCAGCATGGGGATCCTGATCTACTTTTGTGAAGGCTGTAGGCAAGATCAGTGTGCTAGTGTTGGTGTGGCATTATGAAAATAGGACAAACTGTTGTTGTTTGTGGGTGGTCTGCCTTCCCCTTCCTCAGCTCTTGCTCCTGGAACTAGAGGCGTCTCTTTCCAACAAAACAGTGGACTGCCAAGCTGATTGCTTAGAAGGACTTTGAAAGCATTACAGAGTAGTGTCTTCATCAGACACCTGCCAGGACAAGCTTTGCTTAGGATTGCTATCCAGTTGGCTGTGTCCTCCTTTGAAATGAGCTTTTAGTTAAGTGATTGATGTATTTGATTTTTGACTTAGCTTAATGTAGGGTATTAACTCAATGCTCAGTCTTGTCAGCTGTTGGTCAATGCTCTGGAGACAGGATTGAGGCGGCTTTGGAGAGAGGTCCTCATGGTAAAGACTGCAGCTCAACGCTTTAAACATCAGTTTTAGATCTGCCCTTCCCCAACTACTTGAAATGGGAGGGGGTGAGGGGTAAGGAGAGGCACCTCTGCTTCTTCTCTTGAAGGCTTAAATCTTTCAAAAGGCTTAAGTGTCTTCAAGGATACTTTAAATTGTTGCAAAAATTACCACATGCACAAAAACACCACAGAAAGATAGAGCCTAAGAGAGCGATATGCTTAGAGTCCAAAAGTCATACTTATCAACTAAAGGCAAAAGGATATGTGTAGTTTTTATTAGTATTTGTGTACATATGTATTTGATTGATATCCATCCTCCAGGAAGGAAAACATAAGGGGCTTTCATGCCAACACATGGCACATTCTTGACGTGTCATGTGATCTAGCCTAGTTCACCGAGACTGATTACTGGCATCTAGAGCCCAAGCCTCACATGTCCTTTTCCTGGCCCTGTCTCCCGTGAACATAAAGGACTGTGGCTATGACAGGATAGGGTGGTGTTTACCACTGGTGATTCCAGGTCACTAATGGGACTGAGATGGGAGTGTGGTGGCTGGAGAAAATCCAGGGGCGAGAATTACTCTGAGGTTTCTTTCCCTCCCAGAAGAGAAAAGTGGTCTGATGTTTGGCATTTACATCTCAAAACCAAGCAAACAAACAAACAACAACAAGGCCAAAAAAAAAAAAAAAAAATGCTTGGCAAGTTGGGAGGACAATAGCTAGAGACTGGAAAGGTTAGTAGAATCCCCTTGTGTCTGCTGATAAGGAAATGTGAGGCCCAATCTATAAACATAAAGTTTCAGTTAAGCAAGATGAATATAAGCTCTAGAGAGCTGCTGACATTTTACCTCTGGTCAAAAATAATGTTAGTACACTTAAAATTTTGTTAAGCAGTAGATCTCATGTTAAGTGTTCTTCCCACAATAAAATAAAATGTAAAATAAATAAATGCATAAAGACAAAGGAAAATCAAAGCATATGCAATACCTAGACTACGGAGGTGGGTCAACATTGCCTTCCTGGGGTAGAGGCAGCGTATTCTGGGTAAAGGACTAATGGAATCCTAATTGTATCACTTATTGGTTAGAACCTCTCGGGCAAGTGACTTAACTTTTCGAAGTCTCCATTTCCTCATCTATTATATGAAGTTATTTCTTTTCCTTTTTTTAAAGCTTATTTATTTTTAGAGAAAGAGTGAGTAGAGGAGGGGCAGAGAGAGAGGGAGACAGAGAGAATCTTAAGCAGGCTCTGCATTGCCAGAGCGGACCCTAACACGGGTTTGAACTCATGAACTGTGGGGTAATAACATGAATCAAAATCAAGAGTCCAATGCTTAACTGACTGGGCCACCCCGGTGCCTCCAGAGTTATTTCTTTTTCTGATAGACTTATTACATGCACAAAATGATATTCTATATAGGCATGCCTCAGAGACATTGCAGATTTAGTTCCAGACCACCGCAATAAAGCGAATATGGCAATGAAGTGAGCCAAAGGAATTTTTTTGGTTTCCTAGCATACATAAAAGTTATGTTTATCCTATTCTGTAGCTTGTTAAGTGTGCAATAGTATTATGTCTAAAAAAAGCAATGTACATACCTTAATTAAAAAATACTTTGTTGCTAAAAAATGCTAACCACCATCTGAGCGTTCAGGGAGTCATAATCACCGATCACAGATCACCATAACAAATATAATAATAATGAGAAAGTTTGAAATATTTCACGAATTACCAAGATGGGACATAGAGACATGAAGTGAGCAAATGCTGTTGGAAAAATGGCACTGTTGGGTTGTCACAAACCTTCATTTGGTAAAAGAATGCAATTATCTGTGTAAGGTAATAAAGTGAAGCAAAATAAAAGGAGGTATGCTTGTGTGTGTGTGTGTGTGTGTGTGTGTGTGTGTGTGTGTGTGTGTGTATATCCCTCAGAATAGTCCCTGGCACTTAGAAAGAGCTAAATAAGTGATGCTTTTGCAATTTGATTAAAGGATAGAATTTGGGGGGAACAGCAGGCCATGGGCCAGTATTCTTAAACTCAGCTTATGTCAGAAGCACACTCTCTTCCTCTTGATGGTTCATAAAGGTGGATGTGGGACTGGAAAAGCAGAGTTCACTCACATCCTTGTTTGGTGCTATGCTCCAATCATTATTTTGATTATCTAAAGCTATTTAACAGGGGCTCCTGGGTGGCTCAGTAGGTTAGCGTCTGACTTCAGGTCATGATCTCATGGTTCATGGGTTTGAGCCCCACATTGGACTCTGCTGTCAGCACAGAGCCTACTTTGGCTCCTCTGTCCTGCCCTCTTTCTGCCCCTCCCCCACTCTCTGTCTCTCTCAAAAATAAACATTAAAAAATTAAAAATAAAAAAAATTCTGTGTTACATTCTTTATCTTGTTCACAAATACAACATGTAAAACTTCATCAAAAGTCCTGCAGAAAATCAGATATACTATACCTACAGCATTTCTCTGATCTATCTATCTAGTGGATCTCTATAAAGGACATAAATGTGTAATAGATTCATGCTAGTTCCCAGAAAAAAAAATTCTGTGCAAAAAAAAAAATTTTTTTTTAAAAAGCTCTATATAACAAACTACCCCTAAACATTAGCTTAAAATTACAGCAGTCATTTATTTATTCATTGTTCTGCAATTTGGATGGGATTTAGGAGAATCAGCTCATCTCTGCCCCATGGAGCACTGGCTAGAATGGCTCATCTGTAGAGGGTCAACAGGGACCTGAGGATCTTCTTCACTCACTGTTGTTCACTCAGCAGAGAGGGCTAGTGAGTTGATGCTGGCTGTTGATGAGAGCTTAGCTGGGACTCTCAGTGCCAGACTTAATTCTCCTCCATTTGAGCTTCTCACTGCATGGTGGCTGGGATTTGGGTAGGCATGTCTCCAAAAGAAGCATTCCAAGAGCATTCTCTCTTTACATCATGCTTGCTAATGTCCCTTTGGCCAAAGCCAGTCCTGTGGCCATGCCCAGATCAGTAGGGGCAGTAGGACAGGTAAGAAGTCACAAGTCCTGGATGCTGGCATTCATGGTTTGTTAGTGGCCACCAAAGTGAGGTTTACTAAAAAAAGTGAGAACTGAGAATTTGCCACCAAAATCCTGTGTTCAGAGCAGATTCTATACCTATTAGCCTCTCTTCTTCATTATAATAGATTCTTATGAATTATTCTTTGAATCAATGCACACAATCTTCAAATAGCCCTGGAAGGTGCCAAGCAGCCTTTGTTAATGTGCTGCTTCCCTCACCCTCCATTTCCCAAAATATAAACATTTTAGATTAATGTGCAAAGAGTCCAAGGCTGGGTGGATCAATGATTTAGATCTAAAATGTGCAGTTTTCTTGAGGCTTAGATGAACCATCTAAAAATGTCCTCAGATCTCATGTCCCTCTGTTCACTGTGCATGAACAACTTTTTAAAAAATATTTTATTGACAAGGAATGAATTCTCTGAAACCAGGAGCAGAGCCACTACGTTTTAATGATAGGTGCACATTACCTGAATAAATGAATAAAAGGCTTTATTTGCAACAGGAAAAAAAAATCCATTTAGTGATTGAAACAACTTGCTCTTTTACAGCTTGTAATATTAATTAGCCTCCCCTTTTATCTCCCCTTTTAAAAAGAACATGTTTTAATTGTTGCCTTTTCCATATTCCTTGTTTTATGTCTGCAGTTTCCAAATTGATACAGGGCCTGCTAGTAAGAGCTTAAAAATAGGCTTGCATTACTTTTGAGAAAGACAATTTTCAATTAATTATAAATGATTTCATTTCAAAACTCAGAAACCTACTGCGAAGCCTGAACCTAATACTTATCTTCTCTAATTGCATGAAGGAGAACGCAGAAATAAATGTGGTTGAATATGTAATTGGCATGCTTGGATTAAGGTTATTGTTTTAGCCTATTTAGGCTTCCCAGGGAATGTACTGAAGTCTCCACTCCCACCAAAAGCTTTTGAATTCTTTGGCATCAAATGGGTTTAGGGCTGGAAGCATGCAGATGACAAGTAGGGCACCCACAGACGCACCAAAAAGTGGGGGATGGGGCCGCTCTCCCTGGAGTCCTCTCCAGATGTCTTTGGGTAGATGAAGTCATACTCACAAGTGTTCCATGGTGCTGATTTGTGCTAGAGCCAGAGGCAGGAAAAGAACCTCAACAGTCCCATTCACTCACAGTTTTGTTTGCTTTCTCTTCCTCCTTCTTCCTTAACCTCCCTCTTTGTCCTAGGCCTGCCTCAACACATACAACCTGATAGAATGGGGTTAATAATGACTAAGCTCTTATGAAGTACCTGGCACTGGGCAATGCTGTTGACATGCATCTCCCACGTCTAAGAAGTAGATGTCGCTACTCTTCTTTTATAAATGAGGCAACCAAGGTGTAGAAAGTTTAAGTGATTTGTTTAAAGTTACCCTGCTTGGTCCTGAGCTTCATTTAAAGTTCATTTCTCATAAAAGACTGTGTATTATATGATCCTATTGATATTAATAGTCCAGAGGAGGCAAATCTATAGAGATAGAAAGTAGATTAGTGATTGCCTAGGGCTAAAGAGGATGGGGGATGGGGAGATACAGTTGAAGGTTATGGGTTTCTTTTGGGAGTGATAAAAATGTCCTAACTGTGATGTTTGCACAACTCGGTGAACATGATAAAAACCATTGAATTGTGTACACTTTATATGGTTCAATTGTATGGTACGTGAATTATATGTCAATAAAACTGCTTTAAAAAAAAAAAAAGAGGAGCGCCTGGGTAACTGTCTGACTTCAACTGAGGTCATGATCTCATGGTTCATGACTTCGAGCCCCAAATCAGGTTCTGTGCTGATAGCTCAGAGCCTGGAGCCTACTTCAGATTCTGTGTTTCCCTCTCTCTGCCTCTCCCCCATTCATGCTCTGTCTCTCTCTGTCTCAAAAATAAATAAATATTAAAAAAAATAATAATGTGGTCTGAGAGGCAGAATCCTTGTCTGTGTTCCTGTCAGAACTCCTGCAGTCAAATACCCATGTGCTGGTGGCCCCAGTAGATAACTCTATGCCTCAACTTCCTTACTGGTAAGATTAGAATCATTGTACCTGTTCTATGGGGCTGTGGAAAGGACTTTGTGCATTAAAATATATAAAGAGGATGGAACAGTACCCAACACCCATAAGTTCTTTTTTTTTTTTTTTTTTAAGTTTATTTACTATTTTATTTGAGGGAGAGAGAGAGAGAGCACTGAGGAGGGGCAGAGAAAGAGAGGGAGAGAATCCCAAGCAGGCTCTGCACTGTCAGCACAGAGCCCAGTGCAGGGCTTGGTTTCACGAACTGCAAGATCATGACCTGAGCCAAAATCAAGAGTCAATGCTTAACTGACTGAGCCACCCAAGAACTCCCATAAGTTCTTCATAAACATCTTATTCCTGTTCTTACCATTCTTATTATCATTATCAAATGAATGTAGCATCTGACCTATGAGAAATGCTTAATAGATGGTAATAGCAATGGGGGTTGTTAGGACCTCACTATTTAAGGGGATTACCTGAATTTTAGGAATTCCGTGATGGGACTGCTTTTGAAAAGTCAAGCATAATGAACCTGCAGTATGCTGGTTGTCCTGCCCCAGAGGCCGAGTTTGGGGTTCTGGTGCTTCTCTCTTGGTCCCATGCCCTGGTTGCATCATTGGAAACTCAGTGTTTCCAGGCATCATCAGGAAAGTCCCAGTGTGACCTCTTCTCAGCCCCCGGGGCTCTGCACAGGGTGGGAGCTCCCACTCCAGGGCTGAGCAGGAAGGGGCTCCTGCTGCCCCTGGAGCTCCCTCAGGAAAGAGATGCTGACGCCTGCCTCCCAGTTTCTCAATATTCGAATTCCTCAGTGCTGACTTACAAACACTTCCAATCTGTTCCTTTTCTCTGGCTCAGTTTCAGGAAAACTTTAAGCCAACATTTTGCCAGAGAATGATAATCAACTCATTTCAGGCTACGGATAGCACGTATCCCTTCTGTTTCCTTCAGATGAACTGCACTGTTTTATTCGTAAACAGTTAGCATTGTTTCTTAAATCCTATCAGGAGCAGAAGGTGCTAGAACCTTCACTTAATGGAAGCATAAACATACTTAATCTTAACCAAATAATACTTGTAACTCGAAATGTTGTAAGTAGGGCTATTTTTTAATGCCTAACATGAAGTTCATCTAGAAACTATAGAGACCATTCAAAACCAAAGAAATTTGCAGGATGAGGAAAAAAGAGGAGGATTCGATTCATGAAGCCAGTGTCTCCACTGTGTTCATGAAACTTCTGGGAGATTTGCACATCAGAGCCGAGGGAGAAGTGGACATCCTTAGCTACGTAAGAGCAGAAAGCTGGGGACCCACTGGAAGACCGTGCCTTTGGCAATCCTCATCACTTACCTTGTTATCTGCCAGGGAGAGAAGTTGAGCGCCACAGGCATGATTGATAGAGCTGGGCTTTATATTGGACTGCATTTTTTTTTTTTCGTTTTAAAGGGGCAAGTTTGTGTGAAAGCCTCCATTCCTCACATGGCAGCTCTGAATCATCACTGGAGCCGGATCCGTCATGGAACGCCAAGAGCCTAATACAGGCTGATGTGTTGTCTTGGCCAAGAAATCTGGGAAAGCGGCATTGTGATAAAGTTGCTTCTTATTTGACTGCCTTTCTTTTAAAATAGAAACTTCTGTTACTCACAGGAAGGTGCCAGAGGCTGTTTGCGTCTCCTTTTTCTGTGCAAAAGTGCTTGATTTTTAAGCAGCCTATTTTTATCATCCTTTCCCACACTTACCAGGACTTCTTATTGTTGTTTG